>NC_061113.1:224583438-224677323 GCF_002878395.1 Capsicum annuum
TTTTTTGTCTTTTCCAACTATTTTAACCCCAAAACTACATATTTTAAGCTATTTTAAGGATGAATAAAAAGACAAAACAATCCCAAATATCTTATTTTAAACACAATATCAAATTACTCAATAAAATACAACTTTTATCTTCTCCCAAAGCAAGAAATTGGGGTTTTCATTTCCAAGTTCAAATCCCCAATACGTCAATTCTTGAATCAAAAGTAATTAGGTATGTAGAGTTTGAACAAGGATAACCTTTCATCCTTGTGCCCAAAAATATTGATTTTAAAGTTGAATTTGTGTGATTTCAACTAGGGTTCATATCCTATTTCTATGTTTTGAGATTATGGCCTTATCATGAGATTTAAAGTTCAGTTTGTACAAGAATTTACCTTCACTCATGCTTTCACTTTTATAATTGTTATTATGAGATGAATTTTAGTATATTGACATGAAATTTCATGAGTTGATAATTATGCAAGATTTCAATATGATTCAATCAGTTTACTGAAAAGAACATATAAATTTATCATGATTCTCAATTTGCAAGAAGTTTAGACTTGCCATTTCAGATTACTACAACATGTTTGGATTATAATTTTGATTTTATGATCTCAGATATGATATGAAATTCACACAGTATTTATAAGCCTGATTTATTAACAGAAGCATGATTACTTTTCAGATTTATAAACCCATATGCTTAGTTTAAAGTGATTTTCATTAGTTTTGAGAGTAGTATTTAGCATCGAGAGGGAGGTGTGGGTTCAACGCATCTTATTTTCACAAACTACATACCTCCATATGTTTAGGGGTGTCGCTAGAGAGTATTCCCCTTTCCTAATGTGGTCTCAATTTAGTGATTACTCTAGTTCAGATTATTCTCTGATGAAAAGGATAGAACAACCCTTCTAAATGTGTGTCATATGTTAGAATCCATAATATCTCACATGGTGTATGTCGGTTATGAGAATCTCCCACTAAAAAATAATATTTTAGAAACCAAGTGTAAAGACTCATAATTTTATTCAGATATTATTTTATGAGTTATTATACGTGAGATTTCAGCTTTAAGTTTACGTATGATTAAGGTGAGTCATTTTACACTTGGCGTGCATCATTTGAAAGTACATTCAACTTCAATTTTACTTATCCCATAGAGAAGATAGTTTCAAAAACTAAGTGTAGTAACTTACCCAGCTTATCAAAGTATGTTTGTTATTCATGCTTTATGATATTTTAGCTTTTGATTTATTTCAGTCTCTTGGCGAGTTTACTTACACATAGCATGCATGTTTTAAGATTATGCATTGATTCAATTTTATTTATTACATTCTCCCCCCACTTACTCAGTACATTCTAGAAGTACTAACCACATATACGACTGTGTGGCTACATTTTTTTTACAATGTAGGTACCAGTTATAGACCACATAGCATAATCAGACAGTTCATAGTTTCCAGTCAGCAGGGGATGAGTTCTTTTGATTTGGGGACTCAATCCAACTATAGTTCTAGTATTATTTTTATTTAGTTGTAATGATTAAGGATAGTTGGGGGTAATGTCCCAGCTACCTATAGTCAATATTAGTAGAGGATTCATAGAAGTCAGTCAAAGTTGATATATTTAGTTTGGTTTCCCTTGCACAACCATCGTTGTAATGTTTTAAATAGTTTTGTATTGAACATGTTCAACTAATGACATATATTTTGCTTATTACTTCCAATTTTATCTATTTTATTCAGTTACTCATGAGTTAGGCCAGTATCATGGATTAGCTTAGGATCACTTGTGGTTCTAATTGTCGTGTGATGTCCAAGAGGTAGTCTGAGGGCATTACAAACTTGGTATCAAAGAACAATGTTTAAGTGTACTATGGTGTCTATTAATCCATGTCTAGCAGAGTCTTGCGGAATGGTATGCAGACGTTAATAAATTTTTCAAGAGGCTATTAAGAATTTAAGAAATATATTTCTTTTTTATGCTCTAGATCATGCAGTAAAGTTGTTCTCTTAGGAACTTCTATTGATTCATGAGTTACTCCATAATTCTCCATATATGACTTATTCTTGAGATAACATGAGTAGTAAATTCCAAATCCTCTTGAGATGATGCTCTCATATTCACTATCAGTAACTTCAGAAATCGTACAAAAGGCTGAGAGGAGCCCGCTATTGTGTTTAAAGTTCTTTAATTTGATAGATTATGTCTTCATCCATAAAGAGTTGTGTGGTTAAGAAAAAATATGCCATATTATCAGATTTGTCTTTAGCCACACGTTAAAGATAGTGCTCATGAGAGAAGAGAGTATATACCCAGATTATTAAATACAGTTTTTATTAAGAGATATTGTAACTTAGAGTGTTATGATTCATAAGTAGTAGAACATCCTTAGAGTTTGAAGTATTGATTTTGAAGTATAGTGACAAAAAAGCTATAGATAATGACTGGTTAACAGTAAAGTGAGGGATCTATGCATGCTATTATGCAAGGATTGGGGTGATGCATCTATAGGTGTTAACTAAAGGGGTAGTGTAATACCCTGCATTTCCCTAGCTTAAATTAACTCTCATTCCATGAGTTATTCCATTTAAATTTTTCTAAATACTCATTATTTATCAGTTAAGAGCCTACCAAGTTGTGGGAAATTGAACTAGCTTTCCAAGAATATATGATTTGCCTTAATCCGATAACCGAGTGAGAAGTTATGGTGATTTTACATTTCAGTCATAAAACACCATGATTTGGGCCCGTAGTGTGTCGCGAAGAAGTGTAAAATCTTAATTATTAAATTCCAGAGAGACTTTGTGATTCCATTATGTTGCGGTGATGTCATATCTCACAATTGTCCCTTTCTAGTGAAGATCCACGATAATGGCGTGTCGTACTAAGCCCTAGTTTCCCATCCAGTGAGGCACCGCGATGGTGCCACATCACGCCATCAGCCCAGTTCTCAGTTGTCCACTTTCCAGTGAGCCGGCATACTTGTACCGTGTCGCATCGGGGTGAAAAATTAGGATTTTCAGCATTCGTTATTTAATTTTAGGGGTTGTTTGGTCAATTCTCAAAATCCCTAATTAACCTAAACACAGGATTTATACCCTAAATAACCTAACATCTCATTATTTCCTCACTTTCTCTCAAAAATAAAATATTCTCTCTCAAAGAGGCAAAAAACTCTAGTTCAAGAATTCAAGAACAAGCTCAAGAATTTCTCCAAGAACCTTCAAGAATTAACATTCCAAGGTATGTCAGGTGTTCATCTATGGGTACCTTCCACCCATAGAGTCCAAGAATCCATTTTTAAAACTTCAAGATTTATTATTTATGATTTTCATGCTTGGAATTGAATGTATTCATGTTCATGATAGTAATTGGTATCCAATTCATGTTTAATTATAAGTTCCCATGAAATTAAGATAGTTATGTGGTGAATTATATGAATCGCATGATTAACCTTTGATATTGAAACTGAATATTGTATTCATGCTTACATATGTTGACCATTATTATATAAATAATCCATGCTCCTCAAGTGTTTGCTAAATTGCCTATATGACGTAAATAGTGGAATCATGACATGTTATTATGTGGTCCCAATCATGTACAAGCTTATGCTTATAAGTGTTTGATGAAATATCTCTTTGAATGATTTATGACCAAGTGAACATTGCTATGTTATTCAAGGTTATGTTTTGCTTTACTTTTCATGTTATCGAGTCCTGGGGGTATTTAATACCCAAAATTTAGTTGTTTACCTAGAGCCAGTAGCACAGAATAATATTAGTCATGTTAATACCAGTAGTATTCTCAATTAGTTACAAAACTTAGTAAAACTCAGTCAGTTATAGAACTTAGGAAAACTCAATAAACTCATTCTCAATACGGTCCCGTTCAGTATACTCAGTTCAGTGTCTTTCAGTTGGAAGTAGGATTTCACACCGAGCGAGTGCAGGGATGACGGCTTCCCTGTCAGATAGGCAGAGTTGTTAGTAATAGTCCCTATACTCCAGAACTGCGTAGCCAGTGCAGGACGAGGAGACACCCGTTAGACTAGGCTTGACTACCTCCTAGGGGTTACCCATTAGATTAGGTTTGGATCTACCTAGGTGTCACCCGTCAGTTAGGCTTGGAATCCTGGTTTTCTAATATTAGTACCCATGGCATAGTATTAGCACCCTTTTAACTGGGGTTATAGGTTGGACCCCAATTTCAAATTAGGGCATATTGGTTAGATGATACCTCCCACAATTTCAGTTTCAGTTTTGGTCTGTAGTAGGGAACTTAGTTTTGTTCTACAGAATTAGGACTGTCAGACACAGTCAATTCAAAACTAGTAATTCAGTTATCAGTGCCTCAGATATCAGTTACTCAGTTATTAGAATTCAATACTTAGCTTCATAAAAGCTCAGTTACAATATGTATACAAAAACACAGTATTGCATACTCAGTATTTGTCATAGTTTAGATTATCCATGTACTCTCATGTTCAGTTATTCTATATTATTTAGTCAGTTATTGTTCATGCATATGAACCCTTGTAATCAGTCTTACCTCGTCTAGCATACCAGTATATTCCCACGTACTGACGCATACTTTCATGTGCTATGATGTTTCATATCATAGGTTCGGATGCTCAAGTTCTCGACCACACATAGCAGATTCAGATTCAGGCAGCAGTAATAGATTTAGCAGTGAGTCCTCATCATTTGAAGATATTCTATTATTTCATATTTTCAGTAGCTGGAGTTAGTTGGGGGATTGTTCCATCAACTCCACTTTCATACAGATTCAGTTAGAGGCTTTTTAGACTTGCTTTTCAAATAGTATTCAATTTTACAGATGTTATATTATTTTAGTATTTCAGATATTTTTAACCTTATGGCATTTTAGCCCATTTTTTGCATTAATTATAGTATTATTATTCAGTACTCATAGCAAATATCATTCAAGGGTTAGCTTATGGAAGGTGGAAGGTAGAGAAGGAGTAATTTGTTAAGGTGACTTAGAGTATACTTGAAGTAGAAAAGGAGTTCTTGATGGTATTACATTATGTTAGAAAAGTATAGGTTATTAATAAAAGTGGTTGGATATTGTTATTTTAGGCCTCCCTTGTGGTTATGAAAGAAAAAAATTTATTGAAACTTACAGAGATATGAATGCGATTTAGGTGTACGGATGGGTAGATAGTAGTAATATATAGAATAAGGATGTGCTAATGGATTATAATAAGATATATCTTAAGATTATGATCAATTATTATTATCTCGAAGTTCTAGTGGACTAGTGTTTCTTGATGTTTTATTTTATAGCTTCCAAGCAAGAATAGGAAGTAAGGTTGTGTTGTTAATTATGTCTAGAACTAGACACTAAGTTTGAATAGTGAATGATCATAAAGGTCGAAATAATGATTGCTTGGTTAGTGATGCTAGTTATATGGAAGTGATCTACTATACTTGAACAGTGTGTGCAAGAGTTTAAGTTCATTTATTCGCAATTAAATATGATGTTGTAGGTTGGATGTATAGGTGTACCCAAGGTGATATAGGGTTGCATTATCATTTTTAGATTATTAAGTGTTGTGTGTGGTTAATAGTACCCATGAGTTGCTAAGCGGGAAGAAGGATAGTTATATAATATATGGTGTTCTTAATAGCTAAGTCAAGGAGTTATACATAGATGTTGTTGAGTATTTTGGTATGATTTTGATTCTCATGGTATGGAGAAAAATAAAAGTTTGGAAATGTTATATTAGTAGGCTATGAGGAAAAAAAGAGGCAGATTATGTGTTTATTGAGGTAGGTATGTTTGCGGAGGAGAGTGTAAGTCTATGATGATGATTATTGAAGCTAGAGAAAGTTAAGGATGGTATATATGAAAATATTGTCGAAGAATGAAGTTAGTATGTTCTAAATATAGTTTATTCACGTGATTTGAGCATTTATGTGTAGACTATTAGAATGGAGAAATTATGGCTCAGTCTTAAAGATATGGAATAGATCCATCAGCTTAGAAGGTTGTCTTTAATATAAGGGGGAGATGATACGGTGATAAACCAAATCAAGTTTCAAGAATTAGATTGTGATGTATGTCAATAAGTGTTGATATGAGATAGTGATCCATTATTATTCCAGTGTATTTCTTTCCCTGAATTTTAGTCATTATGACCTCCTATCTATGTCATGTGTGATAGAACCATGCAAATGACCAATGCTTATACACTTCATGCATATTCATATTCCTTTTTAGATCCTAGTACAAGAAGAAACAGCTTCACTCTATGATACTTCTCATCCGCCATGAGTCTATGAGTTACAGTCTTATGTTAAGTATGTTTTGATAAGTATGAACCCATGTTTTAGAGTATGCTCAGTTCATAGAACTCATGGTACACCCTTAATGACCAGCGAAATAAGCATTATGGCATGTATGTTGTAAAACCCCGCTAAATCCTAGTTATTTCAATCCTTTATAGCATGCCAAAAGAGGTCTCAGGCTTGAAAAATTTCAGTAAGTGTTGACACTTAGCCTCATTTTTTGGCCTCGATATTTCAATGGAATAATTTACAATCGTTCCAACCTTAGAATGCTGATTTTCAAATTACGTCATGATTAGGGATGTCAATAGGTCATCTTGGGTGAGTTTTGGAAATTTTGGACTTCGTTTGGGTCATTTTTGGATGGCCAAAACAGCAACCCAATGTGATCTTGATGTGTCACGTTATCTACCGCATTGACACCATCGATACAATGCATCACTGATTGCATCGATGGGATCGATGTGGTGCGTCGGGTATTGCATTGCTAGTCCAGTTTTGCTTATTAAATTCCGAGTTTCCAATGGTATTTAGGTCCTTTTTCCCAAATCCAATTTAGCTAAAACACAAGATTTAACTCCTAAAAGGGAAAATTACATTCTTTATTCTCAAAATCCTCTCAAGAACAAGCCCTAGTTTCATCAGGCTTAAGAATCAAGTCTCAAGAACTCACCACAATCTTTATGAAATTAACAATCAAGGTATGTTAGGTGTTCATCCTTGGGTTTCCTTCCACCCTTAGAGTTCAATAACCTTTTTAAAAACTTTAATTCATGACTCCCATGCTATGAATTAAATTATGCTCATGTTTGTATTGTTTTATGGGTTTAAAGTTAAGATTTTTATGAGTTTCCATGAAATTATGTTAGCATGTGTGTTGAATTATGAATCTCTCATGTCAAAACCCTTGAATTTGCAAGATTACATGTTGAAGTTATGATGCCCTATAAGTTATTCTTCATGTATCACAATCATGATCCCTAAGTGTTTGATAGAATGTTTATTATGAATTGAATAGTGTAATCATGACATGTTAGCATGTATTCTCATTTATGTACAATTTCATAACCTCCAAGTGTTTAACAAAATGTCTCAGTGAATGAACTATGAACAACTGACTATTCCTATGCTTTCAAGATTTTTCATGCTTTATTATTGATGCTATCGAGTCCTGGGGGTATTTATTACCCAAAATCTAGCTATTTACTTAGTTTTAGTAGCTATAGAATAGTCCAAGTAAAGATCCAGATCAGTAGTACTCAGTCAGTAACAGAACTCAGTGAACTCGATCCAATTCAGTCAGTCAACACAATCGATGTCAGTTCAGTCAAGTCTAGTAAAGTTTAGTTATCAGTTCAGTGTCGATTCAGTTGGAAGTAGGATTTGACACCGAGCAAACCCAGAGATGGGGAAATTCCTGCCAGTAGAGGGTTTGACCCTAAGTAGAAGTCCATGCGTTACAGAACTACGTAGCTAGCGTAGGGTAAGTCGTCCTGCTCCTAGACTAGGGTTGACACAATTATATATATATTTCACGAGTTTTCCTACTAGATTAGGGTTGACCTAGCATTGTTAGTATCCCGTGGAAAGGTGCTAACACTCTTCCAACTGGGGTCACAGGTTGGACCCCAACAAAGTTTATAATCGGGGTATGTCGGTTTGATAAACACTCCAACAATTACAGTTTCAGTCTTAGTATTCAGGAAAGAACTCAGATAGTTCTACAAAACTATGGCTATCAGATATCAGTTACTTAGCCATCAAAAACCAGTACTTCAGTATGAGTCTAAATTTTTAGTTATTATTATATAGTTATTAGAACTCAGTACTTTAGTTTCAGTCTAATTCAGAAAGACATTATATGTGTAGTATTACATATTCAGTATGTTCAGTAGTTACAATTTTACATATACTCTCATCCAGTGACTTCACGATGTTCATTCAGTTAGTTATCATCTCATGCATATGAACCTATGTATAGAAGACTACCTCACTTATCATACAAGTACATTCCACGTACTGATGTATACTCTTTCTTTGCGCTATGATATCTCAATCATAAGGTCGGACGCTTAGGTTCCTGATCGTACTTAGTAGCTCAGGATATCAGCAGCTGATTCAGTAGTGAGTCCTTATCCATCGAGGATATTATGTTTTTTTAGTATTTTAGTTAGTTTAGTAGTTATTACAATTGGAGTAAGTTGGGAGTTTGTCCCATTTACTCCATATTCAAACAATTAAAGGTTTTCAGACTAGCACAGTCAGTTATGTAATTTTCAGATCTTATTATCAGTACATTTAGTTATTATTTCAGTATTTTGACTACCTTATGGCATATTCAGTTATACTTTCACATATATTTTCAGTATTATTATTCAGTGCTCACAGCAGGTACAAGTCATGGGTTTACCTGTGATCCTCGAGGTTTTAGGTATTATGTGATGTTCAGGGTGTAGACTCGGGGCATTTAAAACTTGGAATCAGAGCCTAAGATTCTAAATAGTCTTAGGGAGTTTGAAAGTCACATCAAGTAGAGTCTTGTGCATGGGTGTGTAGCACGCCATACTTATGGACAAGAGGCTATGAGGCATTTTTAGAAAAATGTTTCCCTTTTTTCAGTATTCATGTCATACGAGTGAGCATGAGCTCAAGTTAAACTCTCTATATAATCTTATTTTCCCTTTTATTTATAGAACATGACTCCCAAAAGACCAAAGAAAGAAGAACAGGAAACCAACCAACACCTCTACTTGGTTAGGAAGATCCCCTGAATGAGCATGTTTCCCACAGAGAATTCTGAGCAACTTTCACAACCCTAGCTTATTCTGTAGCAGCCCAGAATGAACGCCTAACTGCTATTCAGGCAATCCTAGTGGCCAATACTAATGTAGTTAGAATTTAGGACTTCACCCGAATAAATCCTCCTTCTTATTCAGGATCCAAGTCTTAAGAGGATCCATAAGAATTCCTTGACATAGTGCAGAAGGTAACAGATATTATGGGGGTAACCGCCGGTGAGAGTGCTGAGTTAGCTGCCTGTTAGTTGTGGGATATGGCTCATACATGGTTTAAGTAGTGGGAGGCAGATAGTGCCGCAGATGCAGGGCTCATACAAACAGAAAAGTTTGCTACTACCTTTCTAGATAGGTTTTTCTTGTTGGAATTGAGAGAGGCTAAGGTGTTAGAGTTCATTAACATAAAGCAGGGTAGCATGGCAGTGAAGGAGTATTCTCTCAAGTTTACTCACTTAGCTAGATATGTTCCTCATATGGTAGCTGATAACAGATCTATGATGAGTAAGTTTATGTTCGATGTGTCTAACAGTATGGCCAAGGAGTGTAGGACCGCAATGCTGATTAAGGAGATAAACTTAGCTAGGTTGATGGTCCATGCTCAATAGATAGAGGAACAGAATACTAAGGAGAAAGAGAGGGAAAACAAGAGGGCTAGAAAAGGTAGCTTCAACTTCACTCAGCCTAAGTCAGGGGGTAATCATCCTTAGTTTTTCCTAAAATCTTCAGCTTTAGCTCCAACCTCAGCCAATTCTTCGATGCCTCAATTTATAAATATTAATAAGGATAGGGCGCCAGGCTCTAAATCATAGGGTAGCATTAATATTGCCCAAACAAATCCACTTTGTCAGAAGTGTGGCAGAAACCATCAGGATGTCTGCAGGGCTGGAAGTGATGTATATTTCGAATACGGCAAGCCAGGTCATAGGATTAAAGAGTGTCCTCAGGTGGGTTCACAGAGTTAGCATAATCGCCCCCAGCTTAGTCAGGTCGCCCATCTCAGCAGGGTGCCGCTTCCAGTGCCACCAATGGACAACACCCAAATAGGCTTTATACACTTCAATCCCGACAGAATTAGGAAAGTTCTCCTGATGTGGTTACTAGTACGTTACAAGTTTTCATTTATAGTTTTTAGCTTTACTAGATCTAGGAGCTTCTTTTTCCATTGTAACTCCTTATATAGCTGTTGACTTTGGAGTAAGTCCCAAAATCCTAACAAAGCCTTTCTTAGTCTCTACCCCAGTGGGTAAATCTATCATAGCCCAACGGGTATACAGGAACTATTCAGTTATGGCATCTCAGAAAGTTACCTTAGCAGACTTAGTAGAGTTACAGATGGAAAATTTTGACATTATTCTCGGCTTGGAATGGCTTTATTCATGCTATGCTTTAGTTGATTGTAAAAATAGAATTGTTCATTTCCATTTCCTAAATAAACCTATCCTTGAATGAAGGGGTAGTACTTCAGCACTTAAGGGTCAGCTTATTTCATACCTTAGAGCGAGAAAAATAATATCCAAGGGGTGTGTCTACCATCTCATTCGAGTTAAAGATTCTAGTTCCTAAACTCCTAATCTTGAGTCAGTTCTAGTAGCAAGTGAATTTCCAAGTATGCTTCCCAAAGATCTTCTTAGAGTTCCTCCTGAAAGAGCAATTGACTTCAGAATAGACCTTCTTTCAGATACTCAGCCCATCTCTCTCATGCCATATAAAATGGCTCTAGCTAAACTCAAAGAATTAAAAGAGCAATTGAAAGACCTCCTAGATAAGGTATTCATCAGATCCAGTGTCTCTGTGTGGAGCGCACCAGTTCTATTTGTGAGTAAGAAAGACGGTTCTCTTAGAATGTGTATTGACTACCTTCAGTTGAACAAAGTCACTATCAAGAAAAAGTACCCACTTCCTAGAATCGATGACTTATTCGACCAATTTCAGGGTTCCAGTTACTTTTCTAAGATAGACCTCAGATAAGGCTATCATCAGCTCACAGTCAGAGAATATGACATTTCAAAAATATCTTTCAGAACTCGATAAGGTCACTTCGAATTTCTAGTCATGTCATTTTGCCTTACCAATGCCCCAGCAACTTTCATGGACTTGATGAATCATGTGTTCAAGTAGTACGTGGACATGTTCATCATTGTCTTCATAAATGACATTCTTGTCTGCTCCTGCAGTAAAAATCATCATGCAGACCATCTCAGAATAGTATTAAAGACTCTCAAAGCCCATTAGTTGTTCGCCAAATTTAGTAAGTGCGAATTTTGGCTAAGATCAGTAGATTTCCTTGGTCATATAGTTTCCTATGATGGCATTATAGTTGATCTTTAAAAGACTGAAGCACTGAAAAACTAGCCTAGACCTATCTCTCTGTCAAATATTAAGAGTTTCTTGGGTTTGACTGGCTATTACCGAAGGTTTGTTAAAGGATTTTCATCTATTACATCCCCCGTGTACAATTGACTTAAAATAAATTCAAATTCTAGTAGTTAGATTCTTGTGAGAAAAGTTTTTAGGAATTGAAGACTCAACTCACTACAATAATAATTTTTACTTTACCAGGTGGTTCAGATGGATTTGTTGTGTATTGTGATGCTTCCAGAGTTGGTTTTTGCTATGTTTTAATGTAGCAGGGTAAGGTTGTTGCCTATGTCTCTAGACAGCTTAAGCCCCATGAAAAGAATTATCCCACCCATGATCTTGAGTTAGCAACTGTTGTGTTTGCCTTAAGGATTAGGAGGCAATCTTTTTATGGGATACATGTTGATGTGTTCACAGACCACAAAAGCCTATAGTATGTATTTTCTCAAAAAAAATTGAACTTGCATCAGAGAAGGTGGTTAAAGTTGTTGAAAGATTATGACATGAGCATTCTATATCATCCGAGAAAGGCCAATGTAGTGGCTGATGCTCTCAATAGGTTGTCCATGGGCAGTGTTGCTCACGTTGAGGATGGTAAGAAGAAGTTAGTTCAGGAAGTTCATCAGTTTGCCAGACTAGGTGTCCGTTTGGTTGATTCAGTTGAGGGTAGTGTTTGGGTGCAGAATAGTTCAGAATCATCTTTGGTTTCTAAAGTAAAATAAAACCTAGACAGAGATCCCAGTTTAGTTAAGTTGAAAGAGTCAGTCACAGACCATAAAGTAGAGGTTTTCTCCCAAGGGGGAGAGGTGTGTTGCATTGTCATGGTAGACTATGTGTGCTATGTATAGATGGCTCGAGATAGTGATTCTTGTAGAAGCACATGGTGCATGTTACTCTATTCATCCAAGGGCAACATAGATGTACCACGACATACGGGAAGTCTATTAGTGGATTGGTATAAAGAGAGACATTGTAGAGTTTATGGCTAAGTGCTCTACGTATCAGTAGGTTAAGATTGAGCATCAGAAGCCTAGTGGGTCTATGCAGGAGTTCAGTATTCCCATATAAAAGTGGATAAAAGAGAACATGGACTTCGCGATGGGTTTGCCTCATACTCATCGTCAGCGCAATTCGATTTAGTCCATTGTAGAAATGATAACCAAATCAACCCATTTCTTTCCAATTCATACCTCTTATTTAGCCAAGGATTATGCCAAGCTTTATGTTAGAGAGGTGGTCAGATTTCACGGTGTCCCATTGTCCATCATTTCAGATGGAGGTATGCACCTCACCTTTTCTTTTTTGGAAAGCCTTCCAAAAAGGTCTTGGTACCCAAGTTCACCTCAGTATAACCTTCCACCCTTATATAGATGGTCAAGAAGAAAGGACCACTCAAAATCTAGAAGATATGTTGAGAGCATATGTTATTGACTTTAAGGGCAGTTGGGATGACCACTTACATTTGATAGAGTTTGCGTATAATAACAACTATCATTCCAATATTTATATGGCTCCGTTTGAGGATCGTTATGGGAGGAGATTTAGATCTCCCATTGGTTGGTTTGAAGTAAGTGAGGCCGCAGTAGTAGGTCCTGAATTGGTATTTGATGCCTTAGATAAAGTACAACTAAGCATAGAGAGGCTTAAGACAGCTCAGAACCGATAGAAATCATATGCAGATGTGAGAAAAAAAATCTTGAGTTTAAGATTGGCAACTTTGTATATTTGAAAATCTCTCCCATGAAGGTAGTGAAGAAATTTGGAAAGAAGGGGAAGCTTATTCCCTGATATGTTGGTCCTTATAGGATTCTCAGTCATTTTGGTAAGGTAGCTTATGAGCTTGAGTTGCCTGCAGACTTAGCATCAGTGCACCTTGTGTTTCATGTCTCCTTGCTAAGGAAGCGCATAGGTGACCCAGCAGTTATAGTCCCCATAGAGAGTGTAGATATTCAGAATAGTCTCTATTATGAGGAAGTCCCAGTCAAAATCCTTGATCATCAGATTCGCTGACTAAGGATCAAAGAAGTTCCTTTGGTCAAAGTTTTTTGGCAGAATCAGTCCGTTGAGGGAGCTACTTAGGAAGCAGAAGCAGACATGCAAACCAAGTATCCTCACCTCTTCTCTGCAAACTCAGACTCAACATAAGGTAATAGTCTTTCTTAGATTTACTCTATTCCATGCTCAATTACAGCTTCATAACATTCTCATATCATTCATGCATTCATGAAATAGTTCAGTCATGTGTCATATCTCCAAAATTCAGTCATGCTTCAGTTATGCATGTCAGTGTAAGTATAGTTCCTCAGTTACTCTCTGCTCAGTTAGTTTTATTCGAAGATGAATGTTTCCAAGGGGGAGAAATTCTAAGACCTCGCAAAATCATAGTCATTTTAGTCCTATATAGCATGCCAAAAGAGGCCCCAGACTTAGAAATTTCAGCTAAATATTGACACTTAATCTCATTTTTTGGCCTCAATATTTTAATGGCATCATTAACAATCTTTTCGACCTTAGAATGTTGATATTTAAATTGATTCATGATCAGGGATGTCTATAGGTCATCTTGGGTGAGTTTTGGAATTTTTGGATTTCGTTTAGGTCGTGTTTGGATGGCCAAAAAAGCAATCCAATGCGATCTTGATGCGTCGCATTGGCTACCGCATTGACACCATCGACGCGATGCATCGATGATCACGTCGATCCCATCGACGGTGCGCGTCGGATATCATATTTCTAGGCCAATTTTGCTCATTAAATTCCAAGTTTTCAAGGGCATTTAGATCCTTTTCCCCCACCCAATTCAGCTAAAACATGAGATTTAACTCCCAAAAGGGCAAATTACATTCTTTATTCTCAAAATCCTCTCAAGAACAAGCCCTAGTTTTATTAGGCTCAAGAATCAAGTCTCAAGAACTCACCACAATCTTCATGAAATTAACAATCAAGGTATGTTAGGTGTTCATCCTTGAGTTTCCTTCAACCCTTGGAGTTCAAGAACCCTTTTTAAAACTTGAATTTATGATTCCCATGCTATGAATTGAATTATGTTCATGTTTGTGTTGTTGTATGGGTTTAAAGTTAAGATTTTTTATGAGTTTCCATGAAATTATGTTAGCATTGTGTTGAATTATGAATCTCTCATGGCAAAACCCTTAAATTTGTAGGATTACATATTGAAGTTATGATGCCCTATATGTTATTCTTTCTGTATCACAATCATGCTCTACAAGTGTTTGATAGAATGTCCATGTGAATTGAATAGTGTAATCATGACAAATTAGCATATGTTATCATTTATGCACAAGTTCATAACCTACAAGTTTTTGATCAAATATCTCAATCAATGAATTATAAACAATTGACTGTTGCTATTCTTTTAAGATTTTTCATGCTTTATTATTAATGCTATCGAGTCCTAAGGGTATTTATTACCCGAAATTTAGTTGTTTACTTAGTTGCAGTAGCTATAGAATAGTCCCAGTAAAGGTCTGGAAGAGTAGTACTCAGTCAATAACATAGCTCAGTAAACTCAGTTCACTTCAGTCAGTCAACACGATTAGTGTTAGCTCAGTCAAGCCTATTACAGTCTAGTGATCAATTCAGTATCGATTAAGTTAGGAGTAGGATCTATCACTGAGCGAACCCAGGGATGGGGGAATTCCTACCAATAAAGGGTTTGACTCTTAGTAGAATTCCATGCATTATAGAACTACGTAGCCAGCAAAGGATAAGTCATTCTCCTATCAAACTAGGGTTGACGCAACTATATATATATATATATTTCAGGAGTCTTCCTGCCAGATTAGGGTTGACCCAACATTGTTAGTATCCCGTGGAAAGGTGCTAAAAACCTTCCAACTGGGGTTTATAATTGGGCTATGTCGGTTAGACGAAAACTTCTACAGTTATAGTTTCAGTCTCAGTATTTAGTAAAGAACTTATATAGTTCTACAGAACTATGGCTATCAGATATCAGTTACTTAGCCATCAAAAATCAGTACTTTAGTATAATTCTAAACTTTCAGTTATTAGTATTTAGTTATCAGAACTCAGTACTTCAGTTTTTTATATGCACAGTATTGCATATTTAGCATGTTTAGTGGTTATAGTTTTGCCTGTACTCTCATCCAGTGAATTCACGATGTTCATTCAATCAGTTATCATCTCATTCATATGAACCCATGTATATCATCCTACCTCACTTAACATACCAGTACATTCCATATACTGATACATACTCTTTCTTTGAGCTATGATTTCTCGTATCATAGGTTCAGATGCTCAGGTTCCTGATCGTACTTAGAAGCTCAGGATATCAGTACCAGATTTAGTAGTACATCTTCATCCATTGAGGATATTATGTTATTTTAGTATTTCATTTAGTTCAGTAGTTATTACAATTGGAGTTAGTTTGGGATTTGTCCCATCAACTCCATATTCAGACAGTTAGAGGCTTTCAGACTAGCACAGTCAGTTATTTAGTTTTCAGATGTTATTATCATTATATTCAATTATTATTTCTGTATTTTGAGAACCTTATAGAATATTCAGTTATACTTCCGCATATATTTTCAGCATTATTATTCAGTGCTCACAGCAGGTACCAATCATGGTTAGCTTGTGATCCTTTGGGGTCGTAAGTACCGTATGAAGTCCAGGGTGTAGACTCAGGACATTGCATATGTCCTTAGTTTATATTTCTTTAATGAATCCATGCCTTTGATACTTTACTCCTCAGGCCTCAGTTAAGTGTCAAAGTTATGTATAGTATTTGTTCATTCTTCAGATCCTTATGTTCTTGCCTTTTAATGATCTCTCCTTATGAAAGATAGTGGTGATAGAAATGGATGAAGAATGGTTTAGATTGGAGAGAGTAAATGTTCCTTATTAGGGAAGGATTATTGTATGCTTGTTTTATATAAGGATATAAGTGTGAAGAAAGATTGAGGTAAAGCTTTGGTATATGTCATAGTTAGTTGAAAATTCTAGGGGTATCTTTTTGGTAATAATGCAAGGAAGTTATTATTTATAGAGGTATTAGAGAATGCGGGAAATTTCCTAGGTAGGTTGTTTCCTAGAATTTTGTATGTGGTTATACTAATAGGCTTGAAGGTCAGGTTGGCATATAAGTGGATAAATGCATTATGCACTAGTGAATTCTTAGTAAGAAGTTGAAGTTGTTTGTTGAAGTAGTAAGTTGTACCCACTGGATGTCACACGATTCTTAGGACCACAAATGAAACTAAGGTAACCCTTGTACTGGAAAACCTCATGAGCAACTGAATAAAATACATAAAACTTGAAGTAATAAGTAGAAGAAAAGTCCTTAGCTGAATATCTTCAAAGCAAAACTATTAAAACAATTACAACTCTGGTTATACAACACAAAATTGAAATCGAATAAATCAACTATACTGACTGTGTATGAATCCTCTACTAATATTGACTATAGGTTGCTGAAACATGACGCCCAGCTATCCCTAATCAATACGAATGAATAAAGAAAACAACATGCAACTAGAACTATGATTGACTCGAGCCCTCGAATCAAAATGATTCATCACCTGCTGACTGGAAGCTGCACACTATCTGATTATAATGTGTGGGCTACAACTGGTACCTACATTATGAGACAATATAGCACATAGACATATATGTGGATCAGTACTTTTTGAATGTACTGAGTATGTGGAGGTGAATGCATAATTAAAAAAATAACTTAATATTTTCATATACTTTCAAATAATGCAAGCTAAGTGTAAGTGACTCACCTTGTGCTTAAATAAAATTGAAAGCTGAAAATCATAGAAACATGAATAATAAAGCACACTGAATAAACTCTACAAGCCACACACTTAGTTTCTAAAAGGTTTACTTTTACTCTTTCTTTTGGGAGATTCTTCTAACCGACATAAACCATTTGTGATATCATGGAGCCCAATGTCTCTCACCTACGTTGGGCAAGCTGTTCTACCCTTGCCATCGGAATAGAATCTAAACTAGAGTGATCACTATACTAAACCCACTGTGGGCATTAAAACCTATGGTGGCACATAGTTTTGGGGCATATGACCTTGGCCTCATACCCAACTCGGTGCTAAATACTACTCCCATATTACTTATATGCTTGCTCTTTGGGAAATCCACCTTAAAATAGCATAAGGGTTTATAATGAAAACCATTTATGCTTCTCTTTGCTTTAAACTGTAATTAAAATGAATAAATGTGGATTCCATCTCTTAGATAAGGATCAAAAGATCAATTCTTACTTAAATCTTGAAATAAGCTTATTAAAGAATACTTAAAAGCATAATTTTCTTGAAGTCTCAAAACTCAAACTTAGGGATTAAAATCCATGCTTTTAAACTCATGTCAATTCATAATAAAACTTCATGCTCAATAACAATCTTGAAATATCTCAATAATAACAAGTCAAGATAGTGCAATCTCATTCATAGTATAAATCATGTAAGTTAAAAATATAAACATAAGCACTTCTTGATATACTTAAAGCTTTAAATATCATAATAATCACATACTTCAAGAATATAGAAACTTGGGTATGAACCCTACTTCAAAACAAGTTAGTTAAATCTTAAAATCATGTAATTTGGGCACAAGGGTGAAAGAATACCCTTGCTCATAACCCCACATACCTTAATTTTTATTGGATTTTGAAGAAAGCATGAATCCTGGGACTTAAATGATGACCTTGTGAAAGAAACCCTATTCTTGATTTTTCTTGAAGGTTTATTGAACTAGGAAGCTTTGACTCTAGGATTCTTGAAGAAATATTGAATTCAAAACTTAAATGCTTGTGTTCTTCAGAGAAAAGTTGAACTTTGTTCATGGGGGAAAAAGGAGGGTTTTTATGAGTGTTGATTTGAAGAAGATGGGAAAATAATGCCCTTTTGGGTGTTATAATTCGTCCTTTGGACGTTTGGGGTTGAGGGAAAAGGACCAAAGTACCCCTTGACCCATAAGAAATTGAAAACATGAAGGAATGGACATAATAACATGATATTCATTCTGAGGCAATAGACCCCATGACGTACGCTCTAGTTCGGCATTGTAAGCCCCACAGTATGGGCTAATCGTCTTTTTGCTTGAGTATCGGATTAAGGCAAAATTTGTATCATTGGAAAGCTGACTTAATTTTCTACAATGTGTTGGGTATTTTGATGTAAAATTCCACCTATATCAAAAGTTATACACATTTAAATTAGACCATTGTAGAATCAAATACAAACTTTGGATGAATCAAAGGCTCTTAGCTCCACTTTGTTCTAAGTGATTTCTATGAACATATTTCACCTTGAAAGCACTTCACAATCTAGGATAATGATCATGACATATGTATTAATATAAAAATCATGAGATTAAAGTTTATACACGTAGGAACGATGGTTCAAAGTCTTGGCCGAAAATGCGGGGTGTTACATTATCTCCCCCTTGGGATCATTTATCCCCGAATGGTATTGGCTTGGCTAAAATACTATGGAAAGGATGAAAAGAGGTTTGGAACCCTTACAAGCTAAACCATGAATTAACATCTGAATCTGAAACTTGAAATATGATGCATGAACTGAGTTGAATTCATAATTTACATGAATGCGAACATTTACCTCATGGAATGGTCTTACTAGTGAACCTTTGGGTAGTATGACTAAATGGGAAGTTGGAAATCTAGATGATCTTATCTACTTGATTACTAAACTGGATCGCATGCTATACTGACTGAATCATTCTAAAAGCTTATACTCAATTGGAGTATTTCTTCAACTTCCTTTCTAAGAAGTTATATTAACATTAGGGAGCCAGGGATCACGGGCATAATCTGAGAAAGACATCTGACTAAGGAACCAAAATATTGATACAACTCTATAGCATGGAGCATCGACATATAAATCATAAACTAGGATAGAATTACTAGGCCTTGGTCACAGCAATTTCTTACTTTTAAGCTTAGCAACACTTCTCAAATACTCCCTCAACTATACTTTTCCCCTTAAATACCATATTCATTTTATTAACCTTATAATTCTCACATGGGCATTGATAAATCCATCTACTAAAGTCTAAACTAACCTATAATCTCTCAACACAATCAAGCCTAACTTGAAATCGCAAGGTACAACACGCCACACAATAATAGTCTAAACCACATGATTCAATCTTCTATGTCTCTTTTAGATCTCACACCCTAAGTATAACATGCCTAACCACTTCAATGTCTAACTCAAAACTCTTACTATGGATTCACTAGCGTATATTGCATTCATCCACTTACATCCCAACATGAAATTCAAGCCTATCATTATAACCACATATGAACTTCAAGGCAAACTTTAATAAAGGCATACTTCTTATATTATCTAAAACTCTATTAATAACAACTTTTTTGCATTATTCTTAAGAAGACATACCCAGAATTCTCAAATAACTATGACATATACCAAGGATTTACCTCAATATTCCTTTTTCCTTTAGCCTTATATAGAAAAGCATAAATAATATTTCTTAATGAGGGTCATCAACTCTCTCTTAGCTAAACCATTGCTTATCAATTATTATCACCACTATCTTAACATAAGAAGAGTTCACTAAAGGGCTAAAACAAAAGGACCTGAAGCACAAAAGAATACTACATATAACTTTGACACTTAACCGAGGCCTGAGGTATAGAATTTCAAAGGCATGGATTCATTAAAGAGATATAAACTGAGGATAGACATGATAAAATATGAATTTCACTAGTATCATGAGTTCTAGAAATGAGCATACTCTAAAACATGAGTAATAAAGCATACTAAATAAACTTTGTGAGCCATACACTTAGTTTCTAAAAGCTTTACTTTTACTCTTTCTTTTAGGAGATTCTTCTAACCAACATAAAATATATCAGCTATTATGGAGTCCAACATCTCTCACCAACGTTGGATGAGATGTTTTACCCTTGCTATTAAAATAGAACCTAAACTAGAGTGATCACTATACTGAACCCACTATGGGCATTAAAACCTACGGTGGCACATAGTTTTGGGGCATGTGACCTTGGCATCATACCCAACTCGGTGCTAAATACTACTCCCATATTACTTATATGCTTTATCTTTAGGAAATCCATCTTAAAATAGCATAAGGGTTTTTAGTGAAAACTATTTATGTTTCTCTTTGCTTTAAACTATAATCAAAATGAATAAATATAGATTCCACTCTTAGATGAGGATCAAAAGATCAATTCTTGCTTAAATCATGAAATAAGCTTATCAAAGAATAGTTGAAAGCATAATATTCTTGAAGTCACAATACTCAAACTTATGGCTTAAAACCCATACTTTTAAACTCATGTCAATTCATAATAAAACTTCATTCGCAATTATAATCTTGAAATACTTCAACAATTACAGGTCAAGATAGTGCAATCTCATTCATAGTATAAATCATGTAAGTTAAAAACATAAACACAAGCACTTCTTGATATACTTTAAGCTTTAAATCTAATAATAATAACATACTTTAAGAATATAGAAACTTGGATATAAACCCTACTTCAAAACAAGTTTGTTAAATCTTAAAATCATGCAATTTGGGCACAAGGGTGAAAGGATACCATTATTCATAACCCCATATACCTTATTTTTTTGGGCTTGGGAAGAAATCTTGAATCTTGGTATTTGAATGATGAACTTGTGAAAGAAACCCTATTCTTGATTTTTCTTACAGTTTTATTGAACTAGGAAGCCTTAACTCTTTGATTCTTGAAGAAATATTGAATTCAAAACTTAAATCCTTGTGTTCTTGAGAGAAAAATTAAACTTTGTTCACGGGAGAAAGGGAGGGTTTTTATGAGAGTTGATTTGAAGCAGATGGGCAAATAATTCCCTTTTGGGTGTTATAATTCGTCCTTTGGACATTTGGGGTTGCGGGGAAAGGACAAAAGTTCCCCTTGACCCATAATAAATTAAAAACGTGAAGGAATGGACAAGATGATGCAATATTCAGTCCAGGGTGATAGACCCCATGACGCACACTCCATTCCGACACTGTAAGCCCCACGGAGTGGGCTAATCGTGTGCCCTCACTGCCTTCTTCATAAAAATAGCTATAACTTTTCGCTCGGGTATTGTATTAAGGCAAAATTTGTATCATTGGAAAGCTGACTCAATTGTATATAATGTGTTGGGTATTTTGATGAAAAATTCCACCTATATCAAAAGTTATTCACATTCAAATTAGACCCTTGTAGAATTGACTACTTACTTTTGACGAATGAAAGGCTCTTAGCTCTACTTTGTTCTAAGTGATTTCTATGAATATCTTTCACCTTGAAATCACTTTACAAGCTAGGATAATGATCATGACACATGTATTAATATACAAATCATGAGATTAAATTTTATACATATAGGAATCATAGTTCAGAGTCTAGGCCAAAAATGCAGGGTGATAGATTATCTCCCCCTTGGGATTATTCGTCCACAAATGGTATTGACATGGCTAAAATACTATGGAAAGGATGATAAGAGGTTCGGATCACTTGCAAGCTGAATCATGACTTAATATCTGAATGTGAAACATGATGCATGATGGATGAACTTGTAACTCCCTGAGAGTATACCCTGGATGCCACAAGGTGCCAACAGCCCCTAATGACCACAAGCTAACACAAGATGGTACCTACTGTGAGCACTGAATAAAATAACAGAAAATATGTACAGAATTTAACTGAAAATGTATAAGGTTTTAAATATGTAAAAACAATACTGAATAAAAATACTGAAAAGTTTTGTCTACAAATAATACTATAAGACTGTCCATAACAACTAATAACTGAATAACTAACTGAAAGTGTCCAAAAGCCTTTAACTGACAGACTGTGGAGTTGATGCGACAAGTCCCCAACTAACTCCGACTAACTATTGAACTGAACTAAAATAAACATAAATGGTCCTGGGAACATGAGGAATCACCACTGCTAGTGCTGCTAATACTCTAGGAAGTCTAGGTACGGTTGGGAACTTGAGCATTTGAACCTATGATATGAGACATCATAGCGCAAGAAATGAGTTTGTAGTTAATACTTTGAATGTACTAGTTTGATAAATGGGGTTAGGATGTTATGCATGGGTTCATGTGCATGAGCAATAACTAACTAAATAAATAGCATAAAGTACTGAGTAAGAATGCATGAAAGTTGTAACTTCTGAGGATACTTGACCAAGCATATAACATGTTGCAGGAGTAGTCTATTAACTGAAATATTGATACTGACAAACTAATAACAGTACGCCATGGACAATCAAGACTAAAACTAAACTTTAAACTGAATACAGGACTGATCTTGTGGGAGCTATCATCTAACCAACATGCCCCAATATGAGCTAATTAGGGTCCAACCTGTGACCCTAATTAGAAGGGTGTCAATACCGTGCCTATGGGTAATAACATTGTTTGGGTGAATCTTCTAAAGTGTTGTCCCGAAGGACTAAGGGTCACCCTCAACTGGCAGAGCCCTAATGAGATATGTTTCAACCCTCAACTGGAAGGTTAACATCTAAATCAATGTTGCCGATGTAGTTTTGGAACACAAGGACTACTACTAAAGTTCACACCCTTAATTAACAAGTGAGGCCACATCCCTGGGTTTGATCAGTGCTAAATCCTACTCCCAACTAAACTGACTCTAATTACTTAACTGAACTGAGCTCACTGACATGATATACTAACTGAACTGATAATGCTCTAATATGTATACAAAACTATTCTGAAAAACACATGAGAGCATTTGAAACCATAACACAACTTGGAGGACATCATAAATAGTCATTGATCAAAATTCATTTATGAGGTATTTCATCAAACACATAGGGATTGTAAGTTAAAGCATGGAATTAGTTTAATACATATGATAGTAATATAACATCAATACAAAAATCATGGGTTAAGGATTTTAACATCCAACTTATATTCAACTATGTCAAGAACTAATTCCATCAAACAAACACATGTAAACATGGTATAAAGTCAAAATTCATGGAAGTTCATGGATAAAATTCAAGAATACATGTTAATATCATAATTTGAACTTGAAATTGGGTTCTTGAACTCCATTGATTAAAAGGTTCCATGAATAAAGATCGAACATACCTTAATTGAAGAATTCGTGAAGGTTCTTGGTGGGTTTCCTGAGGATTTATCTTGAATGTTGAAGGGGCTAGGGTTTGTTCTTGAGAGAGATTGCTTTGAATTTTTAGTGAAATATTAATTATGAGGCAAAGATGTTGTTTTGGGACCTAAATCCTGTGTTAAAGTTAAGGGAAAGGATGAGACTATCCTTCTTAATTTAAAATTCGTAATTGGAATGTCGTTTAAGGATTCCCTCATCGCTATACTCATCGCGACACAGTGAAATCGCCGTGAGTCACTGGAAACTAACAATTGTTGTTTTTTCCATTACCACAATGTGGTGACTCTTCCACCACTATACTCACCGTGAAGCTATCTAATCGTGGTGAGCTGCTGTTTAGGCAATTTAAACGTGGTCCAAACCTCATCTAAAAAATCCGAAACTTACTCGAGATATGATACTTACACCCCTAAACATAAATCAACTCAAAAATTATTGTCTCGGAGCCAAGAAGGTTAACTTAAAAATCCTCTAAGTTAAAGGGAGCCAAAAGGTGTCTAAGTCCTTCAACACTTAGTCTTATTTTCAGGTTCTAAGTGTCTTAAGCAAGTACTAGGGGATGAGCTAAAATAGGAATGTACTGGGTATTATAATATCTCCCCCTTGGGAACATTCATCCTAGAATGAGACTAATTAAGCTGAGAATACTGAGGGAGTGAGATTACATACTGAAACATGATTACATGATTGAGCCTGAAACATGGTGATTGACTAAATTAATTTTGTGAATGCATGCAATGACATAAACATGATTGTATGGCTGGAACTGAGAATGAAAAGAGGAACTCTAGGGAAAACTATTACCTTGAGCTGAGTCTGAGTTTGCAGAGAAAAAGTGAGGGGACTTGGTACGCATGTCTACTTTTGTTTCCTAAGTAGTTACCTCAACGAACTAATTTATCCAAAGAACTTTGACCAAGGGAACTTCTTTGTTCCTTAGTTTGCGAATCTGACTATCAAAGATTTCAACTGGGAGTTCTTCAAGACCCTGAAAAGGCCTACATATCGGAAAATAAGTTTCTCCTTTTTGCAAAATCTCTTCACTCCCTTCATTAGAGAGATTTTTAAATATACAAAATCACCAATCCCAAATTCGAGATCCTTTCTCCTCACATCTACATAAGATTTCTGTTGGCTCTGGGCTATCTTAAGTTTCTCCCTGATAAAATAAACTTTCTCCAAAGCATCAAACACTAAAATGGCCCTATAAACATATTCTCACATACCTTGAACCAACCAATAGGAGATCTATATCTCCTCCCATATAGAGCCTCAATTAGAGACATCTGGATACTGGAATGATAGCTATTTTTGTAGGCGAACTCAATCAATGGCAAGTGATTGTCCAAACTGCCCTTAAAGTAGATAACACAAGATCTTAACATGTCCTCTAAAGTTTAAATGGTCCTCTCAGCCTGACCATCTATCTGAAGGTGAAAGGTTGTATTGAGATAAACTTGGGTACCAAGGCCCTTCTAAAAAGCCTTCCAAAAATGAAAAGTAAATTGAGTAACTCTATTTGAAATGATGGACAACGGGACTCAATTCAACCTAACCAACTCTCTAATACAGAGCTTGGCATAATCCTCAGCTCAATAAGAGATGTGTACTAGTAAGAAATGGAGTGATTTGGTCATCTAGTTCATAATAACCCAAATTTAATCATGTTGACAACGAGTATGAGGCGAACCTATCACAAAGTCCATGCTCACCTCTTCCTACTTCCAAGTAGGAATACTAAACTCCTATATGGTGCCACTAGGCTTTTGGTGTTCAATCATAACCTGTTAAAAATTGAGCAGTTAGCTACAAACTTTGCAATATCTCTTTTCATACCGCTCCACTAATAGATCTCCCGAGAGTCATGATATAACTTAGTGGCCCATGGATGAATAGCGTAACGCGCACCATGTTCTTCTACAAGAATTCATTATCTCAACCTATCTACACATGACACACACATTCTACCCTAGCAATGCAAAACATCATCTCCCCCTTGGGAGAAAACCTCTACTTTTTTATTTCTGATTGACTTCTTTAACTTAACTAGACTTGGGTCCCTATCTTGATTTTCTTTTACATTGGCAACCAAAGAAGATTCTAAACTATTCTGTACCCATACACTACCCTCAGCTGAGTCAACCAACCGAACACCTAATTTGGCAACTTGGTGAACTTCCTGAATGAACTTATTCTTATCACCCTCAACATGAGCCACACTACCTATGGACAATATACTAAGGGCATCTTCCACGACATTGGCCTTGCCCGAATGATACAAAATGCTCTTATCATAATCTTTCAACAATTTTAACCACCTTTTCTAATGAATATTCAACTCTCTCTACAAAAACATATATTTAGAGCTCTTGTAATCTGTGAACATATCAACTGCACTCCATACATATAATGCCTCTAAATTATCAAGGCAAAAACCACAGCCGCTAACTCAAGATCATGGGTGGAATAATTCTTTTTATAAGGCTTTAGCTGTCTAGAGGCATAAGCTATGACCTTACCTCTCTGCATCAAAACCAACCCAAACCAACTTTGAAAGCATCACAGTAAACAACAACCCATCTAAACTATCAGGCAATGTCAAAACTGAGGCTAAGGTTAGTCGAGTCTTCAACTCCTAAAAACTTTTATCAAAAGAATCCAACCACTGAAACTTGACTTTCTTCTGAGTCAATCTGGACATGGGGGATGCAATAGATGAAAACCCTTCAACAAACCATCTAAAGTAGCCATCCAAACCTAAGAAACTCCTGATATCTGACGAAAAATGGGTCTGAGCTAATTTCTCACTGCTTTGATCTTTTGAGGGTCAACTCTAATGCCATCACTCAAAATAATATGGCCAAGAAAAGCTACTGATCTTAGCCAAAACTCGCACTTAATGAATTTAGCAAACAACTGATGGACTCTAAGAGTCTGCAATACGATTTTGAGATGGTCTGTATGATAGTTTTTACTACGGGGATAGACAAGAATATCATCTATGAAGACTATGATGAACATGTCCAAGTACTGCTTGAACACTCGATTCATCAAGTCCATGAAATTTACTGGATCATTGGTAAGAATAAAAGATATGACTAGAAATTTGAAGTGACCACACCGAGTTCTGAAAGCTATTTTCAGAATGCCACATTCTTTGACTCTAAGCTAATGATAGCCGAATCTGAAGTTTATCTTAGAGAAGTAACTGGCACCCTGAAGTTGATCGAACAAGTCATCAATGATGGGGAGTGAGTACTTATTCTTGATAGTGAATTTATTTAACTAACGGTAACTGATGCACATACTGAGAGAACCAACTTTCTTATGCACGAAAAGGACTGGAGCACCCCACAGGGAAATAATGGGCCAAATTAACCCCTTATCTTAAAGGTCCCTTAATTGTTATTTCAACTCTTTGAGTTCTACTGGAGCCATTTTGTATGGCAGAATAGAGATAGGTTCGGTATTTGGAAGAAGGTCTATTCCAAAGACAAGTTTCTTTTTGGGAGGAACTCCGAGAAGATCTTTGAGAAACACATCTGGGAATTTCCTCACTACTAAAACTGAATCAAGATTTGGAGTCTCTAAACTAGAGTCTTTAACTCAAACTAGATGTTAGACACACCCCCTGCATATTATTTTTCTCACTCTAAGGTACGAAATAAGTTGACCACTAAATATTGAAGTACTACCCTTCCATTAAAGAATTAGTTCATTTGGACACTGAAAATGAACAACTTTGTGTCTATAATCAACTGAGGCATAACATGAGTGGAGCAAATCCATGCCGATAATGACATCACAATTAGTCATCTCTAACTCCACAAGATCAAATGAAGTAACTCTCTGGGATATTGTGACTAGAAAGCTCCTGTTTACTTGTCTGGCTACAATAGAGACACCTACTGGGGTGGAAACTAAGAAGGGTTCTACTAAAGTCTCAGGACTAATATTGAAATTAACAGCTATGTGGGAATTTGCAAAAAGAAAGAGAAGCTCCAGGGTCAAATAAAGCATAAATATATAAATGAAAGAACTATAATGTACCAGTAACCACATAATGAAAATTTCACTGATCCTATTGGTACTGAAGTGTATACAATCTACTTGAGCGCTGACTACTGGTGGTACTAGAACTGGCACCCTGTTGAGTTAGGCGACCGAATAGAACTAAGGGACGACTGGACTGACCTTGCTAACCACTCTATGGGCAATCACTGATCCTGTGGCCTGTCTTTCCACACCCAAAGTATACATCACAACCAACTCTACACACACCGAATGATTTCTACCACATTTCTAGCAAAGAGGATTTGTGCGACCATTGTTTATACTTCCCTGGGGTTTAGGGCCTGGTGCCCTATCCCGATTATCATTTTTGGGTTTTGTGTTGGTGCACTAGCTGAAGACGAAGCTAGGGCTGAAAATTTCTAATAAAATTAAGGATGGTTACCACCTCTCAAACTCGCCTGAGTAAAACTGAATCTACCCATTCTGGCTCTCTTATTCTCCCTATAATACCCCATATTTTTGGGCTAGAATTTAAAGTGTCATTGTTATGTGTGTTGACTCTAATTCCAAGAATTTATATTTAATACACGTGTCAAAATCTTTATACTAGTGTTTGAAGTGATTTCGAGGTGAAAAATGTTCATAAGAATTGTTAAGAACAGAGTTAAGTTATGAACTTTTGATTCATTCAAAATTTGGTATTCGATCCTATAATGTTCTACTTTAATCATGTATAAGTTTACATATATGTATAATTTTGCATCTCAAGATCCATCAAATTGTAGATAATTGAGTCTGCTTTCCAACTATACCAATTTTGCCTTAATCTGATACCTGAGCAAAAAGTTATAGCTATTTTCGAGAGAAAGGTAGTGAGGGTGCGCGATTAGCCCACGATGCATGCTCCATCACCTGCCCTTGTATACAGCTTTTGAATTATGCATTTTTAAGGATAATTGGGTCTTTTACATTCAATCAATGGGTCCATAACACGGAATTAAAATCCAAAAAAGCATATTTGGTCACCTTTATTAGCAAATCATCTCAAAAGAAGTCATTCTCTCTCAAGAACAAAACCCTAGCCTCTTCAAGATTCAAGCCCTTCCTTCAAGAAAACCAATAACTCAAGTATTCCATTCCAAGAAGCCTTTTAAGAAAGTTGTTCTCTTTCAAGATTTAATTTTCAAGGTATGATAGATGTTCATCCATGGGACCTTTTCACCCATGGAGTCTAAGAATCCATCTTTTAGGTTTTAAATTATGAAATTACATGTTTATAATGGTTTATACTTTTATTAATTTTGATTATACATGATGTTTATAATTTATTTTTGTTGAAAGCAGCCCTTAAATGTTTGAAGCATGAAATTTCATTTATAAATCCCTAAGTATGGTTTTAGTATCGCAATTATTCTTATTTCCCACATATTTTACTCATTCCCATGTTTAAGTCCATGAATTTCTTACTATTTGAATTTTAAGTTACGATTATAAACTGTTTCAAGTGGAATGCATTATAGTATGTTTTAAATATTATGGTTTCCATATCATGTTCATGAGAATTTAGAATAAATTTTCAGTTTATGATTTTGTCATGTGAACATGCTATCTCATTATTATTAAAGGTATTCCTATGTTTAAATTCATGTCTTCCATATGTTTAATGAAATGTCAAAGTGAGGGATTCTGAGTTGTGATTCCCTATTATGGTTTTCAAAGATTTCATGTGTTCCTATTGTTGTGCTATCGAGTCCTAGGGGTTATTAATACCCGAAATTTTGCTATTTACTTAGTCTCGGTATTGTCAGTATGGTTTCAGATAAGTTTGGAGAATTATTAGTTCAGTTAGTTAATATATCAGTTAGTCTTAGATCAATATAGTAATTCGAGTAAGTTCAGTTGGGACTAGGATTTAGTACCGAGCGAACCTAGGGATAGGGGCTCACCTACCAGTTGAGGGTGTGACTCATAGTAGTAATCCCTGCATTCCAGAACTACGTAGCCAGCCTAGGCTAAGATATAAACCGACTAGTTGAAGGTTGACACATATCTCACTAGGGTACCTGCCAGTAGAGAGTGACTCTTAGTTCATTGGGATAATACTTAGTGGATCCACATAGTCAGTGTTAGTACCCGTGGCATGGTATAGACACCCTTCAAACTAGGGTCACTGGTTGGACCCCACTTAGCTCAATTAGGGCATGTCAGTTAGATGATAGCTCCCACACTCATAGTATAGTATTCAGTATCTCTTCAATTTATGTTTGTTTAACTAAGTGTACATATTTTTAGATATTCATTTTTAAAGCTTTCAGTTTTTCAATTTATAGATTGTCTCAGTAACATAATAGATATACACTTAGTCTTTCACCCTCAGGTATTTTAGTTTTTTCATGCATTCATGCTCAGTTATATCATGTTATCCAGTTTATCCCTATTTCATATGCACAGTACTCCATAATCTCAGCCCAATATTTAGTTTAGTATTCAGTTTCAGTTTTGCTTGACCATAGCATACAGATACCAGTTATCAGTATTTAAGAATCTCAGTTTACATACTATATTAGCAATATGTGTTATGCCTGGTCATACATTCTTACTCAATATCTCATGTGATTCATCTAGTCTATTATTACTTATGCACATGAACCCATGCATATTAGCCAAACCTCATTTAGTATACCAATACATTCAAAGTACTAATCACATACTTATTTATTGCACTATGATATTTAATATCATAGGTTCGGATTCTCAATTCCCTGACCGCACGTAAACTTACCAGATTATCAGTATTAGTAGTGTTGAGTCCTCATACTTCAAGGACATGGTTTATCTTTTTCATTTTAACTTATCAGTTTAGTATTTCTAATTAGTTAGTGTTAGTTGGGGGTTTGTACCATCAACTCCACATTCAGTCAGTTTAGAGGCTTTTAGACTAGTACAGGAAGTCAGTCAGTTTTTAGTTGTTATTATCAGTCTTTTTATCAATATTGATAGTATGTTTTCAAATGCTTAAAAACCATGATTCAGTATTGATTTTAGTTGTTTAAAAACCTTATAGAATTCTCATTTATTTCCGTATATGTCTTTTTATTACCAATATATCATTCAGTGCTCACAGTAGGTACTAGCTCATGGATTAGCTAATGGTTTTTCGAGATCGTAATCTCCGTGTGGCATCTAGAGTTTACTCTTAGGCGTTAAAAACTTGATATTAGAGCCTAAGGTTTTAAAGTGTACTAGGAAGTCTAAAATTTGCATTGAGTAGAGTCTTATGCATGGGTTTAAAGCACGCCACACTTATGGGAAAGAGGATACAAGATGTTTTAAGAAAATTTTTCCTTCTTTCATATCTCAGATCATGCTATACAAAGGTCCTCTAAGAAAGCCGTACAAATTCTCATATTGCTCTATTTATGCCACCCCTACCTTATTTTCAAGGTAACAGAAACAATCAATCTTAAATCCTTACAAATAGAGATTTTCTCAGATAGTTCCCACAGACAGTTATGGGATTGTAAGCATGCTTGAATGTATCCCATCAGTGCCTTTATGTTCCAAAGTATAAAAGATTTCATTCATGATTCATGAAAATTATGCATTTAGCTAAAGTTAGATGTGCTTTCAGATCCCACCTCAGAATCTTATGATAGCATATGACCTAGAGTTAGAAGTATGAATTAAAATTTTAGCAGTAGTAAAACAAGGATAGTGTTATCTGAATTTAGTAGATTTTGCATTCATAGGGCTAGTTGTATGAAAGGTGAATCAGTAGACTCGAAATAGTGTATGCAAGAAAAGAATTTAAGTTTGTTGATTTGAAAGTATATGTTTTGGTGTAATGGTAATCCCCATGGTGTAGGGAAAATATAAGTTTAGAGAAGTGATAATTGTAGTCTATGATGAAAGTAGTATGGTTCATTAAAGGTTTGGGGATATCTATGTTAAGTATTAGAATCTAAGTTTGAATCTTTTAGGATTGAGCTAACAGAAAGAAGAGTTAAGAATTCTAATTTAGTTAGTGGTTAAGTTTTTATATGATGATTGTTGGGGGCTATAGAAATCCAAGAGTTGTATCTCATAAGAAAGTACTAACATTGGGTTTTACATATCAGTGTAGTCTTTCAGGGTGAGCTTATCATTTATGCATATTATTATACCCCCAGATTCTAGAGTAAAGTAGTGGTGATTAAGTTTAGAGATGTTGATTGAGTAGTTCTTAGACCTAGAATGATGGCTTTAAGCTAAGGGGGAGATGATAGAACAAGTAACCAAGTCAGGATCTCAGATCCTAGTAGTGACGCCAGTATGTGTAGAAAAGCAGTAGGAGAGGATGATGCCCAACCCATTCTTATCTCAGTGCAAGGTTTCTCAGTCATCAATATATCTACTCATGCCTTACGTGTCAGTTCCATAATCATAGTTCATGTTCATGCATATCATAAAAAAATCATGTATGCTTCCCGTCCCTAGTATAAGGAGTTCAAATTTGCTCATTAATAAGAACCATGTACCATGAATTTAGAAACTCCAAACTCAGGTCATGCAGCTCATGACTCATGTATTCATATTTTACATTATGTTTTGTTCAAGTATCCATGCAGCACTTTTAATGATCAGCAAAATTCAGATTTATGTCATGTATGTCCTCAGTTCAGACCTCTTTGATGAATTCATGCCATTGATACTTTATTCCTTAAGCCTTAATTGAGTGTCAAAGTTATTATTTCATGCTTCAGGTCCTCATGTCCTAACCTTTTAGTCACCTCCCCTTATGAAATGATAGTAGTGATGCACAATTGGTAGATGGGAGAGAGTAAATGTTTCTTGTTGATAATACTCATTTCAGCTTACTATTACATGTTAAAAGGGGTTCAAGACTTAGAAAATTTCACTAAGTGTTGGGACTTAGTCATTTCTAAAGCTCCCAAACTTTGATGATTTTATTTTCAACCTTCCCGACATTGAAACATTAATTTTTAAGTTGATTCATGATCGAGGTGGTTAATAGCACATCTCAAGTGAGTTTCAAAAGTTTTGGACCAGCGTAAGGGAGTGTTTGGACTTCCAAAGTAGTAGCACCACTGAGATAAGCTCGCATCACGCACCTCAATCCACTGATAAGGGTGCCCATGGCAGAGCTCGCAATGCGTTCTCTAATATGGTAGACCAAAGCCCGCATCACATGCTCCATCACAGCCTCCTTAATTTACAACCTTCAGTCACGTCTTGGTAAGTTGAAATTTTGTGTTTGTGTTTTCTTGGGATAGTGCATGGAAGTTGTTAGTGATAGAGGTTTGGAGGATTTGAGAAATAGTATTTTATGGGTGTTTGTTTAGAACGTCATATGTGTTTATGAAGATAGGCTTGAATGTCATGTTTGTATATATGTGGATGAATGCACTACGTATTAGTGATGTCTAGTAAGAGGTTGAATGTAGCTACTGAAATGGTAATAATTATTTGTGAGGTGAGAAGTTGTGAAATCGCAGGGTATATTAAACTCATGATTCAGACTAGTATCACACGGTTATATGTGCATTTTGTAGATTCAAGTAGGCTTGAACAAAGTGACAGGATTCAGTTCAGCTCAGACATCAGTAGGTAGAGTTACCAGTGCTCATGTAAATATCTTTAGCATCCTCAGTTGAAGTGCCGGATTAAAGTGGAAGGTATAGTTGAAGGAGTATCCGATTGTGTGTCTAAGCTTGAAAGTAGCCGTTGTACTGTCTAAGGCACAACCATTCTATCCTAGCTTTGTTTTTGTAGGCCTATGTTCCATGTTACATAACTATAGCCATGTTGGGATTCCTTATATAGATGTCTTATTCAGATCATGCCTAAAATTCCCTACTCTCTAATATTATTAGAACTTCTTAGAAAGAGCATTGAAAAAATGCTCCTATTGAGTATAATCTTTCAATATGAGTTAGTCCGTGTAGCCAGCAATTAAGTTTAGCATTTTGACAGACAAGTTCCTATTATTTTCCATCTCTTGACCTAGTCTTACTATCTAAAGTTTCATAAATATAGCTATTCCATGAGGTAAAATATTCGTATCCATGTAAATTTCGAATTTAGCTTAGTTCATGCATCATGCATCAGTTTCAGATTCCATATGAATTGGTCATGATTTAGTTCGTAAGTGTCCCATGCATCACCCCAATTTTTCCTTAGTATTTCCGCCAAGTTAGTATCATTCAGGGGACAAACTATCCCAAAAGGGAGGGGGAATGTTTTAATATACCAAGTTTTTATGTCTCTCATCTGTTCTTCAAGAAACCAGATCCATCTTAAGAAAATGGCTACTCATAAGTTAACTCGCTCGTTTTTATCTCAGCCATATAACTATTCTCATGTCATTGCATGCATTCATAAAATCAGTTCAGTTCATATATTTTGCTTAGACTTAATTATGTATTCATGTTCCAGGTTATGTTCCAAGTCATGCATCTTTAAGAATATGATCTCAGTTGCCTTAGTACTCTCCGTCTAACCAGTCTCATTCTAGGACAAATGATTCCAAAGGGGAGATAATGTAATACTCCATATTTTTAGGCTAGACTTTAAAGCGTTGTTCTTATGTGTGTTGACTGTAATTCCATGAATTTATTATGTTTACACATTTCATGATCTTTATAATAGTGAATGAAGTGATTTTGAGGTGAAAAACGTCCATAAGAATCGCTTAGAACAAAGTTGAGCTAAGATCTTTTGACTCGTCCAAAGTTTGGAATTCGATTCTACATGGGTCAACTTTGAACGTGTATAAATTTTTATATACGTAGAATTTTGCATCTCAAGACCCACCAAATTGAAGATAATTGAGTCATCTTTCAAACTATACAAATTTAGGCCTTAATCCGATACCAGCGAAAAGTTATAGCCATTTTTGTGAGAGAGGCAGTGAGGGCGCACGATTATCCTGCGACGTGCACTCCATCGCCCGCCCCTATTTTACATCTTTTGAATTCCGTATTTTTAAGGATATTTGGGTCTTTTACTTTCTCCCAATAGGTCCATAACATAGGATTAAAGCCCCAAAAAGCATATTTGGTCACCTTTATTCACAAATCATTTCAAAAGAAACCATTCTCTCTCAAGAACAAAACCCTAGCCTCTTCAAGATTCAAGCCCTTCCTTTCAGAAAACCAAGAACTCAAGTGTTCCAATCCAATAAATCTTTCAAGAAAGTTGTTCTCTTTCAAGATTTAAGTTTTAAGGTATGTTAGATGTTCATCCATGGGCCCTTTTCACCCATGGAGTCCAAGAATCCATCTTTTATGTTTTAAATTATGAAATTACATGTTTATAATGATTTTCCTCCATGAAACTTTTATGAATTTCAATTATGCATGATGTTTACAATCTATTTTCGTTGATAGCAACCCATACACGCTAAGCATGAAATTTTATTGTTAAATCCCAAAGTATGGTTTTAGTATTGCAATTATGTTATTTCCCACATGTTTCACTCATTCCTATGTTTAAGTCCATGAATTTCTTACCATTTGAATTTCAAGTTACAATTATAAATTGTTTCAAGTGGAATGCATTATAGTATGTTTTAAATATTGTGGTTTTTGTATTATGTTCATGAGAATTCAGAATAAATCATCAGTATATGATTTTGTCATGTGATCATGCTATCTCAATATGTTTAAAGGTATTCCCATGTTTAAATTCATGTCTCCCATATGTTTGATGAAATGCCAAAGTGATGGTTTCTGAGTAGTGATTCCCTATTATGGTTTTGAAAGCTTTCATATGTTCTTATTGTAGTGATATACAGTCCTGGTGGTTAGGAATATCTGAAATTTAGTTGTTTACTTAGTCTCAGTATTGTTAGTTGGTTTCAGATTAGGTATGAGCATTATCAATTTAGTTTTTTAATATATCAGTCAGTCTTAGATCAGTTCAGTTGGGATTATGATTTAGCACCAAGCTAACCCAGGGATGGGGGCTCACCTACCAGTTGAGGGTGTGTCTCTTAGTAGCAATCCCTACGTTCCAAAACTACATAGCCAGTGAAGGCTGAGATGTTAACCTGCTAGTTGAGGGTTGACACATATCTCACTTAGAAACCTGCCAGTAGAGGGTGACTTTTAGTCCTTCAGTACAACACTTACTGGATCCACACAGCCAGTGTTAGTACCCGTGGCATGGTACTGACAGCCTTTCAACTGGGATCACAGGTTGGACCCCAATTAGCTTAATTGAGGCATGTCGATAGATGATAGCTCCCACAGTCTCAGTATAGTATTCAGTGTCTTTTCAGTTCAGGTTTGCTTAACTAAGTGTACAGATTTTTAGATATTCAGTTTTACAACTTTCAATCTTTCAAATTACAGATTATCTCAGTAATATAAAAGATATACACTTAGTCTTGCACCCTCAGATATTTTAGTTTTTTCATGCATTCATGCTCAGTTATCTCATGTTATCCAATCCGTCCCTATCTCATATGAACAGTACTCCATTGTCTCAATCCAATATTTAGTTCAGTATTCAATTTTAGTTTTGCTTGACCATATCATATAGATACCAGTTATCTGTATTTCAGAATCTTAGTTTACATACTATATTAGCAATATGTGTTATGCCTGGTCATGCATTCTTACTCAATATCTTATGCTATTCATCAAGTATGTTATTACTCATACACATTAACCCATGTATATTAACCTAACCTCATTTAGCATACCAGTACATTCAAAGTACCAATCGCATACTCGTTTCTTATGCTATAATCTTTAATATCATAAGTTTGGATGCTCAGTTTCCTGACTGCGCATAGACTTACCAGATTATCAGCAGTAGCAGTGGTGAGTTCTTATACTTCGAGGACATAGTTTGTCTATTTTAGTTTACCTTATCAGTTCAGTATTTCTATTTAGTCAGAGTTAGTCGGGGGTTTGTCCTATCAACTCCACATTCAGTCAACTTAGAGGCTTTTAGACTAATACAGGTAGTCAGTTAGTTTTTAGTTATTATTATCAGCCTTTTTATCAGTATTGACAGTATGTTTTCAGATGCTTAAAAACCATGATTCAGTATTGATTTTCGTTTTTAGAAAAACTTATGGCATTCTAAGTTATTTTCACATATGTCTTCTTATTACCAGTATATTATTCAATGCTCATAGCAGGTACCAGCTCATGGGTTACCTTATGGTCTTTTGAGAATGTAAGCACTGTGTGACGTCCAGGGTGTACTCTTGGGGTGTTAGACTCTATTTCTCTCTCCTTACACTTCTACTCCTCAATCTATTTAGCATGGACCATCAACCTAGACAATTCCATCTCCTTAATAAACATCGCGATCCTACACTTCTTAACAACTCTATCAGCTACACCAGAGACAAACTTACTCAACCTAGATCGGTCATCAGACACAACATTAGGAGAATACCTGGATAGCTGAGTAAACTTTAGACAATACTCCTTCACACTCATATTTCCCTCCCTCAGATTAATAAATTCCTGCACCTTAGCTTTCCTTAGCTCTAAGTGTAAGAACCTATCTAGATAAGCTATAGCAAAATCCTCCCATTCAATAGGCCCTACATCTGCCCCTCTATATCCTTTCCACTACTTATACCAAATGTGAGCAATATCCTACAACTGGTAAGCACCCAACTCTATACTCTCACTAGAATTCATACCCATAATATCAGTTACCTTCCGAACCATGTCGAGGAATTCCTACAGATCCTCTTCAGACTTAGATCCCAAAAATAGAGGAGGTTCATTTGGGTAAAGTCCCAAATCCTAGATGCAGTAGTATTAAATACCAAAATGGATGGGACAGTTGTCAGCTAATTATTCTATGCTTCTACTGAGTAAGCTAAGGTAGTGAATATTGCTTTGAATTCGACATAAGAGACAGGCTCTTTCATGGGGTCAACCTGAACAGGTAAAGGTGCAATTTGATTCCCATTTCTCCTGTTGTTAGTTTTTCAGGGAGGCATGTTCTGTAAATAGAAAGAAAATTCGATTAGAAAGAGATTTTAAATTGATCTCATGCTCAATCGCATGACATGAACACTAAAAGAAGGGAAACTTTTCCAAAAATGTCTTGTACCTCTTGTCTATAAGTGTGGCGCACTTTATACCCATGCATAAGACTCTTCTCAACGTGACTTTCAAACTCCCTAGGACACTTTAAAACCTAAGACTCTGATAACAATTTTATAACACCCCGAGAGTACACCATGGACGCCATACGAAGCCTACAATCCCAAAAGACTACAAGCTAACCCATACTGGTACCTGTTGTGAGCACTGAATAAAATACTAGAGAACATGTATCAAATTTAACTGAAAATACCATAAGGTATTAATTGCAAAAAAAAACAATGCTGAATCGAAATACTAAAAACATCTGTCTACAAATAATACTATAAGACTGTCAATAACAACTGATAACTGAATAACTGACTAAAAGTGTCTGAAAGCCTCTAAAAGACTGACTATGGAGTTGATGGGACAAGTCCCCAAATAACTCCGACTGACTATCGAACTAAACTAAAATAAACATAAATGGTTTTCAGAACATAAGGACTCACCACTACTACTATTGCTAATGCGCTGGGAGGTTTAGGTACGGTCAGGAACCTGAGCATCCAAACCTATGATATGAGACATCATAGCTCAAGAAACTAGTAAGTGGTCAGTACTTTAAATGTACTAGTATGCTAAATGGGGTTAGGCTGTTATAACAACTGATGATACATGACCAAGAATATAACATATTACTGGAGTATTTTGTAAACTGAAATACTAAAATACTAATACTGAACAACTAATAACTATACTCCATGGCCAATCAAGCCTTAAACTAAACTCTGAATTGAATACTGGACGGAGCTGTGGGTGCTATCATCTTACTGACATGCCCTAATATGAGCTAATTCGGGTCCAACCTATGATCCCAATTGGAAAGGTGTCAATACCATGCCCACAGGTACTATCACTAGCTGTGTGAATCCACTAAAGAGCTATCCCAAAGGACTAAAGGTCACCCTTAACTGATAGGGCCCTAATGAGATATGTGTTAACCCTCAACTTGAAGGTTAACATCTCAATCTACATTGGCTACGTAGTTTTGGAACGCAGGGACTACTACTAAATGTCACACCCTCTACTGGCAGGTGAGCCTCAATCCCTATGTTCGCTCGATGCTAAATCCTACTCCCAACTGAACTAACTCTAATTACTGAACTAAACTGAGCGTACTAGCATGATATACTGATTGAACTGATAATGCTCTAATATGTATACAAAACCATTCTGAAAATTCTAAAACTAAATAAACAACTAAGTTTTTGGTTATTCATAACCCCCAATACTCGATGTAATATCAATAAGAACACATGAGAGCATTTGAAACCATAATACAACTTGGAGGACATCATCAATAGACATTGTTCAAAATTCATTCATGATGCATTTCATCAAACACATGGGGGTCTTGAGTTAAAGAAATGGAATTAGTTTAATACATATGATAGTAACATAACTTCAATACTAAAATCATGGGTTAAGGGTTTTAGCATGCAATTTTTATTCTTTAACCATGTCAAGAACTAATTCCAATGAAAAACACATGTAAACATGGTATAAAGTCAAAATTCAAGTAAGTTCATGGATAAAATTAAGAATACTTATTAATATCATAATTTGAACTTGAAATTGGGTTCTTAAAATCCATGGATTAAAAGGGTCAATGAATAAACATAATACCTTAATTGTACAATTAGTGAAGGTTCTTGGAAGATTTCTTGAGGATTGTTCTTGAATGTTGAAGAGGCTACGGTTTGTTCTTAAGAGAGATTGCTTTGAATTTTTAGTGAAATATGAATTATGAGGCAAAGAATCTATTTTGGGACCTAAATCCCGTGTTAAATTAAGGGGGAAAGACGATACTACCCTTTTGAATTTAAAATTCTTAATTGAAATGTCGTTTAAGGCTTTACCACGATGCGGTGATTCCGACATCTCTATACTCATTGTGACGGGGTGCAATCACGGTGAGTCACTGAAAACTGACAATTTTTGTTTTGCTCTTCACCGTGATACGGTGACTCCTCTATTTCTATACACACCATGATGCGGTCTAATCACGGTGGGCTATTATTTGGGAAATTCAAACGTGGTCCGAACCTCACCACTAAACATGAAACAACTCAAAAACCATCATTTCTGAGCCTCGAAGGTCAACTTAAATATCTTCGAAGTTAAAGGGAGTCAAAAGGTGTCTAAGTCCCTCAAAACTTAGTCTTATTTTCAAGTTCTAGGTGTCTTGAGCAAGTACTAGGGGCTGAGCTGGACTAGGAGTGTACAAAGTTGTACAAAACTGAGCTGATTTCATAATTTACATGAATGCAAACATTTTACCTCATAGAATGGCCTTACCAGTGAAACTTTGGGTACTAAGACTAAATGGGAAGTTGGAAATCTATAGGAGTTTATCTGCTTGATTGCTAAACTGGATCGCAGGCTATACTAACTAAATCATACTGAAAGCTTATACTCAAGCAGAGTATTTCTTCAACACCATTTCTAAGAAGTTATATTAACATTAGGAAGCAAGGGATCATGGGCATGATTTGAGCAAGACATCTAACTAAGGAATCACAACATTGATACAACTCTATAGCATGGATCATCAACATATAAATCATAAGCTAGGATACAATTACTAACTCAAAATCACAAGGTACAACACGCCACACCATAATACTAGTCTAAACCACATGATTCAATCTTCTATGTCACTTTTAGAGATCACCCCTAAGCATAACATGCCTTACCACTTCAATGTCTAACTCGAAACTTTTACTATGGATTCACTAACACATATTGCATTCATCCACTTACACCCCAACATGATATTCAAGCCTATTATTATAACCATATATGAACTTCAAGGCAAACACCCATACAGGCATACTTCTTATATTTTCTAAACCTCTATAAATAAAAACTTTCTTGCACTATTCTTAAGAAGACATACGCAGAATTCTCAAATAACTTTGACATATACCAAGGATTTACCTCAATATTCCTTCATTATTTAGCCTTATATAGAAAAGCATAAATAATATTTCTTAATGAGGGTCATCAACTCTCTCTCAGCTAAACTATAACTTATCCATTATCATCACCGTTATCTTAAAAAAAAAGGTCATGGAAGGTCTAACTCATAAGGACCTGAAGCACAAAAGAATACTATATATAACTTTAACACTTAATTGAGGCCTAAGGAATAGAATGTCAAAGGCATGGATTCATTAAAAAGATCCAAACTGAGTACATACATGATATAATTTGGATTTCACTAGTATCATGAGTTTAGAGAACTGTTCATACTCTGAAACATGCGTAATAAAGAATACTGAATAAACTTTGTGAGTGATACAATTAGTTTCTAAAATCATTACTGTTACTCTTTATTTTAGGAGATTTTTCTAACCGACATAAAATATGTGAGCTATCATGGAAGCCGATATCTCTCACCCACGTTGGTAGAGCTATTCTACCCTAGCCATCAGAATGGAACCTAAACTAGAGTTATCACTATACTGAAACCACTATGGGAATTAAAACCTATGGTGGCACATAGTTCTGGGGTATGTGACCTAGTCCACATACCCAACTCAATGCTAAATACTACTCCCATATTACTTATATGCTCACTCTTTAGGAAATCCACCTTAAAATGGCATAAGGGTTTATAATGAAAATGATTTATGCTTCTCTTTGCTTTAAACTGTAATCAAAATGAATAAATGTGATTCCATCTCTTAGTTGGGGATTAAAAGATCAATTCTTGCTTAAATCTTGAAATAAGCTTATCAAAGAATACTTAAAAGCATAATCTTCTTGAAGTCTCAATACTCAAACTTAGGGATTAAAACCCATGCTTTTAAACTCATGTCAATTCATAATAAAACTTCATGCTTAACAACAATCTTGAAATACTTCAACAATTACAAGTCAAGATAGTACAATCTCATTCATACTATAAATTGTGTAAGTTAAAAACGTAAACATAAGCACTTTTTGATATACTTAAAGCTTTAAATCTCATGATAATCATATACTTCAAGAATATAGAAACTTGGGTATGATCCCTACTTCAAAAAAAGTTAGTTAAATCTTAAAATCATGCAATTTGGGCACAGAGGTTAAAGGTGCCCTTTTTCACAACCCCACATACCTTAATTTTTCTTGGCTTGTGAAGAAATCTTGAATATTGGGACTTGAATGATGAACTTGTGAAAAAAAATCCTATTCTTGATTTTTCTTGAAGGCTTATTGAACTAGGAAGCTTTAACTCTTGGATTCTTGAAGAAATATTGAATTCAAAACTTAAATCCTTGTGTTCTTGAGAGAAAAGCTGAACTTTGTTCATGGGGGAAAAGGAAGGGTTTTTATGAGAGTTGATTTGAAGAATATGGGTAAATAATGCCCTTTTGGGTGTTATAATTTGTCCTTTGGATGTTTGGGGTTTAGGGGTAAGGACCAAAGTTCCCCTTGATCCTTAAGAAATTGAAAACATGAAGAAATGGACCAGATGATGCGATATTCAGTTTGGGGTGATAGACCCCATGACACACGCTCCATTCTAGTGCTGTAAGCCCCGCGGAGCGGGATAATCGCGCGCCCTCACTGCCTCCCTCACAAAAATGGCTATAACTTTTCGCTCGGGTATCAGATTAAGGTGAAATTAGTATCGTTAGAAAGCTGACTCAATTATATACAAAGTGTTGGGTATTGTGATGAAAAATTCCACCTATATCAAAAGTTATACATATTCAAAGTAGACCCTTACAGAATCGAATACCAACTTTGGATGAATCAAAGGCTCTTAGCTTCACTTTGTTCTAAGTAATTTCTATGATCATCTTTCACCTCGAAAGCACTTCACAAACTAGGATAATGATCAGTACACATGTATTAACATACAAATCACGAGATTAAATTTTATACATGTAGGAACAATGGTTCAGAGTTTAGCCCAAAAATGCGGGGTGTTACATAAGGAGTCTTATTCTTGAGATAAGAGCTCTGAAAATCCATAGGATATTGAATCTGTGATTTAGACTAGTGTTATAGTGTTATATGTATTACCTTGACACTTTGAGTTAGGCTTGAACATGGTGATAGATTTTAGTTCATCTCAAACTTTGGTAAAAGGAGTTACCAATACCCATGTGAAGATTATAAGTGGCATCAAATAAAGTGTAGTATTTAAGAGAAAAATATAGTTGAGGGAGTATTTGAGATATATGGCTAATTTTGAAAGTGGGAAGTTTTATTGCCTAAGGCATAGTAATTCTATCCTAGCTTATGTTTTATATGCTAGTATTCCATGTTATAAGAGTTGTAGCTATGCTACAATTCCTTATTTAGATATCTCACTCAATCATGACTAAAATTCTTTGCTCCCTAATGTCACTAGAACTTATTACAAAGAGTGTTGAAGAAATACTTCTGTTAAGTTATAAGCTTTTAGTATTAGTCAGTTTGTACAGCCAACAATTCAGTTTAGAAATCAAATTAATAAGCTCCTATAGTTTTCATCTTTTCATCTAGTCTTACTATCCAAAGTTTAATGAATATGCTAATTCCATGAGATAATTTATTCACATTCATGCAAATTGAGAATTCAGTTGTGCCTTTACTTCTAGTCTAAATTATTCCCAACCATAACAGATTCCCAGATTTAGAAATCGATATCATGTTTGTTATCCAACCACAGAATTTAGTCAAACAGTAGTAGAGTTCCCAAATTTTCAAACTAGCCAAAGTTTTATTTAGAAATTCATTCATCATGTCCATATTAAGATCTTAGAAATCTATGTCAGAGATTATAACTCTTTTCTTATTCTTTCACCCAAGTCAGTCTTTATTTGACGACAAATGATCCCAAGGGATTGATATTGTGACACCCCGAATATCCAAGCCAATATCAATCAATTCTTTAAGTTCATGCAAGATCAAACCTAATGTTTTGGTAGTTCTTTTAGTGATTTAGAGATATATTAAGACCCCAAATACCTCCTAACTTATAGACAAGTCAAAACATCCTTAGCGAATTAAATTCATGTGAAGAATATAACTATAGTCATCTTCAATGGAGTATAACTTTTTATATAGTAATGATTTTTGGGCTTAATACCAACAACAAATATATAATTGAATTATCTTTTCAATGATACCAATTTTGACTTAATCCGATATCAGGGTAAAAAGTTATGGCCAACATACTGAAGCACTATCAAAGCTTCCCAGACTATGACTCTTAATGTCTCATTATGGGTTGTTAGTTGGGAGTCATAATCTGGGCAGTTGTAACACCCTATATTCTTGGAATAGACTTTGAACCATTATTCCTATGTGTAGAAGTTATAATCCAAATGATTTCCATGTGAACATGAGTTTCATGATCTTAATCCTCATGTTTGATGTGCTTTCGAGGTGAAAAATGTTCATAAGAATCACTTAGAGCCATGTTGAGCTAAGAACCTTAGATTCATCCAAAGTTTGGGGTTTGATTCTTTAAGGGTATACTTTAAATGTGTATAACATTTTATATATGTGGAATTTTGCAGCTCAAGACTAACCAAATTGTAGATAATTGAATTAGCATTTGAACTATACCAATTTTGCCTTAATGTGATACCCGAGTGAAAAGTTATAGCATTTTTCTAGAGAGACAGTAAGTTGATGCGATTGGGATGTGACGTGTTGGTCATCAACGCAATTAGAGACATGACGTAATTGAAATTGTGTACTAAACTTTTCCACACGCTATTTCAGTTCCCAAAGTGTCTAGGGGCACATTGGTCACTTTCCCTCACCCAAATCCGCCCATAACACTTAATTTTAGACCCCAAAAGAATTAGATACATGATTTCTCATCTTTTTCTCTCCAAGAAAACCCTATCCCCCCTCAAGAACACCAAGAACTTCATCAAAGTTTCTTTAATACAGTCAAGAAATTAAGGTTTCTAATCAAACAAGTTCAAGAAAAAGCTTTCAATAACATTCTCAAGGCTTCCAAGTCAAGGTTTTAATTTAAAATTATCCATTAAGGTATGTGGGAGTTCATCCATGGGACCTCTTTTACCCATGGAGCCGAAAACCCTTTTATTTCAATTAAAGAATGAATTTTTTAATTATTATGTTATTTTAAATGTTCAAGAAAGATTGAATTGCATGTTTTCATGGTGATTTTAATTAATTTTAGCCTATGTGTGATTCCATGCAAGATTTTTAATTTACTGTTCTATGAATTTGAGTTTCCAATGCTTTATTCAAGTGAATTCCATGATAGATCCTAAATTCATGATTTTTAGCAACATTTTCATGTTTAAAATTCATGCTTTCCATATGTTTGATGAAATTCTCATATCATGTTCAATCAATTTCAAGATGAATCCCCAAGTAATGAATTTTACCAGGTAACTCTATTGTTCACCCATGTTTAAGACATTGTTTGGTTTAATCTATGATCTTTAAAGCGAATTTCATGTGAATTCCTATTTTCATGATTTTAGTTATGCAATCATGCTATGCTCCTATGTTTGAGATATTCCTATGTTCAAGTTCATGATCCCTGTGTGTTTGATGGATTGTTCCATGTTAAAGTACTAATCTCCATGTGTATGATCAAATGCCCAAGTAATAAGTTTCTTTAAATAATGCTTACTTATTATGGACTAAAATGCTCTCATGTATCCTTATTATCTATGCTATCGAGTCCTGGGGGTATTGAATATCCAAAATTTAGCTATTTATCTAGTCTCTAATTGAAATAGAATGATTTTATAGTATCCCGAATAGTAGCATTCGATCAGTCAATAGAATCAATGTGAGTTTAGTTAAGCTTAGTACAGTTTAGTGATCACTTCAGTGTCGATTTAGGTGGGAGTAGGATTCAGCATTGAGCGAAACAAGGATGGAGGCGTTCTTACCAGCAGAGGGTTTGACCCTTAGTAGCAGTCCCTAAGTTATAGAACTACGTATCTAGCTTAGGGTAAATTATCTTTCTGCCAGAGTAGGGCTGATGTAACCATATACTTCTCATGAGTATTTCTGCCAGATTAGGGTTGACCCAACTACTGTTAGTTACCTGTGGCACGGTGCTAACACCCTTCTAATTGGGGTTACAGGTTAGACCCCAAATCAGTCTATAATAGGGGTATGTCGGTTAGATGATAACTCCCACAGTTTTAGTTTATGTATTTAGTTCAGAACTCATTTCAGTTTCAGGTTTGCTTGATTGTAGCATACAATTATCAGTTATTCAGTTATTAGTATTTCAGTTTATAAACTATTTTAAAATTATGTTATATGCTTGGTCTTGCATTCTTAGATATTATAGTTTCCATGCATTCATGCTCAGTTATCTCATGTTGTTTAGATAGTTCTCAACTAATATGCATAGTACTCCATAGTTTCCGTCCAGTTATTCAGACTAAGTACAATTCAGTCTCACAGGACCAGTATTCAGCTAGCAGTCATTTAGTTGATTAGACAAGTTTAGTATATGACTATGTTTGGTTTTGTATATTTATGCTTTCATGCTCAGTATGTGTAACTCCCCGAGAATACACCCTGGGAGTCACAAGGTGCTTACAGTCCTGAGGGACCATAAGCTAACCCATGAGCTGGTACATGCTGTGAGCATCGAATAATACAATAACATACGTGGAAGAAAAATTGTTAAGCCATAAAGTTTTAAGTAATGAAACCAATAGAATTTGTAAACCAACTAATGAATTAATATGACAATGTCAACTGAAGTCTGAATACTGAATAACTGAATGTAGTGTCTGAAAGCCTCTAAACTGACTGAATATGAGTTGATGGGACAGGCCCCAACTAACTACTGAACTAAAAGTATGAAAATAAATAATTTTTCCTCAAAATATGAGGACTCACCATTACTACGGCTGACAGCCTGAGAAGTCTATGCGAGATCCGAAAACTGGGCATTTGAACCTATGATATGATACATTATAGCACAATAAAAGAGTATGCGATCAGTACTTTGAATGTACTAGTATGCTAAATGAGGTAGGCTTATATACATGGTTTTATGAACATGAATAATAATAACTGTCTGTATGTATGTACGTAGTTATATATAATATGTAAAACTAGATAAAGTACATAAAATCTGTACACACTGAGGATATATAAGGTCTATAAATACAAGGAATATGTGAAATCTATAAATACTGAGGTTGCATGACCAAGCATATAAAATATTCTGAATATAATCTCTAAATACTGAAATACTAAAGTTTGATAACTGAATCACTGATATCTATATGCTATGGTCAAGCAACTGAAACTGAATTATTGGAATGACACTGTGGAAGTTATCATCTAACCGGCATGCCCTAATGAGAAGGTTTGGGGTCCAATCTGTAACCCCAGTTGGAAGGGTGTTAGTACCATGCCACGGGTACTAACGTTGGCTATGTGGATCCACTAAACTAATGTATTATCCCAAAGGACTAAGGGTGTTAATCCTAACTGACGGGTGGCCCTTACAAGGTAGTCAAGCCTAATCTGACGGGTGACTTATCTTATCCTATACTGGCTACATAGTTCTAAAGTACAGAGACTTTTTCTAGCGACTCTACCTATCTGATGGGGAAGATGCTATCTCTGTACTCACTCGGTGCTAAATCCTACTCCCAATTGAACAGACTCAGAATGCTTAACTATTATGAGTTTAACTAATTATGATATCTGACTGAACTGATATTGCTCATATTATATCTGAGACTATTCTGAATCTTCTAAGACTAAGTAAACAGCTGTGTTTTTGGGTATTCATAACCCTAAGACTCGATAGTAAAAATAGTAAACTAGAACTAATCTTTAAGGACATAACATGGGAGCATTTATTTAAAATCCACTATTGTGGGCATTTCATCAAACACTTGATATTCATGGTGTACACTAAGCATGAGAATAATTTAAATCTTGTAGTAAAAGAACAATTTCAACACCAATATCACAAATGATGAATTAAATTAGTGGATAATAACATTTAAACATGTGGAGTGTAATAATCAATATCAATTTCATAGAAACATGGTATAGGACAAGATTCAATTCATAAGTGTCCTGTGCATTATCCCAATCTTTCCTTAGTATTTCAGCTAAGTCAGTCTCATTCAGGGAATGAATGATCCCAAGGGGGATGTTGTAATACCCCAAGTATTCATATCCTAAACGTCTTATCCTTTCATCACAAAATCAGATCCAGCTTGAAGTAACAGTTACTCATAAGTTGACTCTCTTGTTTATATGTCAACAGTACAACCATTCTCATGACAGTGCATGTATTTACGAAAATTAGTTTGGTTGATGTATCCTGTTTCAAAATCAGCTATGCAATCGTGTTCCAATTCATGCATGTTCAAAATATGATCTAAATTACCTTCTTACAGTACTCTCATTCTAACCAGTCTCATTCGAGGACGAATGTTCCCAAGGGGGAGAAAATATAACACCCTATATTTTTGGGCTAGTCTTTAAACCATCGTTCCTACATGTATAAGTTATAATATAAATTATTTCCATGTGAATATGAGTTTCATGATCTTTATCCTCTTGTTTTATGTGCTTTCGAGGAGAAAAATGTTCATACGAATCACTTAGAGCCAAATTGAGCTAAGAACCTTAGATTCATCCAAAGTTTGGAGTTCGATTCTTCAAGGGTCTATTTTTAATGTGTATAACTTTTTATATACATGGAATTTTAAAGCTCAAGACCCACCAAATTCTATTTAATTGAATTAGCTTTCCAACAATACCAATTTCACCTTAATCCAATACCCGAGCGAAAAGTTATGGTATTTTTCTTGAGAGGCAGTAAGCCGACATGATTGGGATGTGACACATCGGTCATTGACACAATTAGTGATGCGACGTAATGGGAACCATATCACTTAATTGTTTCACACGCTATTTCAGTTCCTAAAGGGTCTAGGGGCACTTTGGTTACTTTCCCTCACCCAAATCCGCCCATAACACTTAATTTCATCCCTCAAAAGCATTAGATACATGATTTTTCATCTTTTTCTCTCCAAGAAAATTTTAGCCCCCTCAAGAACACCAACAACTTCATCAAAGTTTCTTCAATACAATAAAGAAATTAAGGTTCCTAATCCAACAAGTTCAAAAGAAAGCTTTCAATAATATTTCCAAGGCTTTCAAGTCAAGCTTTCAATTTCAAATCATCTATTAAGATATATAGGAGTTCATCCATGGGTCCTCTTTCACCCAGAAAGCCCAAAACCCTTCTATTTCAATTAAAAATGAATTTTTCAATTATTATGTTATTTTAAATGTTCAAGAAAGGTTGAATTGCATATTTTCATGGTGATTTTAATTAATTTCATCCGATGTGTGATTCCATGCAAGATTTTGAATTTCCCATGCTATGAATTTGAGTTTTCCATGCTTTATTCAAGTAAATTTCATGATATATCCTAAATTCATGATTTTTATCAACATTACCAAGTTTTAAATTCATGCTTTCCATATGTTTAATGAAATTCCCATATCATGTTCAATCAATTTTAAGATGAATCCCCAAGTTATAATTTTTTTCATGTAACTCTATTATACACCCATGTTTAAGACATTTTTTGTTTCAAGCTTTGATCTTTACATGTATGATTAAACGCCCATGTCCTATTTCAAGTGAATTTCATGTAAATTCCTAAATTCATGATTTTAGTTATATAATCATGCTATGCCCTCATGTTAGAGATATTCCCATGTTCAAGTTCATGATCCCCATGTATTTGATGGATTGTCCCTTATTGAAGTACTAATCTCCATGTGTATGATGAATGCCCAAGTGATGGGTTTCTTTAAATAATGCTTACTTATTATGGTCTCAAATAATCTTATGTTTCCTTATCTATGCTATCGAGTCCTAGGGGTTTTGAATACCCAAAATTCATTTGTTTATCTAGTCTCTAGTTGAAATAGAATAATTTTGTAGTATCCCAAACAGTAGCATTCGGTCAGTCAACAGAATCAGTGTTAGTTCAGTCAAGCCTAGTACAGTCTAGTGATCAATTCAGCGTCGATTTAGGTGAGAGTAGGATTCAGCACCGAGCGAACCCAAGGATGGGGGCATTCCTGCCAGCAGATAGTTTGACTCTTAGTAGTAGTCCCTGAGTTACAAGACTTTGTAGCCAGCATAGGGTAAATCGTCTTCCTGCTAGAAAAGGGTTAATGTAACCATATACACCTCATGAGTCTTGCCAGATTAAGGTTGACCCAGATACTGTTAGAAACCCATGGCATGGTGCTAAAACCCTTACAACTGGATTACAAGTTGGTCTCCAAATCAATCTATAATCAAGGTATGTCGGTTAGATGATAACTCCCATAGTTTTAGTTTTAGTTTCAGTATTCAGTTCAGAACTCAGTTCAGTTTTAAGTTTGCTTAACCACAGAATATAATTATCAGTTATCTAGTTATCGGTATTTTAGTTTACAAACTATTTCAGAATCATGTTATACACTTGGTTTTGCATTCTTAGATATTACAATTTCCATGCACTCATGCTCAGTTATCTCATGTTGCTTAGATAGTCCTCAACTCCTATGCATAGTACTCTACAATTTCAGTCTAATTATTTAGATTAAGTACAATTCAGTCTCGCAAGACTAGTATTCAGCTAGCAGTCATTCAGTTAATCAGATAAGTTTAGGATATGACTATGTTCATGCATTCGTGCTCAACACGATTGTACATTCAGATCATCGAGTTATGTCAATCTCCATCACGTAGTTTTAGACTCAGTATTAGTACAGTAGCCATGTTTTACTATATCCCAACTTCAATTCTACTTATATCCTTAAAGTTTAGTTTTATAGAAACTAAGTGTAGAGATTCACCATCTTATCAGAGTTTGTTTGTCACTCATGCTTTAGGATATTTCAGTTTTTAGTTTATTCCAACCTATTAGTGAGTCTACTTACACTTAGCATGCATGTCTTAAGATTACGTATGAAATCAATAGTACTTATTACATTCACCCCTGCATACTCAGTACATTCCAGAAGTACTGACCCACATATACATTAGTGTGGATACATTATTTCATAATGTGGGTACCATTTGTAGCCCTCACATCATGATCAGACAATTGCATATTCCAGCTAGTAGGTGATGAGTTCTCCTACTTCGGGAACTCCAAACAATATTAGTTCATGTACAATTCATTTATTTCATATGTATTGTTTAGTGGTAGTTGGAGGCATGTCCCAGCTACTTATAATCAGTATAGTAGAGGTTTCGTAGATGTCAGTCTGATTCAGTCATGTAAATTCAGTTTGTTCCTCTGATTTATCAGATTGTAAAACTTTATCAGTTATATACTATTTCAGATTTTCAGTATGATTATGTTTCCACATAGCATAACTTGTTATTGAATGTGTTATAATTCAGTTGCTTAACAGTATGCCAGTTCATAGGTTAGCTTGGGATCACTTGTGGTTCTAAGCATCGTGTCATGATTATGAGGTAGTCTCAGGTCATTACAGAAATAGAGGATGAAATTGGACTTTTGACCACGACTCAAGTCACGACTAGTGGCCATACCCTACGAGTCAAGACCTAAGTCGTTGGGACTACTTCCATGTGAATTCTAGATGGTTTCTAATGGGTTTTTTGTCTTTACCCACTCTTTTAACCACAAAGCTACATTGTTTAAACTATTTTAAAGCTAAATAAAAATCCAAAACAACCCCAAATCCCTCATTCTCAACATAATACCAAATTACTCAATAAACAGGCGATTTTTATTTTCTCCCAAAGCAAGAAATTAGGGTTTTCATCTCTAAGTTCAAATCCCCAAAATTTAAATTCAAGAATCAAAAGTAATCAGGTATGTGGGGTTTTGAACAAGGATAACCTTTTATCCTTGTGCCCAAAAATATTGATTTTAATGTTGAATTTATCTGATTTCAACTAGGTTCACACCTAATTTCTATGTTTTGAGATTATGGCCTTATCACGAGATTTAAAGTTCAGTTTGCACAAGAATTTACCTTCACTCATGTTTTCATTTATATAATTATTATTATTATGAGATGAATTTTAGTACATTGAATTGAAATTTTATGAGTTGATAAGTATGTATGGTTTCAATATGATTTAATCAGTTTACAAAAAAGAGCATATAAATTTATCATGATTCTCAGTTTACAAGATGTTTAGACATGCCATTTTAGATTACTATAGCATGACTCAAATTAGAGTTTTGATCTTATGATCTCAGATATGATATGAAATTCAAACAGTATTTATGAGCTTGAGTTATTAACAGAAGCATGACTTGTTTTTAGATTTACAAACCCATATGCTTAGTTTAAAGTGAATTTCATCAGTATAAGCATATAGTATACATATTTTGGAAGTAGTATTTAGCATCGAGAGGGAAGGGTGAGTTCAGCGCATCCTATTTACCAGAAACTACATGCCCCTATAAGTTTAGGGTATCACCAGAGAGTATTCCCCTTGCCCAATATAGGCTAAATTTAGTGATCACTCCAGTTCAGGTTCTACTCCGGTGGCAAGGATAGAACAACCCTACTCAATATGGGTCAAAGTTGGATTCCATGATAGCTCACATAGTTTATGTGGGTTATGAGAATCTCCTACTAAAAAATAGTATCTTAGAAATGAAGTGTAAGGACTTATAGTTTTATTCAAATATTGTTTTATGAGTTATTATACATAAGATTTCATCTTTCAGTTTACATATCATTAATGTGAGTCCTTTTACACTTAGCCAGCATGATTTGAAAGTATATTCAATTTTAGTTTTACTTATCCTACAGAAAAAACAATTTCAGAAACTAACTGTAGTAACTCACTCATCTTATCAGATTATGTTTATTACTCATCCTTTATGGTATTTCTGCTATTAGTATATTTCATTCTCTTGGTGAGTTTACCTGCACTTATCATGTATTTTTAAGATTATACATTGATTCAGTTTTACTTATTGTATTCACCCCCATTTACTCAGTACATTCTAGAAGAACTGACCACATATACAATTGTGTGGCTACATTATTTTATAATGTAGGTGCTAATTGTAGCCCATACACCATAATTAGATAGTTCTTAGTTTTCAGACAGCAAGTAATGAGTTATTTTGGTTTGGGGACTCAAGTAAACTATAGTTCTAGTATTATTTTTATTCAGTTGTATAGATTAAGGATAGATAGGGGTCATGTCTCGGATACCTATAGTTAGTATTAGTAGATGTTTCATAGACAGTCAGTCAAAGTTGGTATATTTAGGTTTGGTTTTCCTTGTAAAACCATTATTGTAATATTTTAAACAGTTTTGCATTGAACATATTAAGCTAATGACATATCTTCCATTTATTTCTTCCAGTTTTATGTATTTTATTCGGCTGCTTATGAGTTATGTTAGTATCATGGGTTAGCTTAATATCTCTTTTAGTTCTAAGCACCGTGTGACGTCCAGGGGTAGTCTCAAGGCGTTGAATGATTGGTCCATCCATTTCTCTTCTGGTCTATTTAAGGAAGCTACCGTTCTATTGTAAACCCACTTCATCTTCCTCAATAAGCAAAACAATACCACAACAATGGCCAAAATAGTTTATAATCTACGACCCCTTCGAAGAATGCGAACCACAAGAAACTAAGATCTGCTCTAATTAAGGAGTGATCTGGACTTCCTGTTCCAAGCCCTATACACTGATCAACATCGTCTGGACATGGATCTCTGTCGAATGGTCCACTTTTTTCTAGCCATAGCGGAGAGGCTCCATCTCAACTCCAATGATATAATCATCCCCCAAACATCCTCGTAGTGTAGTGTAGTTTAGTGTTATTTTAATGTTGGTTAAGGTTCATTGTGGAAGCTTTCATAGTGGCTTGATTTTGCAAATGAAAGCTTCCCTTTTTGCCTTTTCTGCTAAGTGTTTTCCAATGTTGATATGTATAATTGCAATGATCTTGTTGAATATTAAATCTTTCATTTCTCTACAGCATATGTATTAGCAATGTAATAGCAATTTCTGATATATGCAATAGCAATGTGGTTCTGGTCTAAAGAATGTTTATGTCTTCTATAATCAATCAGTAAGGTTTATTATAGACTCTATCATTGTATGACCTAAAAGGATTGTAATTTTAAACAAGGTGCAATTGGAGCTTCTTAAAATTGTCAAAGTATGAAAAGATTGAAGACATACTAAACTATGTGAATCCTTTATTATACTCTAATGTTGATGTTGATTTTGGAACATGAACGATAGATTATCGATATTTTAGCAAGTCAATTTATCACCAATGCATCAATCCACGATAGATCGACTGAATATACGGACAAGTTAAAATTATGACTAGAAAAAGAGAAATTAAATTAAATAAAATTAAAGTAGGTCAATTAACAACATTCAAACATTGTAACACAATTTAGATACATCAATTATGACACCATATTAGTTTTAAACATGGTGAACTGATATTTAACACATTCTATAGTCTTAAATCATTTAGATGGAACTAAAGAGAGGAGAAATAAAATAAATAAAATAAAGTAAAACAAATAAACAACATCCAAGCAATGCAAAAAACTAGATATCATCCCATGAAATTACACTTGATCTAATATGTATAAGGAAGAGTGATGGTTGTGACTTGTAGGTGTTCATATGATAAGTAATGTTTGAGAACAAGTAGCCCTTCTCAATACAGACGTTTTTTCTGTCTAATTGGTTGTCACTGTCATTGCTTTTCCTTATACTTATCTGATCGAGTGTCCAATTATTTTGTACTCTTATATAATGATATTTAGTTATTTTTCATTGCTTGAATGATGTTTACTTATTTTATTTTAGTTTATTTTATTTCTCTCCTTTTTAGTCTCATCTTACTTGTCACTAGACTCAATTGATTGATACAGGACTATTTAAATAGTTTGACATAGATGCATACATTTATCTATAATATGTAGGTATAAAATAGACTATTACATTTATTTCAGACTCGGATGTAATATATGCACAATATCTCCATAGGTCTAGCATCGAACATCTATTTTATTAACAAGTAAGATGAGACTTACAAGGAAAGAATTAAATTAAATTAAAATAAAATAAAATAAATAAACATCATTCAAACAATGAAAAATAACTAAATATCATCATATGAGAGTACATAATAATTGGACACTCTATCAAATGAGTATAAGGAAGGACAATGATAGTAACAACTAATTAGTCCAAAAAAGCATTTGCATTAAGAAGGACTACTTGTTCTCAAACCTTGCTTGTCCTACGAACATCAACAAGTCACAACTACCATTCTTCCTTGTACACATTAGATCACGTGTAATCTCATGTGATGATATCTAGTTGTTTTGAATTACTTAGATGTTATTTATTTGTTGTATTTTATTTTATTTCTCTCTCTTTTTAGTCCCATCTAAGTGATTTATGAATGTATGATGTCTTAAATATCACTTGATAATATTCGAAAGTGATATGGTCTCATAATCGATATATATAAATTTCTTTACAATATTTGAATTATGTTAATTGGCCTACTTTTATTTTTTAAAATTTATTTATAATTTTTTTATCATAATTTCAACACATATGTTCAGTCGGTCTATCATAGACCGATGCATTGGTGATAAAACGACTTGCCAAAATATCGATAATCTATCATTCATGTTCCAAAATAAACAACGACATCAGTATATAATAAAGGATTCTCATAGTTTAGTATTTCTTAATCTTTTCTTACTTTGTAAATTTTAAGAAGGTCCAACTGCACCTTGTTTAAAATTACAGCTCTTTTAGGTTATACAATGATAGGATCCCCAAACCTTACTGGTCGATTATAGAAGACATAAAAATTCTTTTGACCATCTTTTACGTAAATGATAAATCATTTTTACAGTGTATGATCATTCCTAAACAGTCTGATCTTTCCCCAACATTCTGAAGGTACAATTTTTCAACAGTCAAATTTTTGATAGCCCTACTATATAAATGAATGAGACCTCTCTGAACTCCTTCATGTTCCTTTATTAATCCCTTTCTCATTTTGTTTCAACAAAAATAATGTCTTAGTCATCTCAAACATTCAAAAGTACTTATATTTTTCATTATGATAATTTTGCAATTTTAAAGACATCATGAATCAATAAGAATCCAGACCAAAAATTCTACAACTGTGCAGTTAGAAGTTTTTTTTTTAATAAAAAAAATTATATGCATTACATAACAAAATTTTCTAACTTTTTATCTTTATTTTAGGATAATGGTGGGTGCCCTTATTTCGAGTGGATTCCTTTCGAATCTGAGGAATCAAAATTTCAAGGTGTTTCAAAGTTTGAAATGTTAGAAAGACTTAGATAATCTAAAAAAAATGAGGATCTTCTTATGACATTATATAGAAAAGGATATGGTGGGTGCTCTTATTTTAAGTGGATTCCTTCTGATTTTGAGGAATCAAGAATTTTAAGGCGTTGCAAAGTTTGAAATGTTGGAAAGGTTTTGATAATTTGAAGAAAATAAGGGTCTTCATATGACATTATATAGAGAATCAGAATTGAAGATTGATCACTTAAAAGAATTGTGGAAAGATGTCGAAATTGAGAGGAATCAACTTAAGCATAGGTTGACTGTGGCCGAAGAAAAAGAAAAGGGTTGGCCTAAAAATTATAGTGTATGGTTTATTATTAGTTTTTGCTTTTTGAAAATGTATAGTGGGGGTGTAATGGGATTGAATGTATTATGTATGCCTTTTATTAATAGACTACTTTTGACTTATATTATATATGTTTTACCTTTTTTATTCATCGGCTACTCAACACTGTATTATATATACTTTACCTTTTAATCAATCTTTAATAAACGATGAGAATCATCTAAAAATATTGACATTAATTTTATAAATTGTAAAATATTTATTATAAACGTACCACAAATTATTTACATTATCATAAAACAGTTTCGAAAACACAATTGTTCATCCCTGTTAGTCCCCACCATTTACTAAACTTCATTATTTCAAATTCAACCTCATCATAAATACAATCAAACTAAAAAAATCATCTCAAAGGTAAATCGAATAAATATCACCCAAATAAAAATTATATATTATTTTGTGATTCCTCAATTGTCTTGTCTTCAACAAGAATAATGTTAATGTCATCAACAATTTACTAAAGAAACTAATCTATATCTACTGTTGCATCTCTTTTTGCTTTAATTTTTTTTCTTCTTCTTCTCTCTCTTTTTCTACTGCTGGTGTCTCCTCTCTTTCACTACTTCTTCTTTTGATGTTTCCTTCCGTTATTCTTCTTCCTCTCCTGAATTGTATCCATCTTCTTCTTATTTGTCACAAACAACTTTCTCATATTATTCTTCTTCGCCTTCTTGCTTGCCTTCATCCTGATTATCCTTCTTTACAACAACTAATTCATCGTCTTTGTATTCTTCTTCACAAATAAATTTTTTATTTTTTTATTCTTCTTCTTGCTTTCTTTCATCCTGATTATACTTTTCTTAAAAAGCTGATTTATCGGGGATCCTTACCTCATCAGTATTGATCGATGCCTATTCCAAAACTGCTACCTCAAGAAGCATTTCTTTAATACCATTGTCATCGCAGACAACTCTTAGTGATGAATGTCAATTTTGGACCTTCACACCTGTATTTTCAAGTATTTAGAGTTTATAATAAACTATGATATCAGTCAGTAAAGAATGACATGGAGAAAGGCTTTGTATATCCAAATCTATGATCATAAGGAAAAATAAATATATAAATCAGTCAGTACACAATAGATACCATAAATAAATATGGTATATAATATACTACTTTAATGATTTATAATCAATATCATAAATGACCAGAAAAATTCATAGAGCATGTACAATGAAGCTCCCTTCATCACATATGTATTCTTCTGCTTGGTGAAGTCTATCCGCTTCATTAGATAAACTAGAGTCAATACGAATGACTCCTTACCCCAAGGGTATCTCTCATAGAAGCTTAGGTTATCCATCATCTTAATGATGTCTGTGTGCACAGTTTTAGGAGAATCTCGTGCAAGAAATATGCAGTTCATGAACCAAACCAAACTATATTTGAACTTGTCCTATTTATCCAGTCTCCCACCTCTAAAAAGCTTCAACAATCTCTTTCCATAAACACTCTTCTTTCTCACAATCCTTTTGAAAAAACCTTCACCTTCCTCCATAACTTTTGAAATATTTTGAATCACGGAGATAACAGTGAAATTTTAACCACGTTATTAGTACAAACTCCTTTAGGTCAAAATATTTCAGCCTGTCATTCATGCAGAAACACATTTTACGCAATATGTTATCCTGTTGAACTCAACGAAGAAGTTCATAATGGACAAGTTGTTCATTGAACTTCAAATGTTCTGGAAAGTCCCATAAAAATCAAAATAGAAATTCTTAAACCTCAACTAGGGACATCGATAAACCATGACTTTTTTGAATTCATAAAAAAATTTCAAACAAGACCTAATGATTATCTTAGCCAGAAAGGATCCAACATCATCCATGATTGTGGCGAGGTCGTCCCTCTCGGCCAAAATAAACCATGAACTGTGAGGAAAGATCAATTCTTCCTTATCTATCCTATAATCAATTTTCATTTCCTCCTGCTCATCTCCTCTAGAAGCATGAAGATCTTCATCACCACAATTTATATTCTCCAACTCATCGACTACCCATTTTTTTCTTTTCCCAGACCTTTCAACTTCAACAACTTTGAGTTTATTATCTCTAGCCATTTTTTATGAGCTACATACAAAAATATGATTTCTCAACTATCATAGCAAAAATAATACCTAATCGACCTTACAACAACACAAGCAGATGAACGTGGAATCAAAAAAGAAGATAACCCTATCTAAAACACCATTACAATTGAAGATCAAATCTAGTAATAAAAGAAATACCCAATCAGCCGAACAGTCTGTTAATAGAACAATAATAATGTATGATCAAACCATCCCCCACAAGAACATGTATTTAAAACACCATTACATTGAAGAAAAAATTAAAAAAAATCTAAATTTCTAGGCACACTAATTGATGAGATTCACAAAAAAATTATATCAACTACAATCATAATCCATCAGATATCCATCAACAATCAAATAAATATCAACTTAAAAATAAAGATTTTCAGTAAACTCAAGCTCCATTTTACAAAAAAAATTATTTTTTTATCTAAATCAAACAAAAACCTAATCAACCAAACGGTCTATTAACAGAACAACAATAATGTATGATTAAACCATCCCCACAAGAACATGTATCTAAAACACATTACATTGAGGAAATATTTAAAGAAAATTTAGATTTTTCCACACACAAACAAATGAAAGTTGCAAAGAAGATTCACTATGAAATCAACAACGACAATCATACTCCTCAAATAATCAAATAAATACTAACTCAAAAATAAAGATTTTTAGTAAATCAAGCCTCATTTTTTTAAAAAAACCACTTTTTCATTAAAAATTAACTCAATTAACACAAATCGAAACTAAAAAAAATGAAAAAAAATTCCATCAATATAGAGTATAAAATAGTTGAGAGATGGAGAGAACTTATCAAAATTGAAAGATGAAAGATCTTAGAGCCTTAAAGAATATAGAAATTGAAAATGGAGGTTGGGGGAAGGGGGAGCAGGAAATTCGAAGAGACAAGTAAGTGAAGGTGAGGAAAGAGAAACTTTAGAAAAATAATATAGGTATTTTAAAGAAAAGTGGAGGGTGCAAATTATTTAAAAGGACTTAAGGGGGGGCAACAACTTTTTAAACTTTACAAATTGGCCCACACCCCACAACTTTTTTATTTTCTCTTCCCAAACCCAAAAAGTAAATCAAAAGAGAAAATAACATCCCTTTTTTAAATTAAGTTTTTGGGGTGTCTATTATAAGAAATCTTTTCAATTATCTTAGGACATAACAAAGGTATTTCCAATCAAATCTATCAAAGGCCTTTGTCATGTCTAGTTTCATAGTGATATTACCATCAATGTTTTGTTACTAACTTTATGAGTCATTTCTTAAGTGAGCATAATATTATTTCTTATGGATCTATCCTTCATGAAACTATCTTGCTGAATAGAGATAGTTTTGTGAATCACACTACTAAATTTTGTATTTAGTAGCTTAGAGATGATTTTGCAGTTAAAGTTGCTAAGACTGATTGGTGTTAGCTCTGAAAATCTCAAAGGATTAGTGACCTTATAAATCAACATCAAACACAAATGAGTTATAGATCTTGGTATTAGGGTATCTACAAAGAAACTACAAGCTATATTAAATAAATTAGTTGAAATTATATCCCAACAAGGATAGAATCTACCTGATAAGCCATTTAGTCCAAGAACTAAGAGAGATGACAAAGTCCTTGATTTCTACAATGGTAGGTTTAGAAGTAGACATATCATTATATCATCATTAATAACCTTAGGTAGACATTTCAAAAAACTAAAGTCATTATGAGTACTTCTCTAAGAAAAATGTTGTTCAAAGTATTGAGTGGCTTCAATAGAAATGAGATCATTTAACTCAATCCAAGAGTTTTTTCTTCCCCTAATACTTTTAAGATTGAGTCTTTTCCTTTCAGTATAAATCATAGAGTCAACAAATTTAAATTTAGAGTTTCCTTATATAAATCACCTCAAACTAGATTTTTGTCTCTAGAAAGATTCTTTCTTTTTTTGTGTGTATGCTCAATTGAGCATTGATGTCATTGTAAGACATTCTATTCAACTATGAGTTATTAGTCAGGCAATTATCATCCATTTTAGCCAACTTGGCTTTCAAAGACTTCGTGGTATCAAAAATATTTTCAAGTTTATTTTAAGACCACTATGTGAGATTCTTGCAAATATTTTTGAGTTTTGAATGGAGTTGACACATTGGTGTTATATAGACATCATCTCACTATACATTTTAATATTATCAATGAACCCAAACTCTAAAAACTAAAAATCCAAGAACTTAAAATAATTTTGAGTAAAATATTGAGAATAGTAATAGTGATATCATTAAAGGGGAGATTCGAGCTAGTTCTCACAAAATAAGAAATAGATGTGTTAGTATATTTCTGAGCCCAATCATCATTAATGAGAGCTCTATCATGTCTTTTCCACTGATAGAATGACAACAACCATTATACCAAGCATAGGTAGATACAATGCAACCAACATCTATTATGGAAAACTCTATTGAGCAATTCAGAAAATGCATACTTTAAGACATTCTATGAGCATATCTTTTCTTTTTCTCCTTTAGAGCTAAAATACAATTAAAATCACTAGCTATCATCTAGGGAATATTGATATTTTGGTAATATTTCTATGTTCATCCCAGAGTGGCTCTCCGGGATGTTTCTTGCATTTAGCATAAATAATAGTGATCATTAAAATATCTTCACAATCTATGAAATAATTGATCACCAATTGCATAGTGTCCTGAATGATAGCACATTCAAAAGTATGATCCCATAATAACCAAATTTTATTGTTGCAATTAGAATATGCAGAATGATATCCTAGCCATCTTTTGTAGTTATCAATTCTAGTTCTTGTACGAAAAGGTTCCATAAGAGTCATAAAGGGCACATTGTGCCTCCTTTTAATTTTTTTTTAGTCCCTTAAAGGTACTTTGAGTATTGATGTCTTCTCATATTTCATATGATAGATATAATCATTAGAACTGAATAGAGCTTGAGATTTGGGTCTATGACCTTGTCACTGGTGCCTTTTGAATTCCTCTACTTCTTCGTTTACCTTTAGAAGCTTATCCACCCCTGTTAGATTGATAAACTCTTACCAATAGATTCATATTGTCAACAACTTCTCCAAAAACTTAGTCTACTACAGGATCAAGTGGTTTAGAATTGAAATTATTGTTAGTTGTTAAACTTCATCATCACTACCATTATTTCCTTCTATACTTTCGTAGTTATCATTATTGGTTTCTTCTTTCTCTTCAGTACCTTTTTCATAGTGAGAGTCTTTCATTTTGGAGGTCTCAGAGTTTCCCAGATACGTTTGTTGATCGCTTTGACTCGGTCTAAGAGGGTAGTTTGGTATTGTTTGTTTCTTGATATTTTTTCTTTAAGAGTAAGTTTCAAGGTATTGGAGTTTGGAGTAGACATTGAAATTTGGTTTTGGAATTTGTTGCATTGAGAAGTATGTGAGGTAAGTTGCTGATTGCTGACTAGTTTGGTTGGTCTTTCAATTGTTGCTGAGTTTATCTTGTGTTAATCTATAGAGTTGTGAATAGAAAGTTTTTGATTATTATTAAAGCTAGTTTGTGGACGGTGGATTTTATTAGGCATTTGACTAGAAGGAAAACCGATCTAAATTTGATCTACTTTATCATCAGAGGTGGCTATTTTGGATTTGATGGTGATCCTTTTTATTTTCCTTTCTAGAGTTTGGATACTCATTTCGCCCTTTGTTCTCTGGCGCCTTGTTATTATTATACAAGAAGTTATTTTGTTTTTTAACATGGTTCTGGAACATATTAGTTTCTTGCATTGTTTTCTTTCCTTTGCCACTCACAGCACGGGTGTTTTCCTGCATGTATTGTCTTTCAATAGGTTCATTGATCTTAATTCCTAGGTTCATTGTCTTTTGATAGGTTCTTCCTTTCCTTGTGACTGTTTTTCTTCTCTTAACCTGTTCAAATCCATCATTCTCTTGAGTATTATTTGAGGTAATTTCTATGTTATTTTGTTCTTCCTTGAGAGCTTGAACCTTTTCATCAGCAACCTTATTTCTACAATGCTTGTCTTCATGGCCTTGCATTTTATAACAGTCGCAATATATATGATCACCTTTTTATTAACTTTGAGGCACACTTCATCATCTAATCCATTATCCAACAATATCTTATAACCCAACCACATTTCCTTTTATTTTTGTTTTTCAAGTCAACCTCCACCTTGATCTTAGCATCATTCCCTCTAGATTTGGAGAATATAGCTTGATCTTGGAGCAACAACTATACCAAGGGGTTGTACCATACTAGAAAGTATGTTCCAACTGAACAAATGCCATGGAAGTTTATGAATTAAAATCCATATATGGATAATCAATGTTTCTTTGTCTAGTTTAAAGTCAGGTGTCTATCGAAGGACATTTTGTTGAAAGTTGTTTTAAGAATGCAGCTATTTTTTTCTTTTTTCTCCAGCAGTTTTTTACGTTCAATCCTAGTTAAATTAGGAGTCCTATCTTTGTTAGGAAACTAATTAGTTAATCTAATTTTGGTAGAAGTAGGTTGTTTCTTTGTCCTATTTTTAGTTGTAATATCAACTATTTAAGTTGCTAAGTTGATGATCAATTACAGACGGTCTTTCAAAATAAAAATAATCTCTCTCTGTCTCTCTGCATATTCTCTCTTCAAACACCATATCTATTTTAGCGGCTAGCTTTTGAATTGAAATCCTGTGTTATTTCCCTTTAACGATTTTAAAACCAACACATTTATATTATATTGTCCAATATTCACTAAAATTTGAAGTTGATACAGTTGAAGGCAATTTCATTGGTGAAATAAATACACAGTCACAACCTGAACTGGGCCCTAGCCGTGACGTGCACCCAGCCTACCAGGGCATGAAATGAACCTTTAGCTTATATCATGAGTAATAAATTGCGGAAGCTAACCTAATATGATAGAGAAGTAAGAAAACTGTGAAATAAGTTTAAGAGTCAAAAACCAAATCCAGATTAATATTCCAACATTGTCCACAAAGCCTCTAACCAAAGAATACTAGTATGTAGGGACATGATCCCAATTATGCCAGAAGAAAACAACCAAAAGTACTAGAATAAAAAGGAGAAAAAAATAAAACTAAGTCTTCCGAAGTATGGAGGGCTCACCACTTCAACAGCCGTCCAACAGGAATACCGAACCACCTAACACTGCATAGGGTAACAAAAAAATCCCTCGGAATCTACATCATGAAATGATATAGAATTTGGGGATGGTTAGTACGGTGAGTACAGACATACAACCCAGTGAAAGGGATAAAATGTATGCATTTATCATAAATCAATCATAAATCACAAGCACATCAATCATATATATAAAGGATGTCAAGATAGGGGCAAGGGACATGAGAAATGAACGTTTAAGAATCTTAATCCTGAACTAAGTAGCTCGTACCGACCTAAAGGCACCCACGGGCTATATGGGTTTGGCTCCTCCTACTGGAATGGACCCAGTCCATGTTAGCCGCATAGACCAGAGAAATCAAGCTTAAACCACCAATAGTCAATTAGGCTCATAAAAATATAATGTATAAAACGAATAAAGTGTTCATAGACCCCAACATCGGCAAATGTGGTTTCTAGTGTTTGTCCCTTCGAGACTACACCCTCTCGGTGAGCTACACAATTCCCTATAGGCCCAATTAAAATAGTTTTCACATACCAATAACCATGGAGTTTCTTATTAAGACATTTCCAAATTGGTATCGTCATACCAATAGACTTTCAAGTTATTCCAAATATGCCAAACCACAACCATTTAACCAATTAGACTCCAAATTTTGGTTTAAAATCAAAAACCATAGTCCCCAAGTGTATTCAAAAACCTTTTTATCTTTTTACCCTTTTATGCAATGCAATGTTTCCCAAAGATAAGTTAAACTATGTGCAATCCTTATTCAAATTCAAAATTACAATATGGGTTGAGATTTATGTCATTATTATGCAAAAATCCATCATCATTCTGGAAATCATATTACCAACTATCCATCATTACCATTGGGCACAAAAATCAGGTTGTAATCCACCATTCAAACCCTAAATAAAACATTTAAAACAATAAAAAAATAATGTAAGTGTTTAACGACCAAATTCCCTCAACCCTAGTTGTTCAATCATTCAAAAACACATAATTATCAAGTAAATTGATGTAATAATATAATAATTAAAATAGAGAGTGTCCAACATGCCTTTTTTATGAGTTAATTCGAGAAAAAATTGGAGTTTAGAGCCTAGACAATTGAATCCTTGTGAGAACTATGGTGGTTTGGCATGATTTCATAATATACGATACAGTATGGTATAGTATGGTACTGTATTTTATAGTACAATACAATGTTTGGATAGACTATATCATTTACTACAGTTTAATAACAATTTTTTTATTTGGTTTGATGGCATGATACTGTATTGTAATTGTAAGTTTACTAAAATACCCCTTATTATTATAAATTTTAAATTTATCGATAATTATTAATAAAAGAATTTTCTTTCAACAAACTTATCACAAATTATGTCTTGTAAATATATTACATTGTGAAATTCATAAAACTTTTAACAAAATTAAAACTTAACATTCATGAAATAATCAAGAACTAGAATCGCAACAAGTTCTTTAAACCAAAACGAAGCCATTACACAGACAAATAAACTGACCAATCACCCAATCGTCAAGAACTAAAGTAAACAACTTGACCACTAAACTAGTCAACAATTTTTACTCAAAGCAAATCTTACAGTAACCTATGTGACTATGTACAATAATGTTTCTATGTATCAGTAGATTACTTGCAGCTTGAGCACAATAGTTTCATCAGTAGCATTCAACCAAACAGACAAACTCAAAATCAAAACAAGCGCAACAAAAAAACATCACATGCAACAGTAAATCCACTATGGTCTAAGACGTAGAATAGGAAACTGATTATGAAACACTAGGCTCCTCTGTGCTCAAAGAATACTCCGATGAAAACAGAATATTCCGATGAAGATGAACTCTGCGATGACGAAAATGAACTGCCTATACCCCTATAGGCAAATGTATTGAAAACAAAATACTTAGCTAATGAGGAACAAATTAATATTATTATAGCAACGCAAACAGAAACGCTTAGCTACAGATGACTTGTCCACAAGAGTGCAGAATGTGATCCAAGATCTTGGAAGAACACAAGAAGAAAATAATAAATAGTTAAGTTTAAAAAGACATAACTGAGAGGAAAAAGAAGGCTGGCGAAGAAAAACCTCGAGAAGAACAACGCAACAAAGCTAAGGAGAGATTGGCAGAGAGGCTGAAAAACGTAAAAATAAGTAATATAGGATAACGAGAAAAATAAAATTTAATAATATTATATAAGGGCATAATTAGAAAAAAGAAAAAGAAAATCATGAAATACTACCAAATCGATGGTTCTGTAAATTTGAAGATTTCATAATTACCAAATTATGAAAAAATATCATATCATACCTTTTAAAAAACAATCAAAACAAATATGATTTCCTTGGTAACCATACCATACCATACCCGAGAAATCACCATCTAAACAGGAACTTAAAAAGGCGGCTGGTGGGGAATTGCTCTTAGATCCGTGCAGCTCGTTAATTTTAATCCTAATAAAATTAGGATTATTTTATTATTAAATACAAGTTGAGGACAGCTGGTCACTTTGAACAAATTGAAGGATATATATTACCTGGACACGTAAACATATATTTGGACATTCTTGGGCAATTAGTGGGACACGTTATTGTGAAAACTTGGACACTGTTTTGGAGAAAAAATGCGGAAGGCGTTACACGGTTTATTAGATTTTAAATTTTAATTTAGCTTTTAATTTTACATATTATGTATTCAATTATTTATTTAATTATTTAGATCATGATTATAAATATTATTGACTAAACCCCCTTTTTTCAAGATTAAAGTCTAGAACATGAGTAATATTATTTTGAATTAATTTTGTTTATTATATTTGATTGTTTGTTTGTTCTTATTTTAATTATTTTAAGGATTCGCAACCCTTAGAATACATCTATTGTCGACTTTTTGATATCGGGAGAGGGAATAGGGAAATAGAACATGGGAATAAACAAAGTTTAGGTTTTTATACTTTCATAAAACAAAGAATTAAACTTAGTGTCTAGGACAGGGATGTACTTAGATGCCTTGATTCATACGTAGGATGATAGTTTTAATTTGCTTAATTAGATTATTACATGTCCGCTCAATGATGTAGTTGTAATGTCCAAATTAGGTAAAAGATTAGAGGTTGGGAAACCATGATCATGCAATTAACCTTACGAATCAACAACCAAGATAAGCAAATTAACGAATGAAATTCAATAACATAGTATGATTGTTTGAAGTGTTTTAACCCTAGGCTTTTCTCCATTGATGGTCTCAAGTATTTTATTTTACGCATTATTTACTTTATTTTTAATTTACAAAAATTACAAACTCTTTCTTTGGTTACTTTTGCACTAAATTAATCTAGATTGTGAACTATAATTAAATCATTGCTAAATCAAGTATCTATGGGATCGATACTTGGCTTTAATTAGGCCACTTTACTACTTGGTAGACCACGTATCCTTCCGTGTGCACTTGGACATTGTCAAATTTTTGACGCCGTTATCGGGGACTTGTTATTTGGCAATTATTTTTATTTTAGTTTTACTTTTAGATTTATTTGGTGTTTTTACGCTTGGTCTTTGTTTTGTGATTGCAGGAAATAGGTTATAAGGTTAGGAAGCTGGCAAGGGATAAGGATTTGGTTGAACCAAGTTCCGAACCTGAACAACTTAACCATCAACGAAGGAGAAAAGCAATCCTTCTCCCTAGAATTCCTCAAATCCAAGAAGGACAAAAGAATACTATTCCTATGATTGAACAACAAGCAGCTGTTAGAAAGATTAGGGAAGTGGCAGTCCCACTTCCGACGAACTTGACTTCCCCAATTCAAAGACCGGCAACTAGGGGGAATTTCGAAGTGAAACATAATATGATGTAGCTTCTTATTAGCAGTGGACAATTTGTAGGGCTTTCACATGAGGATTCACAAGTCCACTTGCAGACCTTCATTGAAATTACTGATACATTCACTCCTACTAAGGTGACTCCAGATTATGTGAGGCTGACACTATTTCCCCATTTACTTTTGGGGGAATCTAAAAGGTGGTTGAATGAGGAGCCAACCAATTCGATCACATCATAGGATGACTTAGCCAGAATGTTCCTCATTATATTTTTTCCATCAAGCAAGACTGCGAGACTTCACAGTGAAATAGTGAGCTTCAAATAAAAGCCTGATGAAATCCTCTATCATGTTTGGGAACGCTTCAAGGCTCTTCTTTGGGAGTGTCCACATCACCAATAGTCGAATGAGGTACTTGCTCACGCTTTTGTAGAAGCTCTTGATCACAATATGAAAATTTTGTTAGATTCAGCCGTAGGTGGTCAAGCATTGGAGCTAACTTATGATGAGTTGTACACATTGTTGAACCGCATAACACAAGAAAAGCCATATTGGTATTCAGATTCTAGTAGTGCTACAAAAAGAATTGATAGTCTATTAGATATAGACCATTTCACAACCCTATCAGCACAGGTTTTTGCGTTACAAAATTTAATCACCACTCATTTCAACGGCATAAAATTGGGAGCAGCACAACCTATGGCCACAGTAAATGCTATCCAACAAGATACAGGTTGGTGTGAGGTATGAGGAAATAATGACCATCAAGCGGCTATGTGTGCATCAAATTCGAAATCTGTGATGTATGTAGGTAATGATCAAAGGTCAAATTATGATAATGCCTACAACATGAAGTGGCAGACTCAGCCAACAAATCAGCTATGGAATGCCCCACAGACACACGACCAACCCAGTCAATCAACTAGCAATACGGAGGAGATTTTGAAATAGATCCTAACTAAATAGACACAGTTTGCTATAGACTTAAAAAATCAGCAAGCGGCCACAAGAAGCGTAGAGTTGCAAATTGGCCAATTATCAAAAGCACTAAATGCCAGACCACAAGGTAGGTTGCCAGAAGATACAGTAAATCCAAAATAGATTATGACAATCACATTGAGAAGTAGTAAAGAGCTTAAAGGAGAATCGCCCAAGGCAACAAAAAAGGTAGATGCTGATGTGGTGACCCAACAGGTAAATCACAGAGTTGCTGAAAATTCAAGAAAGTCTGAGTACTTGAAGGAAAAAGTGATTGTAGAAAAAGTGAAGAAGAGGCTGCCACTACCTTTTCCTTAGAGGCAAATAAAAGCGAAGGAGAATGTGTTCAAAAAGTTCTTTGACACATTCAGAGAGCTTTATATTAATTTACCTCATTTAGATGTTTTGCAGAGTATGCCTAAGTATGTAAAGTACTTGAGGGATGTGGTTGCTAAAATGATAAAATTGCAGGATGTGGAAGCAATAACACTCATTGAAGAGTATAGTTTATTGATGACATAGAAAATCCCCAAGAAATTAAAATATCAAGGAAAGTTTGTCATCTTTATTCAAATCATGAGTAAAGAGGTTCATGCACTGAGTGATTTAGGGACAAGTATAAATTTGATGCCCCTATCACTGTTTAAAAAATTGGGCTTGAAAAAACCTAGATCAACCACTGTGGTTTTGCAGCTAGCAGACGATTCTATGACATATCCGGAAGGAATAATTAAAGATGCCCTCATTAAGGTTGGTAAATTTTTTATTCCTGTTGACTTTATTATTCTTGATTTTAAGGTAGATAAACAGGTGTCAATTATTTTGGGGAATCTATTTTTAGCAACCATAGGAGCGTTAATTGATATTAGAGAAGACACGCTCAAAATGAGGGTAGAGGATGAAAAGGTGGTGTTTGATATATACAAAGCACAAATAATTAAGCCCCGAGTTAAAGATTTGTGTATGATCAACTTTATTGAAGGGGAAAAGTGTGGGGTGGTTAGTCCACTAAAGACCTCTTCGGATTACCTGATGGAATAGCCTAAGATGAAACCACTGTGTCCCAATATTATGAAGGTTGATGTGAAGAGAGATGGTGACCTTGAGAGTGCAAACTTAAGAGGTCAAAAACGAATGAAAAATGGCTCTCAAAAGGGAGTAAAAGGGTGAAGAAATATGATTGAGTTGATATGGATCGTGCCACGACACTAAATTAGGCTCTGCTAAGAGGCAACCCAAGTTAATTAGGTATGTTTTCTTTTCAGTTTTCTAATTTTTATTTCACGTAGTATTTATTTTTGGTTGAGTCACGGGTTGATGGGAAGTTTGAGTATCATAAACTTGAGCTAAGAAGCATAACACAAATTGAGTGTGGAGTCCCATGAATCTCCTTTATGTAAAGATGCTACTAGCTAGGCCTAAAGGCCTCGGATAGTATTTCTATCTCTTACTTTTAAGTTCGCTTCAAGGACAAAGTAGATTTTTAAGTGTGGGGCGGAGAAATTTTTAAAATTTGGCTCAATTTAAAAAAAATAGGTTAGGAATAAGTGAGATATTCTTGATTGGTGCTATTTTTATTACATGATGCAAGTGAGTTTGTTGTAAAAGCATGATAATTAAGTGAATTGTTATTTTTTAAGACTCTTAGGCTCATATTTATGACTCTTTTTCATGCTGTCTTAATTTTGAATTTATGCTATTGTTTGGTTAGGAGTTTATGATGATCCTATTGAGTTGAGCATGTGTCATGTGCGTGTGAGAATTTTTGTATATTATTTGTAGCATGTGATGTCTAGAACTTGTCCAGTGTATGTGTGAAGCAACATAAAGAGTGTGCGTTTAAGAGATGATAGAGGCATTTATTTGATAGCCTTGTTTTATACCTTCTATTTATCCTATCATTGTGCATTATCCTAGTTAGCCCCCATTGAACCTTTAACTTTTTCTTTGGCAACCTAGTAGCATAATCCCTTCTTTGAGAGACGTTAATTTGATCCAAAAATCTCCTAAGTGCTTTAATTGAAAAAAAAATGAATTAGTAAGTAGTTTGGGAAATTGAAGAAAAAAAATGTGAAATTGATACCCCAAGGTAATAGTTATTGGTGTATAATTGATGTATGGTGGATGGTTGTGATATAATTTATGCTAGAAATATTGCCATGATTGTGAAAAAAGAGAAAAAGTGATTCTTGTGGTAGTAACTATGTGTCCACCAAGTGTTTGTGAAAATGCTTAAAAGAGATGGGGCAAAAACAAAAGGTATGGATGAATGAATAAGTGTAATTTGGTTGTTAAAGATTGATTTTAAATGTTTGATGTAGTGTATTAAAGCGCTTAGAGAGGTTGGTCACTATTCTCAAATAGTTTCTACTCATTCCTTAGTCTACATTACAATCCGAAAAAAACCTAATTGATCCTAAGATTTACATTCAACTATTAGTGGAACATTACACTAAGGGCAAGCGTATTGTTCATTGTGTGTAACTTGTGAATTCTTTTTTAAAATGAGCGAAATTTGATTCTTGTACCCATCATATTATGAATTGCATTATTGCGAGTGAGTATGGGGAACTCTCTTGTTGTGAGGGGCATATGTTTGATGAATGTGGGTGATTTGTATGATGTCCTTGATTGAATAATATGCATGAGTTTGTCACTAGGTGAGTCAATTCTTGAGGCTAGAATGTTTTGAAGTAGTGTTCATGAGTTATCAATTGTGTAAATAACATGCTTTGTGTAGAAACTTGCATTCTTTGTAGTCATTGTAGTACTAGTTTGAGTGTCTTTATTTTAGTAGAAGTGTAGCATCACCTCAGATTTTTATGCTTAGAGTAAAGAGTTGTTCGAGGACGAACAAGATTTTAAGTGTGGGGTGATGATCTGAGATGGTTTTATACACTTTTGTATCATCATTCTAGCTTATTTCGCCTTGTTTTGAGAGCAATTCGTGTTCTTTATGTGTTAATGTGATATAAATAAGCATTTAAATGTCCAAGTATGTATTTACAATGTCCAAAGTATTTTTCAAATTTGTGCTTAATTGAGTAATTTAGAGTTCAACTCGGAAAACTAGTTTTACTAGTTTGAGCTAAGTGTGTGTCTAGTTGGCTTCGTTGGATTCAAATATGTTTAATTTATTCCAAATATTTTAAATGTGTAATTATGAGTAGAATAAATTGTTTGTGATGTGCAAAGCGCAATTTGATTAAGTCAAGATTCGAAATAATAAGTGGAAGATCATTACGAATTTACCTTATCTTAGCTCTTGTTTTGATTTATCGTTGAGGTTATTGTGTTATTTTAATCTTTAATTTGCAGTGTGTGATATTGTAGGAGGTTTTGTGAGGTAATTACGGTGATATATTGTTTATAAAAAGGCCGGACATTTATTAGAAATATACTACAAAAGACATAAAAAAAATAGGAACATCTAACACTTTACCAGATTTTTGAATACAAATTCCAGTGATTCGACGCGATATCATCGCGCTGCATGGACAGCCAACGCGTTCAGCGACACGTCGCGTCGCTAACTAAAAATTTGCAAATTCAATTCTGCCGACACAGTTAAGCATGCCCATTATGAATATAATCAAGAGCACATTTAAAAAGGTGGCTGGTGGGGAATTGCTCTTGAATCCGTGCAGCTCCTTAATTTTACTCCTAATAAAATTAGGATTATTTTATTATTAAATACAAGTTGAGGACAGCTGGTCACTTTGAACAAATTGGAGGATATATATATTACCTGGACACGTAAACATATATTTGGACATTCTTGGACAATTAGTGGGACACGTTATTGTAAAGACTTGGACACTGTTTTGGAGAAAAAACATACGGAAGGTGATACAGATTTTTAATTTTTCATATCATATATTCAATTATTTGAATTGTGATTATGAATATTATCAGTTAAACCCCCTTTTTTCGGAGTTAAAGCCAAAAACATGAGTACTATTTCTTTGGATTAATTTTGATTAATTTTACTTATCATATTTGGTTGGTTGGTTGTTCCTGTTTTAATTATTTTAAGGTTTCGCGATCCTTAGAATACATCTATTGTCGACCTTTTGATCTCGGGAGAGGGAATAGGGAGATAGAACATAAGAATAAACAAAGTTTGGATTTTTATTCTTTTATAAAATAAAGAATTAAACTTAGTGTTTAGGACAGGGATGTACTTAGATGTCTTACTTGATTCATACGTAGGATTATAGCTTTCATTCACATAATTAGATTATTACATCCCCGGGCAATAATGTAGTTGTAATGTCCATGATCATGCATTTAACCCTACGTATCAACAACCAAGATAAGTAAATTAACGAATGAAATTTAATAACATAGTATGATTGTTCGAAGTGCTTTAACCCAGGGATTTTCTCCATTGATTGTCTCAAGTATTTTATTTATGCATTATTTGCTTTATTTTTAATTTACAAAAATTACAAACTTTTTTTTTGGTTACTTTTGCACTAAATTAATTTAGACTGTGAACTAAAATTAAATCATTGTTAAATCAAGTCTCTGTGAGATCGATACTTGACTTTCATTAGGCCACTTTACTACTTGGTAGACCACGTACACTTGCGTGTGCGCTGTCACCCATGATGATATTTATGAACTTTTATAGCATGAATTGTAAATTGTTGAGAGAATAATCTAAGAGCCCTATTTTGATCATAATAATTATGTTTAACCAATGTTGAGGGTTAGTTTATAAATGATGACAAATCTGAGTATTAAAGTTTTCAATAACCATTACACATGTGTTGAATGAATGAAATTCTTTTGACGGTCATATAGATGGTCTGAATGAGAAGGGCTGTGGGAAGATACGATACCCCATTGTGAATTGCCCTTAACAAGATAAGAAAAGAATGGTTTGTAGGCATAATGAATTTTTTCTTATAAGAGGTGAAAACTGCGCTTAAAGAGGGTTAGATGGTACCCGAAGAAAGCACGAGTTGAAAGACTCTATGCTGCAATCATGATTTGCTGACACGGTGTTATGGTACCATGCTTTGTGATTTTGTGTACCTTGAATTCATGTCAACCCAAATTGGGAATATGGCTAGAAGCCTGCGTTGTTATCTTGTGCCCTACCAAGGCATATTGTCTGATTGGGGATATTAACACCCTACTTTGTGATCTTGCGTGTTCCCCTCCCTTTTGACACTCCAATCCTGGCGGCAAACCTAGATTGGGGGCTTGGCCGCCGATTCAAGGGAGGATTCCATGTAGCCCAATGAATTCCAGATTGTAGGGCGTACATCTAGCTTAGTAGTACAGAAATGAATTGTATCACAATTGAAAGAAATGTTTTGAAGCTCATCATATTATGCCCATGTGTTTTCAAATGTTTTAGGCTGATATATTTTATGAAATGCTCTCACCTAAGTTTTATAAGTATATTTTGTTTTTGGATTATCCTACATACTAGTACATTTGTATTGACCCCCTATATTTCAAGATCTAAGGCTCAGTCTTAGGGTCCCGCTAAGCAGTAGATCGTTGCTAGATATTTGGAGTTGGTGAGCCTCCCTTATTTCAGAAGGCCTTGTTTCATGTGATGTTTTCATTTGGTTTTAGTTCATGGTCCGATCGGGGGCCTTGTCCCGATTTCTGAAAGATGTTGTTTCCAATTTAGTAGAGATTTCGCATACTAGTGTTAGATTGTTTTGGGTCCTTATGAACTTATGTTTGTATTGTATAGTTGAAATAATAAGATGAACATGATTTCGGTTTACATCCGCATTTTGATTATTTGATGAAATATCCATATAATTATGAGCTAAGAGTGCTCACGGGCCTCTATGGTTTGGAATGCCCGTCGCAGTCAGGGCCTCAATTCGGATCGTGACAAACTTGGTTGCAGAGCATGGTTCGTGATCGTAGGGTGTCTTTGATGTCACGTTAGATAGAGTCTTGTTTATGGGTGTGTAGCGCGTCACACTTATAAGGTGGAAGCTACTAAGCGTTTAGGAATATCTCTTTTTATTTATGATCTAGTTTATGCTATAGAGTCTAAATGTCCTCTTATCAATGATTTCCTATATTTCAGAGATTGATCATACGTCTCCGTAGATCCAACAAGCAGAATTCCCATGTTGATGATGTCCACCCAACTCATGGGATGCGGACTCGTAATAGTGCTCGTACTCTAAAATTTGTTCCTACTTTGAGAGTTTCTCCAATCCCGACTAGTCCACCTTGGGATCCCCAGACTGGTGCAAATCGTACCCAATCTCCTCAAAGAGAAGTATCGAATGCTAAGTTTCGATAGTTCACCCATATGATTGCTTAGCTAGTAGCTTCTCAGTCCCATCAGTTTGAAAATATGAGATCGGTGCTTGGTTCGTCTGAATCTACTCAGGTTGGTCAGTTCATGAAGCTGAACCTATCCACCTTTATTGGAACAAAGATTGAGTAGGACCCTTAAGGGTTTATTGATGAGATAGAAAAGATTTTTAGAGTTATACATGCTAATGAGGTTGAAGGGGTTCAATTGGCATCCTATCAGTTGAAGGACATAGCTAACCAGTGATACAATGGGTGGGAAGATTTGAGGGATAGAGATTTTGAACCTTCTGTGTGGGGAGACTTTGTAGAGGTTTTCCTTGATTGTTTTTTCCCAAGAACTGAGGGAAACAAAGGCCAACGAATTTCTGAATCTTAAATAAGGAAAGATGAGTGTCAAAGAGTATACATTGAAGTTCTCCCAATTGTATCGTTATGCTCCATAGTTAGTGGGAAACATGAGGGCTCGCATGAGGAAGTTTGCATCTGATCTTTTGAATGATTTGGTGTTGAAATGTAAAGGAGCAATACTAAACAGGAAAATGTATTTCTCTAGGTTATTGATGCATATGGAGCAGATAAAAGAGGAGAAGAATAGGTTGGCTAAGCTAAAGGAGAAAGAGAGGCAGGCTAAGAGAGCTAGGTTCATCGATCAGAATGCCAGTCGATAGCAGGGCGGTAGGTCAGACCAGAGATGGTCCAAGAAGAAACTTTGTAGCAATGCTTACTCCTCAGCCAGTGCACCTGCACCTAGTCCTTCGGGTGAGCAGCGGTTCCAGTCAGGAGACAGGTCCAGAGCTTAGGGCACCCAGTCCTAGAAAAGTATGACTCAGCCAACCATATCATATCCTCATTGTGGCATTTGTGGGAAGAACCACCAAGGGAAATGTTATGTCGAGAAATGGACGTACTACTCTTACGGGAAAATGAGCCACATCCAAAGAGATTGTCCTTCAACTAAAGTAAACATAGAGGGAGCTAAGTCCCAAGCCAAATCCACGGCCCCTTCTCCTAATGGTACTACTTCAGCTATGAGATATGGTCGCAACCAATTAAAAGCATTATTAAACCGCCAAGATGTAGAGGCTTCGCCAGATGTTGTTATGGGTATGTTGTCATTTTCCCCCATGATGTGTATGTGTTACTTGATCCTGGGTCCACATTTTCTTATGTGACCCCTTACGTGGTAGTTAGTTTTGGTTTTGAGCCTGAAAATATTTTGGTACCCTTCTCTGTTCCCACTCTTATTGGTGATTCTATTATGCTAGGAAAGTTTATAGAGATTATGTGGTAACTATTTATCATCGTGATACTATGGCTGATCTTGTTGAACTGGAAATGATTGATTTTGATGCTATACTAGGAATGGACTGGCTCTATTAATATTATGCTACATTAGGTTATAGGACCAAAAAAGTCACTTTCTCTTTTCCTAATGAGCCAATGATTGAGTGGGGGGATATTCTTTAGGACCTAGAGGGAAATTCATATCTCATATTAGGGCCCATAAGCTTATATCAAAGGGTTGTGTGTACCATCTTTTTTGAGACAAAGATTCCAGTACTGAAAGTCCTTCCCTCCAGTTTGTTCCTATAGTTAATGAATTTCTGGAAGTTTTTCCTGATGACCTTCTCGGGATCCACCAAAGAGGGAGATAGATTTTGGCATTGATTTGTTGTCAGACACCCGTCCTATTTCTATTCTGCCATGTAAAATGGCTTTCACAGAATTAAAAGAATTGAAAAAATAGTTAAAAGACCTTTTTGACAAATGTTTTATTCATCCTAGTGTCTCTCCTAGGGTGCTCCGGTACTCTTCGTGTGTAAGAAAGATGGCTTCCTCAGTATGTGCATAGATTACCATCAGTAGAACAAAGTCACATTCAGGAATAAATACCCACTTCCCAGAATTGATGACCTTTTAGACCAACTTTAGGGTGCCAAATGTTTCTCTAAGATAGACCTTCATTTGGGGTATCACCAGTTAAAGGTTAAGGAGGCTGATATTCTTAAAATAGTTTTTTGAACCCGATATGGTCACTATAAATTCTTGCTCATATCATTCGGACTGACTAATTCCCCTGTAGCTTTTATGGACCTAATGAATAGGGTGTTTTGTCAGTTTTTTGATCTATTTGTCATAGTAATTATCAATGATATCTTGATTTACTCTAAAAGTAAGGATGATCATGTCAATCACCTCTGAATCGTCCCTCAGACTCTCAAGGATCATAAGTTGTATGCAAGTTTTTACAAGTGTGAATTTTGGCTTAGTGTCATTGATTTCCTAGGTCACATTATTTCTAGTGAGGAAATTAAAGTTAACCCTCAAAAGATGGAGGTATAAGAACATGGCCCAGACCCACAACTTCAATCGATATCTGGAGCTTCATGGGTTTGGCAGGGTATTATAGAAGGTTTGTAGAGAGTTTTCCCTCCATAGCTGCTCCACTTACTAGATTAACTCAAAAAAATGTGAAATTCTTGTGGTCTGACTCTTGTGAGAGTAGTTTTGAGAAACTAAAGGACACGTTGACTACCGCACTAGTTTTGACCCTTTTTGAGGGTATAGAGGGCTTTGTTGTGTATTTTGATGCGTCTCGGGTGGGATTTGGGTGTGTTCCTATGTAGCATAGTGAGGTGGTGTCCTATGCACCTAGAAAGTTAAAGGTGCATGAGAAGAACTACCCCACCCAAGATTTGGAGTTAGCGGCCATGGTATTTGCATAAAAGATTTTGCGTCATTATCTTTATGGGGAATATGTTGATATATTCACTAATCATAAAAGTTTGCAGTATGTTTTCACGCAGAAAGAATTGAATCTCAGGCAGAGACGGTGGTTGATATTGCTAAGGGATTATGATATGAGCTTGCATTATCATTCATGTAAGGCCAATGTGGTGGCCGGCGCCCTTAGCAGGTTGTCTATGGGCAGTCTTTCTCATGTGGAGGAAGGAAAGAGAAATATAGTGAAAGATATTCATTGTCTTATAAATTTGGGAGTTCGACTCCTAGATTTCAAAGATGGAGGAGTGTTTGTACACGAGGTAGCTAAATTCTTCGTATGTGCAGAAGTTAAGAAGAAGTAGGCTGAAAACCCATCTTGATGTAGATTAAGAAAGATGTCGATCGACAAAAGGTAATGCCTTTTGAAATTAGCGGTATGGGATTTTGAGGTATCAAGGTAGGTTATGTTTGTCAAATGTGGATGGGCTGCGAGAAAAAATTCTTGATGAAGCCCAAACTTCCAGGTATGTTGTTCACCCAGTTCTATTAATATGTATCATGACCTTAAGCTATTTACTGGTGGAATAATATGAAAAGAGATGTTGCTAACTTTGTTGCTAAGTGTTTGAATTGTCAACAAGTTAAGGTTGAACATTTGAGGCTAGCTGGCACTTCTCAAGAGATAGCTCTGCCTATGTGGAGGTGGGAGATGATCAACATGGACTTTATTATAGGACTTCCAAAATTCTAAAACTAATATGACTCTATTTAGGTGATTGTAGATAGGATGACCAAATCCGCCTATTTTCTTCCAGTGTGGACAAATTATTTGGGGGATGACTATGCCAAGCTCTACATTAGAGAGATAGTCCATTTGTTGGGGCTCCTATGTCTATTACATCCGATTGAGTTACACAGTTCTCTACTCAGTTTTGGTAGTCCTTTCAGGGGGGTTTAGGCACCCAAGTAAACCTGAGTACTGCTTTTTAGCCTCAAATGGATGGTAAAGAAGAACACATCATTTAGACCTTAGAAGATATATTGAGAGCTTGCATGATAGACTTTAAGGTTAGTTGGGTAGATCACTTTCCATTAATAGAATTCTCCTACAAAAATATCTACTACTCAGGTATACAAATGGCTCTTTTTGAGGCTTTTTATGGAAGGAGATATAGGTATCTAATTGTGAGGTACAAAGTGGGTAAAATCACGTTGTTTGGGCTGGACCCTGTTCATCAGGCAATGGAGAAAGTGAAAACCATTAGGGAGTAACTTAAGACAGCTTAGAGCCGCTAGAAGTCCTATGCCGGTGTTAGAAGAAGGGAGTTAGAATTTGAGGTTGATGATTGGGTGTTTCTAAAAGTCTCCCTTATAAAGGGAGTCATGCAATTTGGAAGAAAGGTAAGCTCAGCCCTCATTGTATAGGACCATATCAAATTTTGAAAAGGATCAATGGAATTGCTTATGAGTTATATTTGCCCGCGAGCCTGGCTTCTGTATATCCTGTGTTTTATGTATCCATGTTGAAGAAATGTATTGGAGATCATTCTCTTGTTCTTCTTTTGGAAGTCAATGTTAAAAACTCATTGTCATACGAAGAATAATCCATTGCCATTTTAGATTGTCAAGTTCGAAAGTTGAGGAGTAGGAGATAATTTTGGTTTAGTTGTTGTGGAAGAATCAAAAGGCTAAAGAAGCTACTTGGGAATCAGAAGATGATATGCATACGAGGTACCCAACTCTTTTTGAAACCTTGTATGATGTTATGGATTGTAAAAATCTTATACTACTCTTTTCTTTCATTGTAGTGCTTGAAATCGTGCGTTCTATGGCCTGAGTCAACATTTGGTGACGAATGATCCCAAGAGGGGATAATGTAATGCCCTATATTATTCTTGACTTGATTCCACTCTTAGTTGCATGCATAGGGAATGTACAGCATGAAAATTTTTCCAAGTGTTGAGAGACTTAGGCATATTTTGAGCCTCCTAACTTCAAAGATTTTAATTTGACATTCTCGACCCCGAGATGTAGATTTTTGAGTCAATTCATGTTCAGAGGTGTAAAGGGCATGTCTCAGGAAAGTTTTAGATTTATTGGACAAGGATTGGACCATGTTTGGATAACGAAAATAGTAGGTCACCGTGATTGTACCGCATTGCGGTGCCTATAGCTGTGGGGCACCTACCGCGTCATGGTGAGCCACCAAAATACTACTTAGTTGTGGGTTTAAATGCCTGAGGGGAAATTACATCTTTTTCCATTAGTTATATTCATCTAATAATGATTAATAACATAGTTAGGGAACGAAATTGCCCATTCTCTCCAAATTACTCTGAAACAAAACCCTTCCCTCTCCCCAACAATCAAGAATTTAATCCTTTCAAGTTTAAGATTCTCAAGAAAGTGTCAATATTAGGGTTCCAATCTTTAAACTAAGGAACCTAAGGTACGTAGGACTGTCCTAAATCTCATAAGCATGTGTTTTTATGATCTTGAACAAGCTTTAAAGTTACATAAGTATATATATATCTAGTAAGTTTGGAAATTCATTTTAAAAGCATGTATTTTGAAAATAGTTTGATGAAAGTACTTAATGATCATGGGGTTTCTTTTCATCACCATGGTTTTTGATTTAGTGTATATGTGACTTTAAGGATGACTGCGAATGTGATTTGTGAACCTCTTTTTATCCCATGATGATATTTATGAACTTTGTACAGCATGAACTGTAAATTGTTGAGAGCATGATTTAAGGTCCCTGTTTTGATTATAATAATTATGTTTAACCAATGTTGAGGGTTAGTTTATAAATGATGACAATTCCTTGAGTATTAAAGTTTTCAATAACCATTACACATGTGTTGAATGAATGGAATTCTTTTGACGGTCATATAGATGATCTGAATGAGAAGGGCTGTGGGAAGATACGATACGAATGAATTGCAAGTCGGGGTACGGATATACCCCATTGTGAATTGCTCTTAACAGGATAAGAAAAAAATGGTTTGTAAGCTTAATGCATGTTTTCTTATAAGAGTTGAAAACTTGGCTAAAAGAGGGTTAGATGGTTACCTGAAGAAAGCATGAGTTGAAAGACTCTATGCTGAAATCGTGATTTGCCGACATGGGGTTATGGCACAATTCTTTATGATCTTGTGTACCTTGAGTTCATGTCATCCCGAATTAGGACTATGGATAGGAGACCTATTTTGTGATCTTATGCCCTACCAAGGCATGCTATGTGATTGGGGATCTTGACACCCTGCTTTGTGATCTTGCTTGTTCCCCTCCATTTTGACACTTCAATCCTGGTGGAAAACCTAGATAAGGGGCTTGGCTACCGAGTCAAGGGAGCATTCCCTGGAGCCCATGGAATTACAGATTGTAGGGCATACCATCTAGCTAAGTAGTACAAAAATAAATTGTATCACAATTTAAAGAAATGGTTTGAAGCTCGTCAAGTTATGCCCATGTGTTTTCAAATGTTTTATGCTGATATGTTTTAGGAAATACTCTCACTTATGTTGTATAAAGTATATTTCGTTTTTGGATTGTCCTACGTACCAGTACATTTGAATTGAGCCCTATATTTCAGGATCTGAAATTCAGTCCCGGGGTCCCGCTAAGCGGTTGATCATTGTCAAATGTTTGGAGTTGGTGAGTCTCCCTTATTTCGAAAGGCCCTGTTTCATGTGATGTTTTCATCTGGTTTTAGTTCATAGTTCGATCGGTGGCCTTGTTCCTATTTCAGACATATGTTGTTTCCAGTATAGTAGAGATCTCGCAGACTCGTGTTAGATTGTTTTGGGTCCTTATGAACTTATGTTCGTATTGTTTAGTTGAAATAATAAGTAGAACATGATTTCAGTTTACTTCTGCATTTTGATTATTTGATTATTTGATGAAATATGTTTATGATTACGAGTTAAGAGGGATCTTGGGACTCCATGGTTCGGGATGCCCGTTGCAGTTCAGGGCTTCGATTCAGGTCGTGACAAGGTTCTTCCTTCCCTTGTGATTGTTTTTCCGTCTCTTAACCTCTTCAATTCCATCGTTCTCTTGAGTATTATTTGAGGTAATTTATCTGTTGTTTTGTTCTTCCTTGAGAGCTTGAACTTTTTCATCGGCAACCTTGTTTCTGCAGTGCTTGACTTTATGGCATTGCATTTAACAATAGCCGCAATATACAGGATCACCTTCATATTATTTGAGCCTCATTTCATCCCTCATCCAATATCTTATAACCCAACCAAATTTCCTTTTATTTTGGTTTTTTAAAGTTAACGTCCACATTGATTTTAGCAACATTCCCCCGAGATTAGGAGAATATGGCTTGATTAGTAGAAACAACTGTACCAAAGGATTGCACCAGATTAGGAAGTTTATGAATTAGAATCCATATAGCGACAATCAACATTTCTTTGTGTTGGACTTTCATAGTGTATGGTCCATTATTCACAAAAGATTTGAAGTATTCCTTTGGTACCCTTTATAACATGTATTCCACTCATTGTTTTCTCTCCTGAAATGATACCATATTAATAGGAATTTTAACACTTTTGCATAACACATCACAATAAAATGACATTTTTTAAAAAAATAAAGGTAGGAGAAGGGGAAATAGGTGTTATTTGCAAAGTTTTGGGTACAAGAATCTGTATACATGCAACACAAACTTCAACTCTAGTTCAAGTCTAAGACAGGAACACTTTTGAAGCTACTTAATTCCTTCAACACTAGATTATGAATAATCTATCTAAGAAGTTTGTTTATTTTCAGAAAATAGATGAAATAAAATTTGTAAAGCCAAGTCCCCCAACTTCACGGAGTGTCCTTAAGGAATAATTTTCCTCACTGTACCAAGGTTATGGAATCTTCCTCCCAGTATAAAATGGCCTTCAATCCGAACAATAGCGTTACCTCAAATTGTTGGATTTAACGAACTCACTCAACGGTTTGACTGATCACACAGAATGTTTTTGAAGACAAGAAGAGAGTTTGTATTTTAGAAAATTCGTATCTAAAACTGTGGATAAAAACAAGTTTATATAGCATTCATATACCTCTTCTGAAAAGTGGCAATGGTTCACTTAAAAGGTGTGACCTTTCCTGAAAAATCATGTTTGTTCGTCCAAAGATTGCATCTTTTTCGAACAGGCAAACCATTTCATGAATCAGTGTGTCCGTTGAAGGATTGCATCCTTCCGACGCGTCAGTTAGAAATAGTGCATTTTTCAGAAGCATCAGTTCGAAACAGTACCATGCATGCATATAACTGGAGGATCTGCGTTTTTTCCAAAAAGATAGATCTCACTGAGCTGAAGCCGAAGCCAAGCGAGCAACAACGGTATGAGGCATCTCTTATTTCTTACCTCACTTACCAAGTGGAATAAGTGTTTCTTAATATAAATACTTGAAAGTCACATTCTCCCACCAATGTGGGAAAAATAGTGTACTTTTCATTTTAGAGTACACTTTCCATTTTAGTATTTTCTTCTCTATTTTTCCTTCCACTTGATTTCCTCCATTTTTCATTCACACTTTTATATACTTTGAACCCAACAACAATATGGAGGAAGATACAAGGTGAATCAAAAGCTAACAAATAAGATAGGAGTTCAGATAGCCGGTCAACTAAAATTTCAATTGATCCATGTCACTTCTCGTAACACAAATTACTTCAGCAGAAGTTTACATAAATTCCTTCCACAGCTCCTCCATTTGTCTTGTCATACAATATTGAGAACTCCAATACAAGGAATTAAAAATGTAAATGCATGTCTAGTAATTACTTAGGATGAGCAATAAATTTGACAAACTCTTTCTTCTTTGTTTCAAACTTAGACTTTGCAATGTCCAACAACGTTAGTTCGAGCTTTAAATATTCCATGAATCTTGTTCGTTTCCACGTTATCTCCTTCATCCACCTCACAGTTTCAAAATTGTTTTCAGGAATGTTTGAGCTTCCGGAACTCTTTAGAAATTTGATTATTACTTCCCTTTACACATTTCATGTACATGAAAAATGAAATAATTCAGTGATGCAATCAATTATAAGAAAAATATAGTATATGTGCTGCAAACTCAAATATATCTGAATATTAATTAACATATGATTAAGAATAACCCCTAGGAGAAAACGAGATTAATACATCAAATAACTTATGTTATTTGGGTAAACCTAAAATCTGTTGTAGACAGATTAGAACGTGATAAATTCTGAAAACTCCTCCCAAAAAAATTATATTATTAATTTTCTTTCCTGCTTGATTAACTACTGAAAATGTGTCGTAGACTCTTTTCTTATTTTCCCGCTTTTAGGATAATGATTCATAAAAGACTTAGTTAAGGCGAAAAGTTAGAGATCTAGTATTTTACTTGATACTCAAAAAGGAATAAGTTAATAGGCATTCAATTCTTCACAAAAAAGTTGAACTTAGAAGAAAAGCATATTAAAGAAATAAAGACACTATTGAATTCAAGCCTCTTTACCTCTTGCCTATGGCAAATACACCACGCGTCTTTATGATCCCACCATCCAAAGATATGGCGCCATCAGATATAAGAGGTAGTGCATTCAACATGTTTGCCTTTGTTTTGTATACTTGCAACTCTGAGAAAAGTTTATAGAAGAGTGTCTCTCTCAAGCCATGGCAAGTGTTTGTAACACAATGTAAGTTCGCAATGTCAATATTGATAATATTGACAGCAAAATCAACAAAACCAGGAGGAGTTTCCCCATTAAGCAATATTAGGCTTGTTGTATCAAGTCTCATTTGAGAGGGTCATCAACAATAAATTTTCAGCGTGTGGACTATACTAATAATCCAAAAAGTAAAAAGAAAAGAGAGTAAACAAGTATTAACGAATATGATCATCATTTGTAAGAAAAGATTGTCTTAACCTCAGACCTTAAATCCTAAAGACAGATTACTATAAATTGTCCATCCAAAGCTCTGTCAATTGAAGCTACAAGCCATGAAGACCAGTACTTTTGTCTATGAAACCTTCCTTATCATATGTTTCCATTGCATGAGTTTCATCATGCGTCTTGCAAACAAATGCTGACATGGTCTCTATCCCAAGATAATTTGAGATAAGCCTGAATTTAAATGATTACGATATAAATGTCAATCATACTACAGAACTTCCATTTATTTTAAAGTAGTGTGAGTTTCCATTATATGCATGTTTGCTTCTTTAATAGCAATACTTTTGTCCTCTTCTATTCTATTCTTAAAATGAAGAGAACAATTCAGATTGTAACTCATACGTCATAGCAATACCCAACTTTAAGCAGAGATATTCTCATTTTCATATACACAAGAGTCTCCACATGCTAATGGCTTGTTTGGCAACTAGAACCATTTGTTTCACTTTTTCCTTAAATTCTCACAATTATGAAAAAAAGGGTTTCCCTTAGAAAGGAACATAATGATGTTTTGGCATATCCTTTGATCCTGCATAGATGCCAAACAGAATGAATTCCCGTAGTAAGCACAAACTAATACATCTTCATCTACCAAAAGAAAATAAAAAAGAATAAGAAGAAACCAATTATTGAAGAAGTGACTAAGAGATGAGAATGGACTAATCCATGAGATGCTCCCACACTAATTGGTAAATGATCCACGCATGACTTGATAGATATTTTTCAGTTATAAAATAAAAGACCAGAAAATAAGACAGAAAAAAGGAGTAGAGAGATTGCTTTAATAAGTTAATGCAAGACGATGAAGCATGAGACTAGAGAATCTAATTAGAATTCAAAACCCCCTACATATTTTCTGATAAATTCTAAAGAAAGATCAAATACGCGTACACAGAAGGCTCCTGTTACCATTGGCTAAGTAGGAGGAAGAAAATGAACGACAAAAAAAGAGAGAAAGAGGAATAGTAGAAGAGAAGTCCGTCTAGACCTTAAAATAGTCCTTTTTCTCCATTTGCTACTTCTAAATCCAAAAAATCTTGAACCCTCGTAACTTTCGGTAGTTTTCTGAACTAGGATTTATTCCAAGGTCAATTTGTACAAAGTAAAGAATGAAAACTATAGCAATATAAAATATCATCATCAATATTTATGATTATTATTGTCTTGTAGAAAATGCCTACAAATATTGGATAAAATTTGAAATTAACCTGCTGAGATTATCGTCGTCAACTTTTCCAAGCAAAGCAACAATTTCCACCACGTCCCTCAACAATGGAAGACGAGAAACCTGAGTACCATAATAAACTTTCAACTGGCAGTAGATGGCAGCTACAGATTTATCATATTGTAAGATTTGTTCAATGGTCTCCTCCTCATTCTGCTCATCCTTATCCTAAGAACCAGTTTCACCAGTTAAATGAATCTTGCCGAGAGCAACTACAATACCTCACAAGTACAAGAATAAATTAAAATGTAGAAACAATGTACAATAAGGGAAAGACAAAAAAAAATAGACTGAATGCTAGAGTCTACATAGAGTACTTTAAATAGGCAATACACAATATTAAACTAAGCCCATGCACAATATATTCGGCGTCTGCCAACTCACTCAAACAAGTTGATTGCTGATATTTTATGCTACATGTAATCACGAAATACATATATAGTTTAAATGTGACGTCATCCCTTGATATGAAAATCATACCATATTTGATCTTTTCCTTCTATTAAATTAAGATGGAGCAAACTCATCATATTTTAGGATACTGATGAAAGAATAACTACAATAATTAAAATTTTGCATATGCATTTTACCGCACACCTAATTAACTTCATAAGAAAGAAACAATACCTTGTATATCAAAAACTTAATCATCCAATTTGGTTGTTTGAGCCTTTAAGAATTTGACATTAGCTTAATGGTGTTTAATTTTGAAGACCGATCTCCTGCACTGCATCCTCATGTTCCTGCAGTAAATTAATTAAATGATCACATGCATTATAATCTCAAAAAATGGGGCTTGTAAGTAGATATTCTATACATATAATCAAAACTATAGTGCATGTGATACAAGTCAAATAGGCGTCAACGCTTTTGATCAGACAACTCAAGGCCAACATGAGAAGGTCCAAGCCTTGATCATCCTAAGGATCCAAGAATGTTGTTGGAGGCCCTTCTTCGAGCTCCTAAAAAAGCGATGTCATGTTTGGAAGATAACTTGGAGCTGATGAAAGCCATGGTGCGGTTACAAAGAGACCTTGTGGGTTATTTCTAAAATAGCCACTTTTGGGCTATTTTTGTAATAGGCTAGTTGTGCAAAGGAAATTACTATACATAGGTGTATTAGACATTTCACTAGTTATTTTTTTATTGATTAATTTACATGATATATTCATGAGAACTCCATGGGAGTGTTTTGAGTGTTTGGAAAAGCATATGTTGAACCTTGTTTAGAAACGTTGGTTGTAAGGAGGATCTAATCCCATTTGCGGTCACGTAAAAGCTAGGTGCTCGTTGATAATCCATTAAGGGAGGTTTTAGGGTTTGACATACCCTTAGATTGTCCTTTTGTTATCAATTTTGTGTCTATCTTTCTATCATCACTATCCTATCCCTCTATCTTTACTTTTCCGTGTCTAGATTCGAGTTCTCATGGCTTGGGATCATGTCATTTAGTATCATAGCCGAGCTTGATTTCGTTCCTACGAAGTCAATCATGGGTTTGTTAACTTGAAAATCAACAAAAAAAAGTGTCAAAATTGAAAATCCCAAAAAAGTCACTATTTACATTTTTGTTCTTAGGTCTAATTTTAAGTTTTTAATTTTTAATTTTTTATTTTTTCTTGTGTTTCTAGCGTTAGATTTGTGTTTTCTAACACTATACTAGTCTACAAATCAAATTTGAGCCAAATCAGAGCTTATTTAAGTGTTCTATCCTTGTTAGGAAGTTTGGATTTGAAGAGAAGTGAAATAGGTTTAAAATTCTCAAAAATTTGTGAACAAATTGATGCTTGTAATGTGTTTAGAGGGTTGAAAATAACCTTGGTTAAGATTTTTGTCTCTTTTCGATCAACGGTTTAAGAGATAGAGATTTTTGAAATTTTGGTATTCGTGAGTGTTCTTGGAGAAATTCAAATCTTCAAGAGGTATTATGGGAAAAGGTGGTTACTTGATACTCAAAACTGAATAAAAAGGTGTGAAAAAGTTTTTTTACAAGAACCTTTTTGAAGATTCAAGGGAATATTCCTAAAAAGAGGACAAAGGATGACCAATTGAAGGTACAAAGTACACTTGGAGGTTGCCTTGGACGGTGAGGTGCACCTGATGTGTGCTTTAACTTCTCCAGCAGGTCTGCCGCAGGCCAAACCAGTAGGAAGACCTTCACCTACGTCCAACCTGCCCTTGAGGTGCGTCCAGCCTGCTGCCATAGACCCAACGCAGGTCAAGGCAGTGAGCAAAGGGCCTCCTGCGTACAGCCTGCCTTCCACCTGCGCCTAAGGTGCCCTTGTTCTTCTCCAGTAACTCAGCAGCACCCCAAAATAGTGAGAAAAGGCAGAAGTTGCTTCCAAGCTGCACCCCACATGCTGCAACAGCTCCCCTAATGCAGCCTCATCGCTGAACACCTCAATTTGAACACAAACCAGCCCCAACACACCCCAAATGCATACCAACACTTCTCCAACATTAATTCACGTTCTAAAACATATCTCAACACTTTAAAACTCCATTTCTCAAGGTTTGATTCTTTAGTTTTATTTTTTTTGGTTTTCTAATCTCTTCTTTTGATATAGCTAGCAATAGTAATAGAGTTAGAGATAGCAGTTAGTCCATGGCTGTTTTGATATGATTGTAAATACTTTAGTTATCAATGAAAATACAAAGTTTAACCAAAAAAAATCTCTTCTTTTGATTCTTAAACCAATCATCAACTAGTAATTCATCTAATAAGTTGATCGATTAGTTCTTGAGTCCGAATTATTTCATTGTCTGATTCTTTTGTGTTTTTCTAGTTTTAATTTGTTGTAACTTCTTTGTTTTAAGTCCGTAAGTAGATTTTTATTTTTTTTAGTCGATTAAACAAGAATCCATACTGGCCGCAAAGTAGAGATTTGCCATGCCCTTAGCTTAGAAGGAGTGGACAAGAACCGTATAAGTATAGGTTGTACAACTGACATATATTCCACTCAAAAGAGTTACTAATTCTAAACAATTATGAGAGCCTATGTAAATGCATAATTCTGGCTTATTGAATCCATCTGATAGAAACAAGTGAAACTATGACCACGTATGATAACTTGATATTGTCTACGAAGCCTCTAAGACAAATTATAACTGTACCAGGGAAGGTGGCTGGGATAGTGCCCCGACACACCCAAACCAAACTATAATCGGAAACATGATTAAATAGTACTAGACATTTATTAGCTCCAGGTAAGAGAGGAGCTCACCGACTACCTTGCTGAATATGGACAAGTGCCTAGTATAGAAGTCTGCTCATCGATATATCTGATCTTGTATTTATAGAAATATAGTTCCCCCAAACGTAGGGACGCTAGTACATATAAAATATGTACTAGTATGTAAAGCAGACAAAATACCAAGTGAACGTATAAGGATTCTCAATGAATCAAACAATAGAATAAGCAACTACGAGAGACTGAATAATGAACCTCTTATATGAAACTATAACTTACGAGAGGACGGGTGACAAGTACACTATATAAGACTATCACCTATGCATTTACCTTACTAACTTATCATATAAAAGCTAATGAATAAATAATAATTATTATTAAAGACCTAATAATTTGCCTAAGTGATGTCCTGCGCCTATTTTTAATACAACTAATCACATGATGGCCCACCAAGGAATTCTATGTCAAGTGTACCACATGTGTTACCCAGATACTCCTGGCTATGAGTTTATACGTATAACTGTAATCACGGTCTGATACCGGGTATGCCCCTCCTTGGGACTCACTATAAGGTCTGCCCGCAGACCATATGTGCTGTATATTAGCTTAAGTCAGGGGCACCCCAGCTGACTCCAAATGCAAGAGATGCCACTAGGGCGGGTACACATCAATGTTTGGGCTCACTGTACTGGTCTGGTTTCAATCATGTACACAAAATCACGTCGAGCGATATGCCAAGCCAAACCTATGTACCCTTCCATCGATAGTTTTATCAAGTAGTGTCGTATAGGCCTATGAAAGTGTATCATGATATATACTATTCCACCATTAAAGTAATGTTTCTCATATTCTATTAACTTCCCTACTAGTGTCAAGTTATTCAAATGCTAGTTCTTATTTTTATTCTATCATTATATCGCTATGTGATCCAATATACAAATGCGACTATGCTATGGCCATTTATTCTAAACTTATTGCATGTGATAGACCTAATATATGAATTATAAGAATTTCCAACACACACGAGTACAAGTATGTGTCGCTCTATAGATACTTAAAACGTGACAAGGGTAAGAATGAATACTGCAACTCCAATAAATGGACACATGAAGAATGGAGACAAGTAATTAAAACTGGGAAGGGAACATGTATATTGTGACAATATTAGGCATATAGTCACGTGTTAGGTGCATAGAAGGTGAAAGATTTATTCCTATATATCAAGTCGACTGTATCAATTCAGTTAGGAGAAACAAATGACTATGAGTTATGCCTTCACGACGAAGGAGGGTTTAGCTTTACATACCTCAATTTTGGGTTCCAAAATATACAACGGGATGCCCATTTGTCTTACAGTAGGAAATCTTGAGGACTTCATAGATAAAGTAGATTTGAAGATTTCAAAAAACTCCAAAGAATCAATCTACATAGCCATAATTTATTCACGTCATACTTGACTATGAAATGAAATAATTAAATCACTAAGATGTTATATCGAACACCTAGTGGACATAGAACTCCACAACCTTCATTGATGGTGCTTAAACAATCAACAACTCTTATCCTTAATGAAGAAAATTCTATAAACATGTTTATACACAAAACGACTTACTTTATCGCCGGTTAACAGTTCACCCAATACATAATTCTATCAATTCTATCCAATTTCAACTTTTTCTTTTTATTCAAGAACCCTAACTAATATAACTCACTTCAAAATATAGCATAAATATTCAAATTAAATACCCTCAAATACTTATCAATAATTATATACGGATATAGGCTAAAGAATTTACCTCTTGAAGCTCAAGCCCTAACTATAAACTTTGAAACTAGTTCTTGAATGAATTACTTGAGATTGTTGCCACTTGATTTGCAGAAACTTCTTCTTATGCTAAACTCTTATATCTCCATGAAGAAAAACCCCTCAACTCACTCCCCCAACTATTTGTTTACTATTAGTTCTATATATAAAATTGAAAGAAGGGGAAGAATTGAAAAAAATAGGGAAGAAGTATTAAGTGCACAATTTTTCTCCAGATAACACCAAAACCCTCTTGATGTTTTTCTCCCTTCTACGCTTAAAAGGGTCACACATAACCTTACTAAATAGGCCCCACACATTTAATACACTTTTAATTTATAAAATACATTGAAGAGAATTTGATATATTCTGTAAAATATTAACAACAAACAATATAGTGCACCACGTAATATTTTTTAAAAAAAAATCAAAAATTATGCTCGACTAAGGTATTAAAAATTAAAATTGCAATTTCAAGAGGTATTACAAGATTGACACCTTATTTTCCATTGAAGTATAACCAACTTTTAACATTTGTATCTCCAATTGTGAGGATCACCACGGTGAGATTCGTACGAGTGTTGCTGAGGTTATTTACTACTAATCTTGTTTATTCATTTTTATAGTTACAAGGTGATATAAGGGGAACATGTCTTCGATAGCCTCGGATAATTGTTACTACGACATAGGAGACTATGATTATGGTGAAGAATGTTATGGATACGAAGAAGATGGGGATTATGGGGGCTATGAATGTAGCCATAATCAAATGTGTGGAAGTGGGAACCAAGGTATGAATGGAGGGTATAGTAGGAGTCAATGTCTTCCTACTCTATCTATCGTCAAAGGAGAATGGGATCCTGAAGTTTACCTTTATTGGGAATGGCAATGCCAAAAGATCTTCGAGGATTATGCTATGAGCAAAGCCAAACAAGCTACATATGCCCTTAAGTACATTCAAGGTCCGACCTTAGAATAGTGTAAACTTGCAAGGAATCCTACTCAAACTCGGGGTGCCTTAAAAGAGTTTTTGAGGAAAATCTTTGTGCCGAAGGGTTATACGAAGCTTTATAATAGTGATCTAAGAAGACAACCATGTTCAAGATAGATAGAGATTTGCAGAGTTCTAAGATATGTTCTTATACTTGATAATTGGTTTCACGTAAACTACATAACTCCTCTTATGGTTGATTATCTAGGTATACCTCAAGTGTCAAAGCATTTACCATACTTCTTGGAAGGCTATAGAGTCTTCAAGAGAGTGAAGATTTTCTTCACCCGAGATAGGTACTATGAGGAGGTGCGGTGTGACGTATTCCCTTTGGAATATGGACACATAAATTTAGGTGCCGATTGGTTTGCACAACACAGGATGCCAAATGTGCAAGCATAAGTTTGTAAAGGACCAATGGGGAAATCATCTCTTTCCACCTACCCTTCCTAAATTTCAAGGAATAATGACCACTTACTCCAAGCTTTACGAAAATGAGAGACAAAAGATTGAGAAGAGTAAGGGTATTCAAAGTGAAAACCTAAGAGAGGAAGAAGCAGAGGTTGTAAGGAGTGAAGTAAAAGGGTTGCCACTAATCGGAGCTAACATTTTTTGTCCTTCTATTAATAAAGACATGTGTGTAGGTACCAATATATTAAGCGGAGTAAAACAAGTACCAAAAGAGAAGGTTCTCTTTGAAGACTTTATGAGAGAAATTTTAGATGCTTTCGAGACTTGTGGAGGACCTTCACACCTAGGTAAAGAAGAATGTTCTCAAGAACTTCAAGGTAATATAGCTAACTCTTACACTTATGTGCATATGAATGATGATTGTGTGGCTAGTAGCTGATTGAATGTGAGTAGTAGCTTAGCTACATGTGATTCTATTAATTCTTTGCCTCTTGATGATGATGCACATATTGTGAGTGTGGATACACTAGTTGATCCTATTGATGACCAAATTGACTCTTCTTGTAAGATCAATTTGTGTCCACCTAGTGTTGAAGACATTGTGTAGGATAATAGTACATCATCTTGTGGAAATTATATTGATCAACTTGTGTGAAAAACTAGTCCACTACTTAAGGATGTGTGTAATGTGATTAGAGAACCTCAAGTGATTGATGAAATTGAGAATGTTGGTCAAGAAAATGGGAGTGACCCTTTGATCTTATCTTTTAATAAAGATCGTAATGCTTGTTTGGCTTATAGGGATAATCATATTGTTAAAACATCTTTGATACTTAATAATGGTCTTTTAGAGAATGGGCCTGCACGCTCTACATTCTTTTCATGGATAGATCCTTCTCTCTTTAATAATAATATCTTGTTTGAAGATAATGATCTCACTCCTAGTGAATTACCTAGTGGTGTGGATAGCAATTTTGATATAGCTCATTTTAGGGCTATATTCCATATAACAACCCACTATGGTGTGACAAAATTCCTCATAAAGATGGAAATCACTTCTTGGAAGATTAGAGTACTCTTAAGTAGGAGTAATGTGATGCCTTGGAAAGGAATAATCAATTGGGCGATGATAACTTTGATTTTCTTAAATCTTTAAGAAACCAAATAAGTGATTGTTCCTTTAAAATGATTGTGGATGTGATCCTTTATATGACACCGCACCCTTGTTTGATACTTATAAGGATGAATTGCTTACTTCTTGTGAAGGGCTAAGTAATAATGCCTTTGATATTGGTGGTGGAATGTGTGTACTTGAGGATTTCTCCATTGGAAGAGAAAGTATCAATTGTTTGGAAATTGCTTCCTCTATTACTTTGTATGACCTTATTGTTTAGAATACTCATGGTGATGATTTTGAATCTAATGGTGAGTATGTGCATGAGGGCATCTTAGTTGAAGTTGACTTGAGTGATACCTTTCTCTACTCTCCCTTTGCTTTTGATGAGTTTATGCTAATGAGGAGAGTATATCTTTTACTTCAGGTAAATCTAGTGGGGAAAAGAGTGTTGTCTAAACCCATGTCTATGGCCACTCTTTTCATTTGACCACTATATACATCACATACACGATTTTAATATACTACCCCATAATAATATATAACATATTTCACATATACTGATTAGATGAATTATCGGTTAGTTTTATCTTATGTCATTAATATACCTTCACTATATAATTAATATGTATATACTATATACAATATATGTATATACTATATATATATATATA
>NC_061113.1:224680323-224688532 GCF_002878395.1 Capsicum annuum
GGGCTATATGGACTCCACACTTGACTCGGCGGTCAAGCCCCCAACCCAAGTTTGCTGCAAGAGTTGGAGTTTCTGATTCTAATTTTGATATGCCACAGGACACTAGGCTAGCGTATAATCTCTTTTGGGAATACAATAACCCGCATCGACAAAATATGGTTTCGGGCAATGAGTTTTCTAAACTTGTGCCTTCTTCGAGTAATCACCTAACATCTCTTGATCTCATTTTAACCTTTTCTAAACAATCATCATTCAAAACTCACATTCTGAAAATATAAGTAAAATCTGACTTCTATTATGGTCTGAATCTGTTATGGCATTATTTGGGTTGGTATCGTCACACCAAGATATGCAAGTCATATTTCTGAGCCATAAAATATCATCGTAAAGTTTCTTATTTCAAGAATAAGATTTGTACCACCATACTTCTAATAATTTACGAAAATTCATACTTCAAAACATTTATCAAATTATGCAAAGATCACTTTTTTCAACATTTCAACAAACATGTGGTGGTCATGCAGTTTGTGACAAAATACGCAACTCTTTCGCAATATATATTCAAAATTTATCAACATGTAAAATCACCCTATCCTCAATTCAAAACTATAATCAATCATAAACAATAATCAAGACATTTGTATCTTGCTTCTCTAAATGCAATTTAAATGGATCATAACGTACGAAAACAAAAGGCTTAGTAACAAGAGAGGAATAATAATTGTTCATACTCTCAATTAAATATTCAATCTCAATTTCATACATACGTATATATGAGTACAAATAAATTTAGGGGAAAGGCCTCAAGACCAAAATAATAATATCATTTAAAGAGTCCATAATACATAATTACAAATGCAAATTTCAAAACCCCTTTATAAATTCATGATCTTTATAACTTTAAACCTTATTCAATGTATTTTCAACAAGCCCATATGGTTAAGAAAAACGCCACGTACCTTAGATTATAAGGTTTAAATAGTAGAACTCGAATCTTGATTAGTTCCTTAGAAATCTTGGACTTAAGGAGTGATTTTCTTGATTTCTTGTTCTTGGAGGAAACCCTAGTTTGATCTTATTTTGATTATGAAGAGGAAGTTTTTTGATGTTGTATAACTGATAACAAAATGGATTATAATGCTTAGGATACAATTTATATTCGTGTGGTAGGTTTTAGGGTGAGGAAAAGACCGAAATACCCCTAAAAATAAAGAAATCACAGATTTCATCAGTTGACGATCATGGTTGATAACCCGTCACTCAGGTGATAGGTCGTCACCTAGGTCGTTACTTTTGGGCTGGATTTTACCACTTACTGCCCTAGGCTTATGACTAGGGCTGATAGGCCGTCACGTAGTTGATAGGTCGCCAGCCTCGTCATCACATTTTGGCAGACAGACACTTCGAAATAAAATGAGCATAACTTTCTACTCCGATATCGAATTAAGGTGAAACCAGTTGCGTTGGAAAGAAGACTTGAAGACCTTTTATTTGATATTTAGTAGGCCCCCTAATTCTATATATACAAAAGTTATGGGCTATAGAAGTTGACCCAAGTTTAGACGTTCATCAAAACTTAATCGATAGAAGAGTTTTCAACTTGTCTTTGAGTTTGGGGATTTTTTTGTGACCTCAATTCATATTCAAAGGTATTCACACACTATAGGATTGATCATCACACATATATTAACAAATAATCATTGGATTCGGGTGTATCCGCGTAAAAAGGACGGTTCAAACTTTAGCCCGAAAGTGCGGGGTGTTAATTATCTCCCCCTTGGGATCATTCATCCCCGAATGATGGGTAGGGACTTTTTAAAGCTCTAAAAGTGTAGAATAAAGAACGTAACATCATATTGAATATTTTTACTCAACAAAATGTGTAAAGGTAGCCAACGAGCTTAATGATAACCCTTAGGGAAACATGTAAGCACGAAATATGAGATAACGAAACTTGACGTCGACATGATCTTGGCATATGTTTTATGGCACATGATCAAAACACTGTAAGACATGAATTTTCCTAAGAATCCTCGGCCTGATTAATATTTGGTACAAGACACGAGATGAAATTCTCGCGGGACATAAGAGTAGAAACATTCTCCACCTTACAAGATACAATGAAAAGACTTAAGCTTAGAGACACTACTTGTCTACGCCCCAAACAATAAATCATATGCCTCATCATTTCCAACTTACAATTCTCCCAATACACATCTAACGACATGAGTTTGAGTTCCACTGCATAGTACTCCTATGTTGAAGCCTAACTAGGAGAAAAGAGGTGCTAGTTTAAGCTATGCGACTCTATATTCTACATCCACTTAAGAAGATTTACTTCACCTTATCACTACTGCCAAACACACTCAAGTTTTAAATCAAGGAGTACTAACCCTACAACACGTTGGTTTGTATTTTCAACAATCACAACATTGAAGACTAATCATTACTACACCCACTACATGGATCTCCCCACCAAGACCAGCCAATTCAATCATTCTCACCTAGGTTTTCGCCACATAACCCCTTCTTAACTATCTCACATAATGAAAGTTCATCTCCTTCTTCACCCTTCTCCTATAGCCTTAGCTCAAGAAACCACATCAAAATTTTCATCTTCAAAATATCTACTGCCCCACCTAACACACTACTACGCTTCCACAACCATCATCATACTAACATACGGAGGGTCATTAAGGGACCCGAGCATAAGCATCATGAATAGAAGTAACACTTGTCAGACCACAACTTATACTTATTGCACTACTCAAGAAGTGACATGAGGTGAAGATACGATAGAATATACACAAAGTTCTTCATCTATCAAGTGTCCGAATCATAAGTAAAGAGTCGTTTGGCATAAACACAACACTACATGATTTCTTTGGACAGACCACAGTGAGAAACATGGTCGCACATATCATAAGGTAAATGGCATAAAGCCAAAATTTATGTAGTTAACAATTAAGCCAAGGATTGCCACTTGACGCAATTGATCCTCATTTAAAGAACTAAAATTTCTCCTGAGTTAGCATAAACTTTATCTTTAGCTAATTCCTTCATAAAATAATTAAGTGACACATAGAAACATTTGAGACATAGATTTGGATCATGAGCAACATAACAAACGGCTTGGATGCTTGGAATATTGGATCACTGAAGGCCATTGCTGCTTCTTGTTTGGAGGTCGGAACATGACATGAGTTACGTAGAGAACTCAAACCTTAGGCATAGGCAAAACATGAATACATAAGACATTGGTAGATGTCCATTCAAATCGAAGTAGGAGGAGCTTTCTTGAGTAGGAATTGATTTAACATGATTCCTACTTGAAACTTGACACCACAAAAAGAATTCAGGAACTACTTTAATCCATTATCTCCCCCTTAGATCAAAGTCACCCTCCTAGACTTCAGAATATAACCTCCCATCAATCTCTAACCACAATTCTCAATACAATAGGGGATATCGATATACACATGAACACAAACTTCCTTCAAGAATTTTACATAAAGACACTAAATTCTTTCTGGGTCATCTTCCTTAAAGGATACTAATCATAACTTCCTCTAACCCTAAAGTCACCGACTTATGACTAACATTATTATGGGCATCCACGCTTCTAAACACTTAACACTCTATCTTGAACTCCTTAGAATACTCGCATTACACCTCTAGTCACATAACTTACAACTTAACAAAATTTGTAAAACCATACCCAAGGCTCACCAGACTTCTCCATACTACAATTTCAAGAACACAAACTAGGTACGCAAAACACTTATACACATAAATGCTAAACCTTTCCTTTTTAAGTATACTCTAAAGGCATTGCTTTCCAAGAATGCTACTCTTAATTTTCACTATCCTCTATCATCATCAACCCACAATTTGCAATCTCATGAGCATACGCATCCTCACTCCTTATCATATAAAATTCCACTCTCCACTACTCAATCTTCTAACATTAGACCGTTAATCACATAACTTAAATCATAAAATCTTACCTAACGCCATACTACCAGGGGTGCAACTTATTCTTATATACTTACGCCCTTATCCATTTAATGACTTATCCATAATTTATCATTTTAATACTAGTCCTCATATACACATATAGCTTACAATTACCACTTAATTTTTCATAAATTATTAACCTAGGCTCTTTCACAAATCGCATCAAGCCTTCTAATTTTATTCTCATAAAACATACATCATTAACCTTAAGCTTCTACTCTTACCACCATATTCTACATCTAAAGTTCAAGCCTATAGTCTAGCAACAATCATGTACCACCGGTGAAGCATACAACATATTATACTAGTCCATCAAATTGGGAAAATCAACTCAAAATACACATTTCATTTAACTACTACCTACAATTACAATTCCCCCATGACATCACTATTACAGCTCAAAATCCACTACATACCTTCTCATATGAAGTACTAGTTTAGAACCACTAAAGAAAAGAAGATCAAGGGGGTAAAGTCACATAATAGACATGGTTAACGTAAATCTTATATTATAACCCAATACGATCTTATCTACATATTCTACTTTCTCACATCGTACTTACTTACCCAATCATACATTTAGACTACCTTCAAATTCCACATACAACAATATGTCTATACTTATAACTTATTGGCTAATCTAGCCATTTTTATTCACAGCCTATAAGGGATTTCTGTAACCACCATAACTATCCACTCTGGGCTCTTTCCTGTTTTGAATAAATAAAAAAAAAAACAAAGCCAAACACTTTCTTCACACACCACCATACAATCTATAAGTTTTGCCAAAATATTATCTAACCACTATAAAATAGAGAGAGCCGCCCCTAAATCAAAGGGTTATACAACTAAAACTAATTATTTATGCAATTGTCACTCTCACACTAACTGCTAACCTAGTGACTTTATGTCAACAACTTCTGGACCATCTCACTACCATTAGGGCATGACACTTTAACATATACTACTACTTGGGTGAAAATACAGTTTCAATATTCTGCTACATAGCATTTCCTGCAATAAGAATTTTTAAAGGACTGGATACATTTAAATACCTCAGGCTAAAAAGCACGATTTCATCAGGATCAAAGTTTACACTAGAATCAATACACCTTGAAGCACTAACAGACTCCTCTCAAGTCCTTGTATAATTTTATAATCTTTTATGACTCAATCAGAAAGGACCATACCATTTAGATTCTAGACTTCTGCACTTGAATCACCTCAACAATGAGACATATCTGAAAATATCTGAGTAAGAAAAGAATTGGGATAACTTTATTTTCATATAGGCGAAACCATAGCACGAACTAGATTATAAAAGAGGAACATTCTGACTCCATAGAATGAACTAGAACTTAAAGAAAAAGAGACATTTCTAAATGCCTTATAGCCTCCTACTTATAGATGTGGCGCGCTACACACCCATAAACAAGACTCTAACCGACCGAGTTCATAGATACCTTGGGAGCATGAACCGTGCTCTAATATTAAGTTTGTCATGACCCGAATCGGGGCCGTGGCTATGATGGGCATCCCGAACCGTGGAGGCCCGGGTGCCTCTTTTCTAGCTGGCAATAACGAAACACCATTCACATACAATAAAGAGAAACGTGAACACAAACAAACGGAATCATGTTTATACTCTGAGTTCAATTTAACAATACGAAGTAAAATTAATTGATATCTAGACAATATTCATCTCAGTCTGCGAAATCTCTAATACATCAGAATATAATAACTTGTCTAAAATTAGGACAAGGCCCCCAGTCGGACCCAAAACTAAAATGAAAAATAATACTCTAGCAACAGGCTTTCCGAAATAAAGAAAGATCACCAACTGCACACTTCGATCTGAAGATTCTACAGTTTGGCGGGACTCCTAGACTGAGCCTCAGACCTTGAAATATAGAGGGTCAATACAAATATACTAATACGCAGAGCAATCAAAATAATGTGTTTACATATAGATAATATAGACGAGAGCAAGTCTGAAACATCATGCATGAAATAGTTAAAAACACAAGGGCAATTTCAATGATCTTAAAATGGTTTTTGACAATGCAGTTCTAATCTTTGTATTAGTTGAGTTAGGTGGTATGCCCTACAATTCTACGACCCAACAGGCTATATGGACTCCGTTCTTAACTCGGTAGCCGAGCCCCCAACCCAAGTTTGTCGCAAGAGTTGGAGTTTCTGATTCAGATCCTGATATGCCACAGGGCACTAGGCCAGCGTATAATCCCTCTTGGGGATACAATAACCCGTATCGGCAAAATACGATTTTGGAAAGTGAGTTTTCTGAACTCATGCCTTCTTCGGGTAACCACCTAACATATCTTGAGCACATTTTTAACCTTTTTTGAACAATCATCATTCAAAAATCACATTCTAAAAATATAAGTGAAATCTGACTTTTATTATGGTTTGAATCTGTTATGGCATTATTTGGGTTGATGTTGTCACACCAAGACTTGCAAGTCATATTTCTGATCCATAAAATATCATAGTAAAGTCTCTTCTTTCAAGTATAAGGTTTGGACCACCATACTTCCAATAATTTACGAAAACTCATACTTCAAAATATTTATCAAATTATACAAAGATCACTCTTTTCAACATTTCAACAAACATGCGGTGGTGATGAAGTTTGTGATAAAATATGCAACTCTTTCGCTATGTATCTTCAATATTTATCAACATGTAAAAGCACCCTCTCCTCAATTCAAAACTATAATCAAGTCATAAACATTAATCAAGACATTTGTATCTTGCTTCTCTAAATGCAATTTAAATGGCTTATAACGTACGAAAATAAAAGGCTTAGTAATAAGAGAGGGATTATAATTGTTCATGCTCTCAATTAAATAGTTAATCTCAATTTCATACATACATATATACGAGTACAAATCAATTTAGTGGAAAGGCCTCAAGACCAAAATAATAATATCATTTAAAGAGTGCATAATGCATAATTACAAATGCAAATTCAAAACCCCTTTATAAATTCATGATCTTTATAATTTTAAACCTTATTCAATGTGTTTTCAACAAGCCCATATAGTTTAGAAAAATTTCACGTACCTTAGATTACAAGGTTTAAAGAGTAAAATTCGAATCTTGATTCATTCCTTAGAAATCTAGGACTTAAGAGTGATTTTCTTGATTTCTTGTTCTTGGAGGAAACCCTAGTTTGATCTTATTTTGAGAGTGAAGAAAAAGTTTTTTGATGTTGTATAACTGATAACAAAATGGATTATAACGCTTAGGATACAATTTATATTCGTAGGGTAGGTTTTACCATTATGAAAAGACCAAAATACTCCTAAAGAAACCAAAGAAATCACAGATTTTCATCAGTTGACGACCATGGTTGATAACCCGTCGCTCAGGTGATAGGTCGTCACCTAGGTCGTCACTTTTGGGCTGAATTTTACCACTTACTACCTTAGGCTGATGACTAGGGATGATAGGCCATCACGTAGTTGGTTGGTCATCAGCCTCACCAACACATTTTGGCAGACAGACCCTTTGACGTAAAATGAGTATAACTTTCTGCTCCAATATCGGATTAAGGTAAAACCAGTTGTGCTGGAAATAAGACTCGAAGACCTTTCATTTGATATATAGTAGGCCCCCTAATTTGATATATTCAAAAATTTATGGTCAATGGAAGTTGATCTAAGTTTAGACATTCATCAAAACTTAATCGATAGAAGAGTTTTCACCTCGTCTTTGAGTTTGGGGATTTTTTGTGACCTCAATTAATATTCAAAGGTATTCACACGCTATAGGATTGATCATCACACAATATTATCAAATAATCATTGGGTTCGGGTCTATACGCGTAAAAAGAATGGTTCAAACTTTAGCCCGAAAGTGTGGGGTGTTACAACCATCCAATGGCACACCACCAATAATACCCAAACTCTGAACTAATGCATCTCTGAGCACTACTGAAGAAACGAACTCTAGTGGAGCCTGGGATGATCCCCGATCTACCGCTGGCTTTAATGGAAGAATCTCTGGCACAGGTGCAAGAATAAGGTCTAGGAAAGCGGGCTATCCTGGCCTCTAACTGGGGACACATCTCTAAGCTGTCCACAACCTCCAAGTAGTCCCACATTCAATAACAGGAGTAGGATCCTTGGGCTCGGTCTCGGGATCCTCATCTTGTATAGTGGGAGCATGT
>NC_061113.1:224691532-224754020 GCF_002878395.1 Capsicum annuum
AAAATATTATTTGCTTACACAAATCCTGTTGAAAATAAGACAATAAATATTATATTTTTTAAGAATTCTTTTATTTTTGGAGTAAGCCCACATAATCATTAGATTTTTGCACTTTTTTTTTTTAAGAAAAATATATTAGCTCTGAAATATAAAAAACTTTATACTGTTGAATAATAATATAGTAATAGTAGTTATATAGTACAAAATGTTACTGTATACCAAGAATGATAAAAAAAAAAAAATGAGAACAAAAATATCTCTAATATATGACATATATGGTTTATATACATATATTTAATGATCTCTTTTTTTTAAAAAAAAAAAAAAAAAAATGATTCGCCCTCATTGCATGAGCACGTATACTCGTAGAATACAAAATCAAAAACACATATATTTACTTTCTCTGGATGCATCTATTGCTGTTGATTTTCATATTTGTCTATAAAGCAAGAGTAGGACCTAATCAAGATTCTATCCCTTTTTAAAATTCCATTGCAAGGTCCTCAATCAGCTTTTCTTTTTGGATAAACCCTCACTAATAAAAAAGCTAGAAAAAGAAGTAAAGCTACCTTGTCACTTATCCTCATCCACGTTCCTTTGCCCTTTGCTATTTCTTTCTTTTTGCTTATTCAGTACAGTCAATATTTCACTAAAACAATCAGTCATCCACTCCCTTTAATTAACCCCCTTTTTCATTGTTTTCCTCCCATGTAACTTTTATTGCTGGGCCACCCCTTTATTTTCTTGTCCTTATTCTGGCAGGATATATTCATCTGCATGCATATGGCACATTCATGATCTAGTCATTAAAGTAAAATGAACCACTTTACTCAGTGCCAGGCGGGGCCTCAGTGTGCTGGAAAGAAAAGTGGTGAAGAGTCTCGTTGTAATTTGCCTTCAGAAATTCTTACTTTGCTCATTTTGTTTTCGCACCAATGCAACTGTTCCTCGTTTACTTGGCTCATTCTCAACACCCTCGACACTAATTTCAGGTCTATTAAGGATATCAATATCTCCATTTCTTCATCTTCTCTCAACCTTCTTTTATTCCTCAAGCACTTCCCTGTTCGTCGTAGATCTTTTACCTTTGATTTTTTCTGCGCAACATATATATGCAGGATTTTAAGTTATGTACACCCGTCAATATATATAAATTGTAATAACACAGTTGCGATGTTATAAGGTAACTATATATGATGTAGTAATTAGTATCATGCATAGTGAAATGCCATCACATTCGACTGTAATGATGGTGTAAATAATTCTTTATACCGTTAGTGCGTATAAATACTTAAATTTTACATAATATTAAATCCTAATATTATTATTAGATATACAGTTGTCAATTCAATATAGAATAACTTTGAATTTTTAATGAACACAAATGTTTAGAGACTTGCCTTTTTGTTTACTTTCTTAAGTAATAAGATGAAAGTTGCATTAGCTGAACCTCTTCTTTTTCTGCTAAAGAAAGCAGCCATTAATATTTGACTACGATTCTCCTTGTCTGCCTTTAGGAAATTCATAAAGGTTCTGATTGCTTCTTTCATTATCTGAAGAAATGAATCTGAAGATATTCTTGAGCAATAATCTTCCTGCCCGTTATCCTCCTCTGAATCTAATCAAAACAAATAAACATTATTTTAAGAGATTGTTAAGGTTTCCAACTGTCTATTCCATTCATAAATCAAAACAACCAATTGATCTGTTTCCTTAACAAACTTTCGAAACCAAATTATTATGGCCTAAATTTACGTTTTATTCTGACTTCTAATTTAATTAGTAATGCACAACTCATCCATCAAATACCAAAGGTCAGACTCATTCTTTTCCGAATTCTGTATTCCCAACACACAGGACAGCTGCAAAGTGAACGTGTGAATTATTGAATGAAGAATAATATGAGTTCATTTTCTACATACTAAAAAGAACAATACAGAAGTGTTTTTATGACACAAAGTTATTTAAGTTACGGCAACAGCCCATGTATGACAAATGAAGTTAATAGCCTGAAAAATAACTTGAATAATTTTCTTTAGCAGAACGTTGTACTAATTAATTATGTTAATAAATTCATTACACAAAATTGGGTATAAGTCAAATTATTAATTACGAAATGAATTTTTTTATCCCCTGTAGTCATCCACCAATATAATAGCCAGCGGATATAGATTTTTTTGTATATTTATCATAATATACAAAAGCTATACCTATGTTGTACATAATTAATATCTACTCTTTTTATATTTTGACTAACAGCTGTAATTAATTTAACAGAACGTCCAAATATGTAAAAAGCAATGAAAGATTCTTGTTTTGGTTAAATTTCATATCAAAACTTAAAAGCTATTACAGGAAAAAAAACATCTATTACGTACCTCGATATTCTGGTACTTGAAGCAACTTCGGAGCTAAGCTTCTCATTCTAGCATAAATCTCAGGTCTCCTACCATTTTCATATGGCTCATTCTCAACATATCTTTGTAAAAGGACTTGAAACTGCTGAAAATGTTGTGCTACATAAGCCGGACAACCTGGGTCCTCCGATTCCTTATTAGTATTATTACGGGAAGCTCGTAAGTGTTGGAAGTATTTGTAATTCCAACTCAGAGCTTCCCATGCTAAGCATACCTGTGCAATGTAAGCAGCCTCTAGTTCATGATAAGGGTTATGCCGCGATGACTTCTTATTCTTGCTTGTTCCCAATTTATGAACAATCCTATCTGATATTGATCGCGGACATGCTTGAATTGATCTTAATGATTCTGAAAATGAATTAGTTTAATTTCTTCATTAGTCAAATGAAAATACAACAGAAACATTTTTGTGGTAGATTCTCAAAAGGAAATGAGAGTAAATCTCACTTATGTTCCTGAATTTTACCAGTTACTTCCACTGTTCTAATTTTATATGATGCATTTTGACAGGAGTATAGTTGAAGAAATATTTTTTAAAAAAACATGTCATAGGTATTAGTGTTATTATAAATCATCCCTTTAATAGTAAAATAAAATGTTTAAAATTAATTTACTTTTAAAGATAGAAAGATATTTTTTTATTTACATTGAAATAACTAAACCAGCTGAAATGTTCCATATAAAAGCATATCTAAAAGATTAAATCAAGCACAGGATTATGACAAATCACTCGTCACGTTAGAGCTATCTCGCTGCAATATTAATCCAACCCTCTAGACTTGAAAATATTTCAGTGTAAAATATTCACCTCCACATAACTTAATAAAAAGTTATTGAAAAACCATTTAATAATACATTTTTTTTCAAAAAAGAAGATTCATTATTGAAGTGCTTCACTTCTACAAAAATTCTTAATCCCGGCACTAGAAATTTCACTCTTTCCCTTATTTGTATTTTTTGAACAATTCACATGCGTATGGTCCTCTTATTTTAATGTGATGAAATTGGTTTGCAATTTATTATTAGAACGATTAAAACTCAGTGATGATACGTGAATAACACACAAAAATGAGAGAAAGTTAGAGATGTACCAGTTTCACGTAATTTTTGGGCACTAATTCTATCATAAAACAGCATTTCTTCATCATATTTTTGGAAGATTGTGTAAGACTCCCATTTTGGGCAACTTCTCCTTGATGAAGAAGAAAATGGATCATCAGTTGTTGAGTCTTTTATGGAGCTTCTCCATTCAGTGGAACTCTTTGAAGTAGAACCATTGGTACAGGAATCCCCAAATATTTCATGCTCTTCCTTTTCTTGCACTAATTGGTACATCTTCTTGCTCTCTAAATTTGATGATGTTGCACTAGCAAACATATTGTCTTCTCTAGTACATAAATTAATCTCTGCCACTTTCTTGTCTTTAATGATCTCCCTGTAACAATTTCCTGCAACATCAACATAGCAAACATGTATAATCATCATTAAAATTAACATATAATGCCAAGTATTTTAGAAAATAAATTTAATTTGTAAAATAAGCCTATAATTAGTACAAACCGTGATTTATGTCCTTATCGATCATGTTCGTTGATCCGTTTGTCTTCGAGTCCTTGGGAAGAGATGAGGTGGGCCCAGCTTTGTTGATTTGAGAATAACAATAAGAAACAGAATCAGAATCAGAATCATCATCCATCTCTTTAACTTCCACTTCATCATGATAAATTGATTCTAAATCCAGTACTGAACTATAAATAGACTCTTCTTCATCAGTGCTACAACTTTCTTCTATCACCTCTTTCTCAAAACCAAGAAATTTATCGTCTATGAAATAATTTTCTTCCACTGTCTCAACATTGTTGTTGTTATTATTACGATAATACATATTTTCTTCCTCCATTTCTTCATCCTCAGAAAATTCAGCAAAATCATATCCATCTTGATTCCTATCCCAAATAAATAAATAAATAAATAAACACAACTCTATTTTGATCAAGAAGTAACACTGAGAATCAAAACATTTAGTAAGAGAAAAATTACAAGTACCTCCAGAAAAATGGATTTCCACCAAGAAAGTAGAACAATTTGGCAAGTAAAATGGAAGTGAAATAGGTGATGAGTAAGAAAATTTGAAAAGAGCTAGAGGTATTGTAGAACAACCTAGCAATAGTTTCGTCTGAACATTGCATTTTTTCTATAAGGTTGAAGGGTCACAAAGGTTTTTGAGTGTATCGATTTTTGCACAAATTAAAGCAAAGTAGCACTAAGAAAAAAAGTGTCAACTTTAATTGCTTTCTAAAATTCTCTGTTTTTCACAAGTTGGTATGTTGCTTTTCTTATGGAGTTTACTTAAATATCCTTATGCTAAAGACTGATTTTTTTTGGTGTCAAATACGCGCTATTAACGTTATTTAGGTGATATTCATATGTACAACGCTTTATCAACTATCAAATATTGCATGCAACTTCTTCCCAATAAAATACAAAAAGCAAAGTACCTTGGTTCTTCTTCTTTTTTTTTTTTTTTTTAATCGTACTCATATCAAAACACGTGTGGTGTATATGCCAAATTATGTAATACATAATTTATAAATTAAAATGAATATAATTAAAACAAATCTTTTATAGATCATTTTTGTATCAAGAAAGCTTTGTAATGTTTTCTTTTACAAAATAAATTATCCACACATATAAGGATGAAGGCTTAATAAAACAAGACCTTTTTTCCACTGAAATGACGAAGAACATATAAAAATGAAGGCTTAATAATTGAACAATTAACAAAGGATTTGAGGCTTGGAACATGCACAAAATGTTTTTATAAAAATAATATTTGTTTTCTCTCCTTTACAAGATTGTTACGAGGTTATATGCAAATAGTTTTAGTGAATATGACAAGCCTATTGAATTCTGTACTAAACTAATAGTGAAGTGATTCTTCTGGAAACCAAGTGTTGGTAAAAATTATAATAATATTACTAAAAAATTACAAGTGAAAAAAATTTAAAAATATATGTTCTTCTTCGGCTAAGGCGTGAATATCTCGCTCTCTTTAAGGAGATTCATGCCCACTGCAACAAATAGTTTCACCGATCCAGCAGTAATCTTCTTCACTTATCTTCTCCAGGATACAACAACCTTCTCACAAAAAATAACTCAACAACTCTGGACAAGAGTTGAGTTCAAAGCTCCACAAAAAGAACTCCTCCCTTCAAACTGACAAACTCTCATTTTTATTAGCTTTTATGAACTCTATTTATCTTTTACCTTGAAAAAATATGCAAGACCATCTCTATTTATAGAAGAGGAAGTTTTTCATGTAATGAATAAGAATGAATAAGGGGTAGTAAAAATGGAAGAATAATGACCTAGAAATTACAAGAGTTACATATAACTAATGACACTGTTAACTATATTCTACTATCATAAGGAAATAAGAATAAATGATTTATAATATCATCAATTAAAATAAGAGTTAGAAGATGAAAATTTTAGCCATGCAACATGGGAGTAGTGTCAATAATGGCATTAAAGTTATAGAGAAAATGACACAAAAGGGAATAACACATTTGCAAACGTATGGAGTAAATATATTGAATAAAGACAATGCGACTAACTCCCCAAAAATTGGAGTAATGCCTCAACAATAATGTAAGCCGTTCAAGTACATTCTTAAATCTTCCTACGTTAAGAAAATGGAGAAGTGGTAAATCGAATAGTCATCAGCTAACAGAGAAGCAAATTAATATAATTAAAATACTGATATTAAAATGCTCAACTCCATCAATCCCTCATTCATTTTAATATTAATAAGAGGGTCCACTAGTTGAAGGAAGACTATCATGCATAATGAAGGTGTGCTCTGTATTGAACCTCCACTTAGTAAAACAGTAATTTTTACTTCAGAGTCGTAGTGGTCTCAGACTTAAACTATGGTTGCTTAAAGAAAATAAAATATTACTGAATTAGATATAATAATCAAGGTGTTGACATGAGCTTTATAGCCAGCATATTACGGCCTTGTACTATCCCGATTTCATGAGTATCTTTGAGAATGAACCTTATTCTCATAGGAAACGACCTATCCACACTCACATAGCTGAAATCTGTCGAGAGTGCTCCTATAATTTTAGCACCCCACTCATACGAGTTATAGATTTTTATTACAGGTAAATGCACTCACACCATAGGGAAAGATAAATAGTAGTGCATTTTTCACAACAAGTCATCATGTGATTCGTTTTTTTCATTGAACCTGGTTATAGGATCTCTAGTTCCCAAGTTGGGTTTCTTCACATATACGACTCAAGAATTTATAGGCTTCAATCACATCCTTCTCGATGTGTTCCAGATATTTTCTCTTGCTAAGGCCTTAGTCAATGAATCTGTAAAATTATCATAAGATTTGACATAATCAATATTAATAGTACCATTTGTCAAATATAATCTCACATGACTGTATTTTCTCTTTATAGGTCTAGATTTACCATTGTAATAACACCTTTGAACTCTATCGATTGCAGTGGTGCTATCACAATGAATTAAAATAGGAGGAATTGGTTTTTAAAAATAAGGTATTTAAAATAACAAATTTCTCAATCAATTCACTTCCTCACTAGTCGAAGCTAAAACAATTATTTCGACCTCCATGGTAGAGTTAGAAATAATAATTTGCTTTTTAGATTTCGAACAAATAGCATCACCGTCCAATGTAAAAGTATAACCAGTAGTAGATAAGGAATCACCTGAAAAGTATTTTAATCCGCATCACAAGAGCATTTAAGTACAATAGGATATATTTATTGAACAAACCACAATTTTTTATTTCAATTAAGTATCTCATTACTCTCGTTATAGCAGGTCAATATTCATTACATGACTTGCTAGTAAACTTGCTAAGTACTCCTACTACATATGCAATATCACGCCTAGTGCAATTAGTCACATATCTCAAACTTCCAGTTATGCTAGCATATTTCTTTTGATCTATAACATCATTTTTTCTTTCAACAGGAAACAAGTGAACACTAAATCAAATGGAGTTACAACATGCTTGCATTCAAGAAAATTATATTTTTTCAAAATTTTCTCAACGTAATGTGACTGATCAAGAAAAATTCCATCACATGTTCTAGTAATTTTTATTCCTAGAATAAAAATTTTCTCCCTAAGATCTTTCATATCAAAATGACTTCTAAGAACATTTTTTGTTTCTCCAATAACATTCATGTTAGAGCCAATGATCAATAAATCATCAACATATAGACAAATAATAACATGCCAATTATTTCAAGATTTATGATATATGCACTTATCATACTCATTTGTTTTAAACCTATTATCAATCATGAAGGCATTAAAGTTTTCATGCCATTGCTTTGGTGCCTGTTTGAAGACATATGAGAATTTAGTAAGTTTACATACTTTAGTTTCTTTGTCAGTTTCAGTAAAACACTCAGGTTGTTCCATGTAAATCTCCTCATTTAGATCTCTATTAAAAATAACAGTTTTTACATCAATTTGATGAATTTATAAATAAAAAATTACAGCAATAACAAATTAAAGTCTAATTGATGTAATTCTAGTAACCGGAGAAAAGTATCAAAGAATTCTAGGCCTTCTAGTTGCTTAAAACCTTTAGCCAGTGGCCTAGCCTTGTATTTATCAACAGATCCATTCGGTTTTAACTTTTTACGTAAGACCCATTTACATCCAACTATTTTACAACCTGGTGATAAAATCAACTAGCTTCCAAGTTTATTGAAAATTAGTGATTCCATTTCATTATTTATAGCCTCTATAGCATCATGTGAAGACAAAGCTTCTTTTAAAGTGATAGGGTCGTCTCCAATGTTAAAAGCATAATAATCAGGACCAAAATCTTTTTCTACTTCTTCTTAACTCAAAATCATCATTTTCTTTATTTTTTAAAGTAGAAGTAGAAGAACTAGGTAATAAAATAATATTTTCTTTAGTCCTTAGACCCCCACTATTTTTTAGAATAAAAAAAAATTATTTTCATGAAAAATAGCATCGCCTGATTCTATTATAATACTATATTCATGATTAAAAATCTATAGATTGTACTATTTGAAGCATAACCAAGAAAAAGCACAAGTAGTAACTTTTTTAACTAACTTAGAGATTTTAGGATCCATTAACCTTACATAGGCTAAGCAACCCCAAAGTCTTAGATATCTAAAATTTGGCTTATGATCTTTCCACAACTCAAAAGATGTTAATTTAATCTTTTTATGAAGCACACGATTCAACACATAACAAGTAGTCAAAAGAGTTTCACCCCAAAAATTTATAGGTGCACTTGACTCAATTAACATGACATTAGTTAACTCAACCAAAGTTCTATTCTTCCTTTCCGCTACACTGTTAGATGCATGAGAATAAAGAGGAGTAGTTTCATGAATTATACCCAATGATTTAGCAAAATAATTGAACTCACTTGACTCATATTCATGGTCTCTATCACTTCTAATTCTTATATTTTTCTACCAAACTGATTTTCAACTTCATGGAGAAAAGTTTTAAAATACTCAAAAGCACCACTTTTATTTTTCATTAAGTAAACATATGTGCAATTAGAAAAATCATCAATGAAAGTGATAAAATATTTATTTTCTTCACGAGTTAAAAGTTTTTCAAGTTCACAAATATCGTTATGAACTAATTCTAATAAATCAGTTTTTCTTTCAACTTAAAAATGAGGTCTTTTATGATTTTTGACTTTACTACAAGCCTCACATTTTTCAAAATTATTTTTGATCATTGAAATTAACCTTAAACTACTCATGATTCCCACATGATGATCATTTATATGACACAATCGAGCATGCCAAAAATTAGTAGAAGAAAGCATATAAAGAGAAGTAGACGTTTGATTCATTTCAACATTCAACTTGAACATCACATCACAAGCATATCCTTTTTCCACAAAAGAATATTATTTTCCATAATTAAATATTGGTTCGATTCAATAATCTGTTTGAATCCTACTTTATTAAGAAGAAAGCTAGACATCAATTTTTTCCTCAAGGAAGGAGTATAAAGTAAATATTTTAAAATTAATACCTTTTCAGAAATAAACCTCAACTCGATATATCCCGTTCCAAGCACTTGAGTTGTGTGAGAATCTCCAAGCATAATGAATTTGGGCTCCTTAAAAGGAGTATATTTTTTAAACCAGTCTTTGTTATAACAGACATGATGGTTTGCACAAGAGTCAGCCCACCATCCATCAACATTCTCCACCTTGTTTATGTCTGTTATCAATTACACAAACGGTTCTTCGATAACGTTTGTCTGAGGTATCGTCCCATATTTTCAAAATTTATAAAATCGAGCAATATGTCCACTCTTACCACAGATAAAGCACGATCCCCTTATTTTTAATATGTTGATTTTTTGTTTGGTTATTTCCACTATTATTATTGATGTCTCATGTTTTGATGATGACCAGTTGTGTCTAATGGACTAGGTCCCTGGTTCATCATGAAGTGGTACAGTTGTGATATCTCTATACAATTTTGTCTGCTAGTGTAACTAACTGTGTAGGAGTGTAATGTACCCGTTGTGACCCTTAGTCTAATCAAAATTCAACCCTAATAATCTGAGCATATTTCCAATACAAATGAATAAAGAAGAAATAATATAACATTTATTTATGAACTCCTCAAGGGATAAATCTTCACCAAAGTTTATTAGCGCGGTATGATATCTAACAATACTAATAGTTGCAATAAATAAAGACTGAAAATTATAAAGTTTGTTTGACAACTACACCAACTTGTGAAGCCACTAATACATACCAATACTAAAAGGAAATAAAGTATAAGGAAATCATCATATCTTGTTCAAACACCCAGTAGGAAAGAGGCTCACCAATGGCAAAAGATAGAGATCCTAATGAGGCGCATGACCACGGACTTGAGAGCCATAACCTACATCATGAAATGATGTAGCACCAAAGATGGTCAATACATGGAATGTATTGGTATGTAAAACTATTTCAGGAGGGTAGAACAACAAGAGATCAGAAATGACAATAAAATTCAAATGTAAGTGAAGACAACTTGAAGGAATAGGAGTATAAACTAAATTTATAATTGGCCATGTAAAGTTGATTTAATTTCTTTGATTATTTGTGGGAGAAAGTAGTGAACCGTCATAAACTACCATGTGAGAGCATGAAGTCTGATCTCGGACCAGTCAGCTAAGTCATCCTATACCTTTCCGGGCATAGGACACGACATGAAATGATTTGCTAGCAATATCCATGGTTAGCCCCTTTTTAGGACATGTAAAAAAAGAGTCATCCGACTTGCAGATTAATCTCTATCCTATATCAACAAACATAATTTTGGGCATTTATTGTTTAAACCTATGCCTTCACGGTCAGCAAACTAACTCCCTTATGCTCATGACATTATCTTATTTATTTATGTTCAAAGTGTTAGCCATATTTGACTTATGCTCATAGTTTAGCCTTTTAGGCTCATGTACATAATTTAGCGTCTTAGGCTAATGTTGGAAATTCAATCACTTTGGGTTCATAATATTTTGATTTGATACCATTTTCATAGCATTCTGGATAGTTAAAATACATTTTTTCATAAACATGACTTCCACAACTCTTGAGGGATTATGTTTAAGAGTTAAGTCGAAAGGAAGCAATTACACATTGTGTAATAGTTGGGATAAATCAAATCTGCCTGGCAACATACTCTTAAGTAGTGATTGATATCCTAACAAAAGTCTAGAAATTCTATGAAACATTGTTGTATTTATTGAGGATATAATGAATGTTTCGCAACTCTATAGTACTTGACTAATATACATTTACAGAAAGGAAGTATACTGCAGAAATCTGGCCTACATTGAATTTTGACGCTACTGGAAGAATTGAGTTTTCAAATTTTCTCAAAATTTCCCAGGCAAGCAAGGGAAGATTCTTAATCTAGACAAACCTTTGGTTCTTAATATGCACGTCTAGTCAAAGAAGATCGAACGAGATAGCGTATGGAGGGAAGGAGAAACAATGTTTAACTCATGATTATCAATACAGTTCAGAACAATCTTAGTGACATACTTTCACATCTTAAAGAGGACAACAAGAACTCGTCTTCTAGCTATTTGAGAATTTAGTTATAGAGTTACAGATCTAGAAGCATGAAAAGAATTATTATCACAAGAAACCTACTGAAATATGACATATGGAGAGTAAACAAGACAATCCATACTAAGATTTAAGAACATAACATTTCCACTCTTTAACAACTCATGATTTTGGTTACTAACATTAGCCATGGTAATGAAGTTCATGATAATAAATTTGATTATTTCAGAAGTTCAAAGAATTTCAAAGAGATTAGTCCTTCCTACTTATTAAACTTAAAGAATTTCAGCATGCCAACATATACTCAAACTAGTCAGACATCAACATAAAAGACAAAAAGAGATGTTATTTATCATCGATTAATCCTAACGTCTTTTGAGAAATTTAGAAATAGAAAATACTAATTGAAGATTATCTAGACCGCCGTGTTATTGATTGGATAAGATTTGTATTCCAGATTTAGGAAAAATCAGACTATACGTTGTGAATACATAAGCACTTGTTAAGACGCCAAGAGGAAATAGAACTTAACAGGTGGAAAATTAAGCTATCTATTAAATAAAAACATACAACACCATATTTTTCAAAATGAGATTAGAAAACAAAGATTGGAGAATAGTAAAACATCAAGAAATGTGAGAAAGAGATGGTTCTACATACCTCAAAATGTTTGAAGAACTAGAAAGAAAAAAAAAGAGTTTAAACTTGATTATTCAACTAATTCTCTTTTATTTCTTTAAGAGTTGTATTTGAGAGTAGGAATGGGATGTCTGCTGATGAAAAACATATGAAAACTGATGGGGAAGTGAGTTTTTTATCTTGTAAAACTAAAGGAATACAGAGGGACTCTTTTTAATTCATCAAACTGATTAAAACAGAGGAGTTTTTTTACTGTTTGTGAAACTATTGAAAAAGGTGGGAATTTATTTATTGAAATAACTATTCTTCTATTTCAAATAATGTATGGAAGCTAAAGAGTTAATTAAAGGTTTAATCACTTCGGACAAGGTAAAAAGGAAAAGACAAAATTTCCCTTGAAGAGACTTGGCAAGTTAATGAGCAGTGGCTCATTGCTTGTTGTCCTCTTCATTTTCTTGCACTGCTGCAACAATCTTCATCCATGGGTATGGTTTTACGCCCCAATAACATTTGAAACATATATGAACCTTTCTAGTTTGATTGCCAACTAAATTTGAAGCATGAAAAGGTCAATTATATAACAATAACACCTCAACTTACAATCATGACTTAAACTTAAAATGCGAGGCATAACACATCTTCTTCCTATTTAGATTTATCTAAATCACTAGAAGAGTCACTCGATACAACTAGAACCTATGTCACCACTCTATCAGCTTCAGCCCTTTTACTGTACTTATCTAGGACCCGATCCTTCTTTTTTTCCATTTTATCTATCTTTCTTAACATACTTCTTTTATTTAAGCTTGTGTAGAGGAAAATCTTTGATATAATGGCCAAGATTTCCATATTTGTGAAAGATTTCATTTGTCGTTCCTTCTCTATTGTGCCTACTGGATTCTCCTCTTATAGGAAGATTTTTTGTTCTTTTCAAGACTCTGAGGAACTATTTGGTGATATAAATAGTTTCCTCATCCTCAGCAATGTTGTTCTCTTTTACGGGCTTCAGTACTAGATTCTTCTCCTCTTTATGCTCACCTTCAGACTTGTATTATTGCTTCTTAATCTTATAGGTCTTGAGATTTCCTATTAACTCATCCATAGTCATAGTTTTCAGATCCCTCCCTTCAATAGTAGCATTAACTTTTCTATCATATTACTTTGGTAGGATGTTGAGAATCTTACAAACCTGTTTGGAAGGTTTAACAATGTAACACCCCTAGTATTTTCAACTTGATATCACTCGTAGTTGTATGCATAGAGAGCTTACAACCTGAAAATTTTTCTAAGTGTTAAAAGACTTAGACATATTTTTTAGCCAACTTCAACGATTTTTAAATTGATCTTCCCATTCTCGAGACATAGATTTTTGTGTTGTTTCATGTTTGGGGGTGTAAAAGGGATGTCCCGGGGAAGTTTTTGATTTTTCGGATGACGTTTGGGACATGTTTGGATGATAAAAATAGAAGCCCAATGCGATATCGTCGCATCGCGCTAGGAATCGTGTCGGCCGGACTGACGCGGCGCGTTGCTTGATGTGTTGGGTGTCCAATTTCTTTTAATATTTTTTGGGGTCCGGGAGGGTATCTCAGTATTTTTCCCTCGTCTTAACTCAGCCATAACACGAAATTAAGTCGTGATTAGGTCATATTATGCCAAAAGTTACTCAAATTCCCTCAAAACTAAACCTTAAGTCCTTCCCCCAAAGATCAAGAATCAAGCTCTTAAGTCAAGATTTCTAAGAAACAAATCAAGATTCGGGTTCTATTCTTCGAACTAAGTAATCTAAGGTATGTGGGACTATCCTAAAACTCCATGGGCATACGTTTTATGGTTTTATCAAGTTTAAGGAGTTATGATCATATTACAAAGAAGAGTTTCAATGTTGTTCGAAAAACATGTCATGAAATTGTTTTGATGAAAGTATATAAATTGTATTTAACTTTTTATCATGGAATTGAATTATATCCCCTTATACATATATGTACGTTTTCAGTTTTGGAAAGTTTAATTGAGAGCATGGATGACGAAACTCCCTCTTTTGTTATGATACCTCTTGATTTAACATATACATGTTTAGAAATATAAAATAAAGGTTTTACTATTGTTATGGACTTGATTTTTGTGATGAATTGAAGACAGGGTGTTTTTTTGTTTATGAATGTTTAATGTATCAATTGAAAGAATTACATGAGTTTTATATAAGAATTGGCCACCACATGATAAACTATTGAAAAGAGAGTATTTTTGCATGAGTTTGCATATGTTTTTATAATAAGAACTCTTTTGTGATTTGATAAAATCTTTGGGTAGTCATATTCATGTTTTTGAATGAGAAGGGCAGATACGGTGGGGTATGATATAAACGACTTACAAGTTTGGGTATAATGATATCCAAAGATGATATGCCCTTAACAAAATAAGTATGGAATATTTTAAAAGCATAAAGCATGTTCTTAAACAACTAAAATTGGGCTTAAAGAGAGCTAGTTGGTTACCTAAAGAAGGCTTAAGTTTAGATAACTCTTAGCCCGAAACCGTGTTGTACCGATACGGGTTTATGATGGCCTACATTAGGGATTGTATATTGGAGATGGCCCTATGGCTTAGTACGAATGACAAACCCCAATCCTTACGACAAACTCAAATTGGGGGCTTGACCGCCGAGTTAAGGGCGGAGTCCATATAGTCCGTAGATAAGTACATTAATAGGGTGTACTATCTAGCTCAAAAGTAAAAAAATAAAAATAAAGAGTGAGTCATGATTTTCAAGAATTGTTTTGAAGTTCATTAAAGTATGCCCATGTGTTTTCACTTATCTTATGTTCACTGTTTTGAGAAGTGCTCTCACCTATGTTGTATATAAGCATGTTATTTTGGATTGTTTTACATACCGGTACATTTATATTGACCCCCTATATTTCAGGATCTGAGGCACAGTCCCAAGGTCCTACTAAGCAGTAGATTAGTTTATCAAACTTTGAAGTTGGTGAGCTTTCCTTGATCCGGAGGACCTTTGTTCATGTTTTATCCTTATTAGTTCTAGTTCATGGTCCGATCGGGGGCCTTATCCCGGTCACAGACAGATGTTGTTTTTGTATTATTAGAGATTTTGTAGACTGGTGTTAGATGTTTCTGAATGTTTATGAACTCACGTTCATATTGATTAGTTGAAGTAAGATAATGACCATTATTCTGTTTTGTTATGTTTTTCTGCATTCTTTTATAGTATATGAATTATGCATATGATTGCCGGTTAGAAGGAGCACTCGGGCCCTTACGGTTCGAGATGCCTGTTGCAGTTAGGGCCTCAGTTCGATCGTGACAAATATCTTCTCCCATACAATAGAGTTCATTTGTTATGACAGTAAACCAGGTGTGCGTTCTTGAATTGAATCTCTTCCTTCATGCTAAATGCTTCGTATTGAGTAGTCAATATGTCAACCTTTGACTCTTTTACTTGGATAGTTCCTCATGTGTTGTTTGCAAACAAACCCATATTTCTTTAGTGGTTTCATATGCTGAGATCCTATTGTACTCATCAGGACCTATACCACATACAAGAAGTTTCTTGTCACAACTCGGATCGAGGCCCTAGCCACAATGGCCATCCCGAACCATGAAGGCTTGAGAGCCCTTTTAACTGGCGATCGTATGCATAATTCATATACCATAAAGATGCGGAAAAATATAAAACAGAAACATGGTCATATGACTTCATCAACTAAATAATACGATATGAGTTCATAAACATTCAAAAACATTTAACACCAGCCTGTGAAATCTCTATTAATACTAGAAATAACATATGTCTGAAATCGGGATAAGGCCCCTGGTCAGACAATGAACTTAAACCAAATGGGAATATAACATGACACAAAGCCTTCTGAAATAAGAGAGGCTCGCCAACTTCAAATGTCCGACAAACCAATCTACTGCTTAGCGGGACCCGGGACTGAGCCTCAGATCCTGAAATATAGGGGGTAAATACAAATGTACTGGTACGTAGAACAATCCAAAAACAAAATACATGTTTATACAACATAGGTGAGAGCATTTCAAAAAATGTATCAGCATAAAACGTTTGAAAACACATAGGCATAATCTGATAACTTTCAAAACGACTTCTTGAAATCATGGCTCTACTCTTTATTTCTCTTTTGAGCTAGATGGTACACCCTACAATTTGTAAATCGACGGGTTATATGGAATCCTCCCTTGAATTAGCGGCCAAGCCCCCAACTCGAGTTTTCCACAAGGGTTGGAGTCTCTTCATCTCTACTATGCCACAGTACTGTCGCCAGCATACAATCCCCCTTTAGGGGCAACATGAACCCGTGTCGACAAATCACGATTTTAGGCACTGAGTTGTTTGAACTCATGCCTTCTTTAAGTCACCATCTAACTCTCTTAAGCCCAGTTTTTAGACTCTTTAAAACATATCTTCTTCAAAAAGTTATTTCTTTCTTGTTCTGCTTCGGGCATATCATAACAGGGTATCGTCATACCCAGACTTGCAACCCATATCACAACCTCTCTACTGCCCTTTTTCTTATTTCAAAAAGTATTTATTAACCACCCAAAGGATCTACTAGTTAAAAAAAGTTTATATTTCAAAACGGTTGAAACCTACCAAATCTCTATTCAACACTTTATCTAAGATGGTCACCCTTTTTAATCAATCTAAAGCTATCCCTACTGGGGAACATGATAACTTATAAAACAAGTAAAAATACCATTTCATTATCTCATAAAAATAATGAAATTTGTACACAATAGTCCATCAACAGACTCAAGCTTTTAACAGTTCATATAATCAATTCACAACATGCAAACTCAATGATTTTCATAGCAAAAGAGGGAATTACAATCCCCTGCTCTCGTTTGACTTCACAAATCTTGATATTGCATGGTCAGACTAATATAATTTGAGTTTAAAACACTACATCATAATTTCTACAATACTTCATCAAATTATAGGGTTTCAATGCCTGTTCGTCAGAAACCTTGAAATCAATTTTTTATGAATACACATATACTCTTTAAAACTAGTTTAAAACAATAAATTCGTGCCCATGAGGTTTAGGATAGTCCCACGTACCTTAGGTTATTAGTATGAAGAATGGAACCCTAATCTTGACACTTTTTTGAGAATCTTGAACTTAGAGGTTGAACTCTTGATCTTTGGGGAACGAGTTAGGGTTTAGTTGAGAGAGAAATTGAGTAATCTTTGGCATATAATGCCCTAATGATGACTTAATTTTGTGTTATTACGACTTGGGGCTATGGGGAAAAGATGAGACAGCCTTTTGAAAATTAACTTTATAACTGAAATCCAGATTTTGGAGTCTATCGCGTCGCGCCAGAGGGCTCATTGCCATAGGCACCACGACGCAGTGCAATTGCGGTGACCTACTTTTTTCTTGATCCAAACAAGGCTCAAACCTTATCTAAAAAATCTGAAACTTCTCCTAGACATGCCCTTTACACTCTCGAACATGAAATAACTCGTAAATTTATGTCTCAGGGCCGAAAAGACCAATTTAGAAATCATTTAAGTTAAGGGCTTAAAATATGACTAAGACTTTCAACACATAGAAAAATTTTTAGCCATAAGCCCCTTAAGCATGCAACTAAAAGATGCACTTAGAAAAATTTCGAGCTATAAGCCCCTTAAGCATGCAACTAAAAGTTGAATTAAGATAAGAATAGTACGGGGTAATACAGTTCGGGTCCACAAATGCAGGAAAGACGGTTTAACTTTAGTCTGAAAGTGCGGGGTGTTACATATCTCCCTTTGAGATCATTCATACCCGAATGATTGGTAGGAAATTGTTGAAGCTCTAAAAGTATTGAATAAAGAATATAACCTCGCACTGAAGATTTTCCTTAGCCAAATATGCAAAGGCATCAACAAAGCTTCATGACAACCCCTAGTGAAATGCATAAGAACGAAGCATGAGGTAATGACACTTTACATAGGGATGATCTTGCACATGAGTTCTATGAATCATAATCATCACAACATAAGACATGAGTTAGTTTGGTGATAATAGGCCTGATTTACATCGGTACAATCATGAGATGAGATTTCATGGGAGATAGGGATAGATGCATTCTCTACCTTACATGATACAACGAATAGACTTAAACTTAAAGACACTACTTGGCTATGCCCCAACATTAAATAACATACTTCGTCCTTTCCATCTTACATTTCTACCATCACACATCTAACCACAAGAGTTTGAGTCCCACTGCATGGTACTTCTATGTTGACGCCTAACTCTGAGAAAAGAGGTACTAGCTTATGCTACTGGACCCTGTATTCTACATCCCATTAAGAATATTATTTCAACTTATCACTATCATCAAACAGACTTAAGTTTTAATTCAGGGAGTATTAACCATATAGCACATTGGTTTGTGTTTTCATCAACCACAACATTCAAGCCTATCATTACTGCATCCACTTCATGGATCTCCCACCAAAACCAACAATTTCAATCACTCTCACAAATATTTTCACCACATACCCCCTTACCAACCATTTCACATAACAAAAGTTCATCTTGTTCTTTCCTCCATCACCTATAACCTTAGCTAAGGAAATCATATCAAAAATTTTACATTCAAGAACATCTACTCCCCCTTCCTAAGTCGCTACTACTTTTCCATAATGACTATCATACTATCATTCGGAGGGTCATTGAGGGACCCAAGCATAAACATCAAGAAAGGGAGAAACACTATTCGATTATACCATATACTTATTGCACTACTCAAGGTGGGATATGAGATGAAGATATAATACAATAGACATGAAGTGCTCCATATATCAAGTGTCTGGATCCTAACTAGAGAGTTGTTCAGACATAAACCTACACAACATGAGTTCTTAGGACTGGGCACAGTGAGAAACATGTAAGCATAAATCATGAGCAGTATAACATGAATGCGGAACTCAAGGGGTCAACGCCTGAGACAAGGATTGCCACTTGAAGCTATTGCTTCTCATTTTCAGAGCTGAGATAGTGATGATTTTGCATAAACTTTATCACTTTGGCTAAACCCAACATAGAATGATTCAGTGACATGTAGAAATATAATTTCTTAGGTCCAAGAATGATGTGAGTCATGGATTTTTATGGATCATGAGCAACATAACATAAGGCTTGAAAACATGAAAGATTGGGTTACTGAGACATTATTGCTTCTAGTTTGGAGGTCAGATCATAACATAAGTTGTATAAAAACTCGGACCTTAGGCATAGGCATGACTTTAATACATAAGATATTGGTAGAATATCCTCATTAAATTGAAGTAGGAGGAGCTTGATTGAATACGAAAAGATTTTATCATGACTCTTTCTTGAAACTTGACACCTCAAGAGAATTCGGGAACTACTTTAATTCATCATCTCCCCCTTAGATCAAAGTCACAATCCTAGAATTGAGAGTATATCTTCCCATTAAGTCTACAAGCACAACCCTCCACACAATGGGGTATCACCATACACATAAACGCTAAACTCCCCAAACTTCTCCATACTACAAAATTCAAGAATATGAACTAAGTACACATGACACTCATACATATAAAACCTTATCTAACAACATGCTACCCAGGGTTCAACTTATCATTATATACTCACGCTCTTATACACTTAATGATTCAACCAAAATTCATCGTTTTACTCTTGTTCTCATGTGTATATTTATATATATGACAATTATCCACTCATTATTCCACAGGTTGTCAATCTAGGCTATTGCACACATCAAACCAAACCTACCACTTACTCCAACAAAATATGCATCATTAATCTTAAGTTACTACATTTTTTATCACCACCGTCCATGTCTAAAGTTCAACCCTATAGTCTAGTATCTATCATGTACCACCGATGAAGCATGCCCAATGTTATACTAGTCCATCAAATTGGGAAATCGACCCAAATACCTTATCTTACTTAACTACTGCCTACAATCACATTCCTTCCATGACATTACTACTACACCTCAAAATTCACTACTCACCTTCTCACATGTAGTACTAGTTTACAACTACTAAAGAAAAGAAAGTCAAGGGGATAAGATCATATAATATACATAGTCGACCTTAATATTATGTTATAACCCATTACGATCTTATCTACATATTCTACTTTCTCACATCAAACTTACTTACGCAAGCATGCACTTAGAATACCCTTAAATTCCACTTAAGCCAATGAGTCTCTACCTAAAACTTATTGACTAATCTACCCCTTTCCATTCACAACCTTTAAATAATTTCTACGACCACCACAACTATCCATCTGAGATCCTTCCCTATTTTGGATAAATAATAATCATAGCCAAACACTTCCTCCACATACTACCATACACTCTAAAATTTTTTCTATAATATTGATCGATCACCATAAAAGAGCAACCCAACCCTCAGTCAAGCGTTATACAACTCAAACTACTTATTTACACAAAAGTCACCCTCACCCTAACTTCTAACCTTGTAACTTCATATCACTAACATTGTGATCATCTTACTACCAATAGGGTATGATACGTTAACATGTACTACTACTCAAATAGAAATATTGTTCCAATATTCTGACATATATCACTATCCTTAAGCATGACATCTGCAACAGGAATTTTGAAAGGGACTAAATACACTTCATACCTCAGGCTCAAAGGCACGATTGATGTAGATAGGGGTATAAGCTTAAATAAATACACTTTAAAGCACTTATGGACTCCTCCCAAGTCCCTATGCAATTTCATAATCTTTTATGACTCAATTTGAAGGGACCACCTTATTTAGACTCTAAGATTCTACACTTGAATCGACTCGACAATGAGACATAGTTAATAAAATCATAGTAAAGAAAGGATCAGGATAACTTAAAATGGACAGTATAATGACACGATCTAGAACATGAAGAAAAATGAAACATTACAAAGCGCCTAGTAGCTTACTCCTTATAAGTACGACATGTTACATACCTATAAAAAAGACTCTACCCGATGTGACTTCGCAGACATCCTGGGACCATGAACCATGGTCTGATACCTAGTTTGTCATGACTCAAACCGAGGAACTAGCCACAATGAGTATCCAAACCATGAAGGCTCAAGAACCCTTTTAATTGGCGATCATATGCATAATTCATATACGATAAAGATGTAGAAAAATACAAAATGGAAAAATGGTCATCTGAATTCATCAACTAAATAATACAATATGAGTTCAAAAATATTTATCACCAGCCTGCAAAATTTCTATCAAAATTGAAAATAACATCTGTCTGAAATCGAGACAAGGCCCTCGGTTAGACCATGATCTAAAACCAAATAGGAATGAAACATGACACATAGACTTTCGAGACAAGGAAGGCTCACCAACTTCAAATGTCCGACAAACCAATCTACTGCTTAGCGAGACCACGGGTTTGAGCCTCAGATCTTGAATATAGGGGGTCAATACAAATGTACTAGTACGTAGAACAATCCAAAAGCAAAATACATTTTTATACAACATAGGTGAGAGCATTTCACAAAATATATCTGCATAAAACGTTTGAAAACACATCGGCATAATCTGATAACTTTCAAAATGACTTCTTGAAATCATGGCTCTACTCTTTATTTCTCCTCTGAGCTAGATGGTACAACTTACAATTTATAATGCCACGAGCTATAAGAAATCCGCCCTTGACTCAACGGTAAGGCCACCCTAGTTTGCTGCAAGGGTTGGAGTCCCTGTATCTCTACTATGCCACAGGGTCATTGCCAGCGTACAATCCCTCTTTAGAGGAATCATGAACAGATGTTGGAAAATTAAGGTTTTGGGTAATGAGTTGTTTGAACTTATGCCTTCTTCGGGTAACCATCAAACTCTCTTAAGCCCAATTTTTAGACTCTTTAAAACTTATCTTCTTCGAAAAGTTATTTCTTTCTTGTTCTGCTTCGGGCATATCATAATAGGGTTTCGTCATACCCAAACTTGCAAGCCATATCACAACCTTTCTATTGCCCTTTTTGTTATTTCAAAAGGTATTTATTGACCACCCATAGGATCTACTAGTTTGATACGAGTCAAAGAGGCATCTTAGCACTCGAGGATATGAAGACGTGAGGAAATACCCGAGCTTGTGGGGATTCCTAACCAAGGTAAAAGCTTTGAAGTGTAGAGAACAAGTCCCAACACTCCAAAGTTGTCCAAGAAGCCAAGCCCCTTTGTTTGGGCTCGTTAAGGGACTTTTGGTCATTTATGTAACAAGTGTAGCCCTAACCTATAAATAGAAAAATTAGGTCATTTCGTCATTTATACTTTGATGACATGTTTTGAGAGAACCATAGAGTGTCTTGCAAGGTGGAATCCTTGTGTTGGTAGCTTGCTTAAAAATGTTAGTTTCTTAGGGATTTCGGTTCCCTTGAGGTTACATAAGAGATAGGTTTATGTTGTGTATGGTATTAAAGGTCCAAGAGTGGAATAAACTCTTGGGTTGTTAATATTACATCTCCATTTGTCTATCTTTCTATCTTTACTTTATTCTAATCATACGTGTTCTTATTCTAGTATTGTAACCCGTGACTTGTTATCATTGTTATATCTTTGTTGTTGTTCATCTTGTATTTATAATATTGTTGTTAATCTTACTTTGGATTGGCTGTTTCGGTGTTAAAACACACCCTTTATCTCATCATTGTTGTTGTTATTGTTGAATCCGAGTGTGGTCTCTAAACGGTCCTTGAATCTTCGGATTTGTGGACTATTTTGAGTGTGTTTTCTTGTCTTCTTGATAATTCTGATATCATTTTATATCAAAACCATCTTGGTTTTTGTTCCTACAACACCAATATTGGGCTCCCTTGGTTGAAAATTAAAAAAAAAGGTTGAAAACTGAAATTTCCAAAAAAATACAAAACTGTCCATTTGGTGTTCTTGGCCTAAAATCGTGTTATTGTTGTGTATTGGCTAAGAATTTTTGTTTGTTTAGTTGTTTCTAAGTGTTGGATTTCTTGTTCACTAACACTTTGAGTCTAAAATCTAAACTTGAGCTTGAACTTGTTGGAGTTGTTGTTGTAAACTTGAAGAGTGGCCGATTGTTGTTGTTCATTGTGGTCTTAGTCGTGACTTGTTGGCGTTGTTGTTGTTATAGGTGGATGTTTGGATTGTTGAGTTCTTGGTGGTTGATAAAGATGTTCTTGATGTTCTTACAACCTTTATAACTTGATGAATAAAGTGACTACTATTCTTAAAAAGGTGAAGGGAAAAAGGTGAAAACTTGTTAGTTTTGTAAGACTTGCAATCATCCATCAACTAGTCAATCACTTCTCAACAACTTTCTTTGTTTTAGGGAACTAGTGCAAAAAGTCAAGTATTTCATTCTTTTGAATTTGAAGAGGATTTCAAGACTTGTTTCTCTCCAAAACAATTCCCATCAATTCCAAATCACCAATTGTTCAAGACTTTTAATTTTGGAAAATAAAATAATTGTTAGGCCGCAACCAATACGTGACTGCCACGTCACTGTTACTGTTCACACAATAAATTTTGGATCAAATTTGGATTTTCTTAGTTTCTTATTGTTGGTTCCTATTTTCGTTTGCTGACTCTAATAACTAATTGACAAGCTAGTACTCCTCTACTAGATTATAAATTAGTTTTTGAATACGCTTCTTCGTGTTAACGTTGTTTGTTTTGTACTTTTCTTGTTTTTGAGTCGTAGTATCTTTTGGTTCAAGTTCGTACATTACTTATTTGAGCCGTTTCAAACAAGAATCTACTCTGACCTCGAGCCACAATTGGGACCAAGTAACCTCATTGGAGTATAAGCGAGTTATCAATGCTTGTAAGACCAATAAAGTGAAAACGTCAAAGTATGAAAGTGAAGAATTATGGACTGTTTTGAGTCAACTCATGGACACTACTAAAAAAGGTCTAAAAAGCGATGGACTATGTCGCTTTAAAAAGCGACATTGGTTGTCACTTTTTTAGTTTAATTTTAATTTTTATTTATTTACTATTAAAAGCGACGGCCAACGTCTTAATATCCATCGTTTTTTTTGTTAATTTTTGTGTCAAGTATTTAAAAAATAATTTATATATTTTTTTTAATAAAAGCAACGAACAACGTCGTAATTTATTAAAAGATAATTATTATTATTTTTTAAAAAACGACGTAGTCCGTCGATTTTTAAATTTAATTTTTATTTTTTTATTTTTATTAAAAGCGACGGACAACGTCGCTATAATTTTTATTTTTTAAAATATTAATTCGAGAAAAGCAACGCTGTCCGTCGCAATTTGTAATTTTTTTTTACAAAAAGCGACGAACAACATCGCTTTTGTTAAAATTAAAAAAAAATTAATTTTTGAAAAGTGAAGTTTTACGTCGCTTTTTAAATTTAATTTTTATTTTTATTTATATTTATTAAAAGTGACGAACAACGTCGCTATAATTTTTATTTTTAAAATATTAATTCTAGAACAGTGACGGTGTCCATCGTAATTTATAATTATTTTAAATTTTTCATTATTTTTAGAAAAAGCGAAGGACAGCATCGCTTTTTTTAAAATTAAATAAAAAATATATTTTTGAAAAGCGACGTTGTCCGTTGCATTTTGAATTTAATTTTTATTTTCGTTTATTTTTATTAAAAGCGACGGACAACGTCGCTATAATTTTTATTTTTTAAAATTTTAATTCTAGAAAAGCGACGCCGTCCGTCGCAATTTGTAAATATTTTTAATTTTTATTTATTTTTTTAAAAAAGCGACGGACAGCGTCGCTTTTGTTAAAACTAAATTAAAAATTAACTTTATGAAAATGACACTGTCCTTCGATATTTAATTTTTAATTTACTGTTAAATAACTAATTTTTATATTAAAAAAATCAAATATGTTCAATTATTTATTGTATAAATTGATATCATACGATCGATTGATAAAAAGAATATACTGTTGAAGTTATAATATAATAATATAAGCTAAATTAAATGATAAATTATCATTATATATATACAAAATGTTGTATTACGAGGTAATTTACATGTGTATGTGATTTATCTAATACATATTGTGAAGTTTATAGTCAATCAACTATATATATTGAATACATTGATATCATACAATCGATTGATCAAGGTAATAATATATATATCTTTAAATTATAATATTATAATATAAGCTAAATTAAATGATAATTCATCAGAGTAGAAATAAAATACGTTGTATTATGAGGTAATATACTCGTGTATGTGATGTATATAGTTAGAAGTTAGCTAACTGAGTCTATATATCCAAATATTATGAATAATATGTTAACATCATATGATCGAGTTAATAATACACTATTGAAGTTATAATAATGAAGCCAATTAGCCAACAATTCATCATATTAATACGTTGTATTAACGTAATCGAAATCTCCAATTCAATATTTTTTTACCCAATTTTTAATCCTAATTTCACTATTTTTTTCTTGAAATTAGGGGCGTGCATCGGTCGATTCGATTTGATTTTAAATATTATCGGTTTGGTATATTGGTTATCGATTTTTAAATAAGTTAAACCAATAATCAAATCAATAAGCAAAAACCCTACATGATGTGTTTTATTTTACAAGAATCTTCGAGCTTGAATAGGTTTTTGAGAAGGTCTGCATACACTGTACCCTCCACAGACCTGTTTTGTGGGACTAAATCGATTTAATTGTGTTGACATCCAATTTTGACCTCACGATAACCCTCTCAGACTACTATTTTATATAGTAATTTTATGTAACATTAATTCTTACATGCTTAGTTTATTTTAATATCAACGTCTTACTATTTTTCTCATCATTTAGGCTGCTATTTTATCAAAATTATTTGATTTCAATTGTTAATATTTTTTCACACATTATTCTTATATTAAATACATATTGACGTGTCACATTCATAATTTAGAAAAATGCAAAAATTATTTTGATACCATTTTCTATAATTTTTAAACTCAAAAACAAAATTTTACATAATTTTATTAAATTATTTTTTTCACGCAATGGTGCACACTCATATTTTTTATAAATATACTGTCTAGTTTTTCATTATTGTTATTATTATTACTATTATTATTATTATTATTATTATTATTATTATTACATTTATTAAACTAGCAACCACTCTTATTTAATTTTCCTTTCTTGTGTTTAATTTTTAGCCAATCTTTTATTCCAATCAGTATCAATTTTAGCCAAAATTAAATATCAATATAAATCCCAATTTAAATCCCAATTAACCTACTTTTAAATACCTTAATATCAGTCGTTGATCAAAGGTGATCCAACGGCTGAGATCAGATCAACCAATCTTTCCTTTTAAACAAAATATCAAACCCTATCCTCATTTTCTCTCTCAAACATCCGCCTCCCTCCCTTATACTCTCTCTCTCTCTAAGACTCACCATAACAAACACATTTTGCTTCCCCTCTCTCCTCCCTTGCCGCCTCACCCCATTTTCGATGAAACCATGCCGGCGAAGCCCCTCAAGCCACCGCTGGCAGTTCCCTTCATTCGCGACGAACAACCACTGATGAGCTAGCCTCCGACGCCAGACGAACCAGCCTCCGCACCACCAACCACCAGTCACCAGTCAACGCTGCAACCATCGACCAGAGCCAGACCCTTGGTGGACAAGTATTTATTCAATCTCTATTCAATAGTTATAAGTCAATATAGTATATAAATTCTTGTGGTTGTCCATGATAAGTGTTATACCTTAAGCTTGAATTGTGATTGAAAATACAAGGAAGATTATTAGGATTGTAGTGCTAGTACATCGAACTTATCTAGTAGATTGACTTAACCTATGCATGAATTTATGTTTAGTACCTTGCTAGTTAATGTGGTAGTGAGGATCTGAGGTGTGTCTTGTTTCTATATGGAGTAGGTAGTTGTGGATTTATACTTTAGGTGAAAATTTTTAAGGAATGCCAAGTGGAGTCTCGTGTATTATCAGTTGAGTAACATATTTGTTGTAACGCTTGGTAAAGTGTATTTATATGTATTCTGGTTAGCTGACAGCTTTGCGATAGGCCTATTTACAAAGGAAATTCTGGCAAATTTTTTTGAAAATTTTGAGAGTTACCAAAATTTTAGGACCACATAATGGATAAAATGAAGTGGAAGTTAAGTAAATGATCTCATGAGTGTCTTAGATAATTATAGGAGTCAAAAAAGTTATAAGCATCATTCGAGGACGAAAATGATTTAATGTAGTTTTTGAAAGGTGAACTTGTGTTTTCAAATTTGTAAAGAGTAATCACTTGAGAATGTGAATTCATGACTTGAAATTGGTTTAGTGTTCATACTTGAAATGTGAATTCATGACTTGAAAATGGTTAAGTTTAGTCTCTTGAGAAGTGAATTAGAGAGCTGAAAATAGTTAAGTATAGTGTTTTGAAATGTGTACTAGTCACTTAAAAAGTGGATTAGCGACTTGAAAATGGTTTAATGTAGTTCTTGAAAGGTGAACTTGTGTTTTGAAATTTGTAAAGTGTAATATCACTTGAAAATGTGAATTCATGACTTGAAATTAGTTTAGTGTTGATACTTAAAATGTGAATTCATGACTTGAAAATGGTTAAGTTTAGTCACTTGAGAAGTGAATTAGAGAGTTGAAAATGATTTAAGTGTTGTGTTTTGAAATGTGTACTAGTCACTTGAGAAGTGTATTAGCGATTTGAAAATGATTCAATGTAGTTCTTGAATGGTGAACTTGTGTTTTGAAATTTGTAAAGTGTAATATCACTTGAAAATGTGAATTCATGACTTGAAATTAGTTTAGTGTTGATACTTGAAATGTGAATTCATGACTTGAAAATGGTTAAGTTTAGTCACTTGAGAAGTGAATTAGAGAGTTGAAAATGGTTAAGTGTAGTGTTTTGAAATGTGTACTAGTCACTTAAAAAGTGAATTAGCGACTTGAAAATGGTTTAATGTAGTTCTTGAAAGGTGAACTTGTATTTTGAAATTTATAAAGTGTGATATCACTTGAAAATGTGAATTCATGACTTGAAATTGGTTTAGTGTTGATACTTGAAATGTGAATTCATAACTTGAAAATGGTTAAGTTTAGTCATTTGAGAAGTGAATTAGAGAGTTGAAAATGGTTAAGTGTAGTGTTTTGAAATGTGTACTAGTCACTTAAAAAGTGAATTAGTGACTTGAAAATGGTTTAATGTAGTTCTTGAAAGGTGAACTTGTGTTTTTAAATTTGTAAAGTGTAATCACTTAAAAATGTGAATTCATGACTTGAAATTGGTTTAGTGTTGATACTTGAAATGTGAATTCATGACTTGTAATTGGTCTAGTGTTGATACTTGTAATGTGAATTAGTGACTTGAAAATGGTTTAGTGTAGTTACTTGAAATATGAACTTGTGTTTTGAAATTAGTAAAGTGTAATCATTTGAAAATGTGAATTCAAGACTTGAAATTGGTGCACCTCCTCCTGTAGAAGAAGATATTGATGCAGATTTGATTGGTCTAATTCCTGGAGATACAAATATGTTTGGTAGAGTGTTTATCGAGCCTGATGGATCTTTGTAAGTTTATTTTTCAATTGATAGGTTTATTTTTTTCATTAATAAAATATTCAAGCTTACATACTTATTATGTTATTTACAGGTGGTATCCCGCGTCAAAAAAAGTTAATGAGGCTGTAAGGAAGAGCGTTATGAGACTTTTTACATATCCTTGGAACGAATGGTGGGATATTCCAATAGTCTCTAAATAAGCCATGTTTCAAGACTTTAAGGTATATTAGATTTAATTATTATTTAATTAACATATATATATATATATATATATATATATATACATATTAGTCATATAAATTCATATAACACTAGTCAACTGATATTCAGACAATGTGTTATTGGTTGACAAAGCACGATCAGGCCATTTCTACAATTTTTGAGAGACATGCTACTATGTCACATCAGATTGCACATCTTAGACGGGCCTTAACACAGGCCGTTTCTCCTGATTCAAGTAGCGAAGAGGAAACAGATAGTGATGAGGAGTTTGTTGGGGCTACTCTTTAGTGTTGTTGGACTTGACTTTTAGATAATTTTTAGATATTTTGAACTTAGCTTTTAATTAGTGAAAAATCCTTTGGATTGTTTTAAGTATTTTGAATGTTGTTGGATTCATTGTTTAAGTGTTGTTGATTTGAATTGCTTAAATGATTTGTTGATGTAGTGTGTTGTATGATTATTTTAATAATGTGTGTTGCATGAGGGATGTATATATTGAATTGCATTTTTATTTGGCAGGTGGGATGTAGAAAATGCAGATTTCTGCATAAAAAAATGCAGAAAAGCAACGACGACTGTCACTTTTTTATTCATTATGAAGAACAAAAAGCGACGACCAAAGTCGCTTTTTTTTTTCAAAAAGTATTTTATTTTTCTCAAATTACGATGGACAGCGTCAATTTTTCTAAAAAAAATATTATTTTTTTCAATAAAACGACGATGTCCGTCGTTTTTTGTTCATCGTGTGTTCTTCACACGATGAACAAAAAAATACGCACATCGTCGCTTTTTGTTCATCATGTGTTCTTCACATGAAGAACAAAAAGCGACGCACAATGTTGTTTTTTCAAATAATAACTAAAAAAATTCTTTTCTCCAAAAGAGATGTTGTTCGTCGTAATAAAGCAACGTAGTCCATCATTTTTAAAAAAATCAAAGCTCCTTTTAGAGATGAAAAAAAAAGCGACGGATTTCCGTTGATTTTTTCCAAAAAAGCAACACCAACTGTCGCTTTTGGTCATCACTTTTTGACATTTTTTTAGTAGTGGGACTGAATTTTCCTAACATTAACGTGTTATTATTTTTATTATGTTTTAGTGTTCTTAATAGGTACTATGGCATAGGGAAAGGTGACCATGAACGATTTGATGGCTGCCATAATGGGTATGAAATATGACCTTAGTAGTCGAATGGAGAGAATGGAAAGAATAATGGTCCGAGTGGAAGGAAAAATGGAAGGGACGAAAAGCTCTCTTTGCAAGGAGTTGGATAACTTGATAGAGCAACCAAGCCTTCCTAATCAAGTTCCCGTGAGTGGACATGCTCCACATGAGCTATAAGGTAATCAAACTAACTTTTGCACTCTAGTGAATGAGGCTAGTAGCCAACTAAGTGTGAATGATAGTTTACCTTTAGGTGAGCCGAATGTGCCTCCATTTGGTGATGATAATGCACAACTTGAGATTATGAAAACACTAGTTGATCCATCTAGTGTTGAGGCCATTATGGCAAGTGATAGTACATTGTCTTATGGAAGTCATGAAGACCAACTTGTGTGTGAAAATGGTGATGTTGAACATGTTGGTCGATTGACTAAGGATGACTCTCTTGTTGTTTTTCTTGTAGATCATGTTCGTATAGAGGGTGTCAATAAGTTTAATGGTGGTAGTCTTTAGGAAAGGAAGTATGTCCTCCGTCCGTGTCCATGGACACTCTACCCCTTTGATTCCGGCGACCATTTGAAATGTGATGTTGATTCATTTCAAACCATATTCGGGAATGACGTGTATGTATTGTGTGGGCATGATTATGTTGATGCTAAGCATGTCTTGTATGTAATTCGGGTTTCCCGTGATTGGTGTGTCATTTTTGAGAACCCGAGGGATGTTTGGTTATATGTGAAATTTGAGCCACCTTGGCATGATGCTATGATTGATTATGCTAATCCTAACCCTTATACCTTGAGAAACTTGTGTTTGCTTATCCTTCCTATTATTTTTCAAGGTTCGGATTTGAGGACGAATCGTTCCTAAGGAGGGGAGGATGATACGGGTCAAAGAGGCATCTTAGCACTCGAGGATATGAAGACGTGAGGAAAGACCCGATCTTGTGGGGCTACCTAACCAAGGAACAAGTTTTGAAGTGTAGAGAACAAGTCCCAACACTCCAAAGCTGTCCAAGAAGCCAAGCCCCTTTGGGCTCATTAACGGCCTTTTGGTTATTTATGTAACAAGTGTTTCCCTAGCCTATAAATAGAACAATTAGGTCATTTTGTCATTTAGACTTTGATGATATGCTTTGAGAGAACCATAGAGTGTCTTGCAAGGTGGAATCCTTGTGTTGGTAGCTTGCTTAGAAACGTTGGTTGCTTTGGGATTCCAGTTCCCTTGAGGTCACGTAAGAGATAGGTTTATGTTATGTGCGGTATTAAAGGTCCAAAAGTGGAATAAGCTCTTGGGTTGTTAATATTACATCTCCATTTGTCTATCTTTCTATCTTTACTTTATTCTAATCGTTGGTGTTCTTGTTCTAGTATTGTAACCCGTGACTTGTTGTCATTGTTATATCCTTGTTGTTGTTCATCTTGTTTTCATATTGTTGTCGTTAATCTTACTTTGGATTGGTTATTTCAGTGTTAAACACACCCTTTATCTCGTCATTGATGTTGTTATCATTGGATCCGAGTGTGGTCTCTAAACGGTCCTTGAATCTTCAGATTTGTGGACTGTTTTGAGTGTGTTTTCTTGTCTTCTTGATAATTTCAGTATCATTTGGTATCAAATCCATCTTTGATTTTGTTCCTACAACACCAATCTTGGGCTCCCTTGGTTGAAAATTAAAAAAAAAAGGTTGAAAACTAAAATTTCTAGAAAATTGCAAAACTGTCCATTTGGTATCAAAAATGATACTGATCAAAAAAGCACACGATGATGATGATGATGATGATGATAATAATAATAATAATAATAATAATAATAATAATAATTGAAATAGAGTTTTGTATTCTTTATCCACTTGGTTTAACCTTATTTATCTTGTTGATTTTTTTTGATAACTTTGTTATTGAATCTGTTTAAGGTAATTTTATTTGATTACTAAATTTATATTGTCTTTCCAATCCTTTAAAAGTAGTTTTAACGTTCCAACTTTTGCAAATGACACGTGGTTATCACTAAGGAAAATATATTTTTATCATAATCGGTTAATTCTTTTGAAAAACTCATTACCGATATCTTAAATGAGATTAGCATATAAACCTTCACATTTTTCTTTAAAATATAACAAAAGATAAATAAATAAAATCTCAGTTTTAATTTAATCGAGAAAGTTATCAAAATTTTAGATTTTTCCAAAAGAGTTTGTTCATCAACTTTAACTTCTTTTTAGTACAAAACACTAATGTTCAGGTTATAGTTTATATTTTTAATGTTCATTCAGGTTTTTCAGATTCTCAGAAGATTATAAATGCGAGGTATTATACATTCTTTCGCTATAATGTACAAGATGCATCGTATTACTTTCACAACAACTATTTTACATCATATATGTTATTACCATTAATATTTACACCATAATATTTATTACTATTTCAATTATTATTATTATTATCATCATCATCATCATCATCGTTATTAATACTATTATTATTACCATTATTATTATTATCTCAATTTTGTTATGACAATGCATTATATTATCACATTTTACTTTTCGCTTATTTTTAATCTAAATCTATTTAAGTTTCACAAATTAAGTAAAATTTTACATCTTTCGTACTTCTAAATATATTCATATTCACATTTGTCTTAAATTATTCCACGCTTTAAATTTTTTTTTTTATTATTCACCTATTTAACTTTACACATGTATAGATAATAAAGTTTTTTCCCTTTATATTATCCAAATCATAAAAAAATAAAAAGCTATTTTTCTCATATCTTAAAATATTCATTCATATACGCGATGATTGCATTACTTCCTTTTTTTTTGGTAAATAAAACATTTTTATTTCACCAAAATATGGGTTTACAAACCAAAACAGGGCCTGACTCCCTATTTTCTCATTTTTGACTAAAAACCTGTACTAGCTTTGCCCCTCCTAACATGCAGAGACGCTACTCAGTAGTATTGAGAATCATAAAGCCTCATATTATATTTTCAAATCAAAAGTATTAAGAAATCATCAATCTAGCTTCATGGTGTTGCAGCAGCTTGTTGGAGTATCATTCCCCATCTTTGGTGCCTTTGACTTTGTATATGAATGTGGATTGCTATCTCCCTGCGGACCTTTTTCTCTTCATATTTACCCTTATGGAATCCGATCCTATTTCTTCTTCTCTATATGATGTTGAACATCATTGCAAATACACTACATAAGATAGCACCTTGTGTAGACTTCCCTTTAGCTTGTCTGGATACCCACTCCGTCTCTTGATTCAAACTACCTATATTTTTTTGTATACCTAGACAATTCAGCAACCTCCTCCATAAGTGTTTGGTGATACTACAATCAAGAAATAGGTGGTCATGTATTTCATCAGCAGTTCCACACAGCACACATGTTTTTGGCACTTGAATTCCAAACTTTTCTAGTCTCTCAACTGTAGAAAGTTTGTTCAGCAGAGCTAACCAAAGAATGAAGCTATGTCTGGGATGTACTGAATGCTATAATATAATACTTTTTTGGGGAACTTTGGGGAGCTGGGGATTTAAAACATTGTACATCTTCTTTATTGTGAATGACTCTTTCTTTATTGTGAATGACTCTCCTGTGACACATGATCTCAATCTAACCTTCAAGTCCCTTTGTAGTCTTGGGGCCTTCATAACATACTTCTGTGCACTGATAATTTTCCTAATTGCCTATGAGGCATTTTTTAGACCGTTACAGGATTCAACATTTTCAGCCTTCAAATAATAGGTATGCACCCATTTTATCCATAAACCATCCTTCTTTTCAGATAATGCCCAAAGTTTTTTTATGATACCAGCTTTATTCCAGAGATATATATTCAAAATATTTAAACCACCTGTTGCTTTTAGAAGACAAATTTTTTCCAAGAAACAAGTTCCTTCTTTGAAGTCAGAAGGGCTCCTGTCCACAAAAACACTCTACAGAGGCCTGTGATTACCTTTATGATTCTTTTAGGCAGTAGGAAGATATGAGCCCAATAAGTTTGTATGTCAAAGATAACCGATTTAATCAGCTATAATCTACCAGCATATGATAGTAATTTAGCACTCCAATTTTTCATTTTTTTCCACTATTCTATCCAGAAGTGGTTGGCACTGGTCTATTGTAAGCTTTTTTTAGGACAATGCCACCCCTAGATATTTAAAGGGAAATTCACCTTTAGTATAGCCCAAAAATTCCAGGATGTTCTGCTTAACCTGAGGTTTGGTTCCAGAATAATAGATTGAGCTCTTGTCAATATTGACTTGTAACCCTGTGGCTTTTGAGGATTTCAGGAAATCTTGATGGAGCATTGTTACAGAGTTAATATCAGCTTTACAGAACAAAAAAAGGCCATCTGCAAAACATATATGCTTTATATTAAGTTGCTTGCACCTGGGGTGGTATTGGAACCCCTTCTTCTAGTCTAGGTATTTCAATTCCCTATTCAGATATTCCATAGCTATAACAAACAAATAAGGTGACATAGGATCACCTTGTCTTATCCCTCTTTTTCCTTGGAAAGGTTTTGTAAACCCCTCATTCAAGATCAGTGAATAAGAAACAGAACAAACACATTCCATAATCCAGTTGATAAACTTCAATGGGAACCCTAACTCAGCTAAAATACTCTTAAGGAAACACCATTCTATGGACTCATATGCTTTCCTGAGATCAACTTTCAGTACACATCTTGGGGATAATCCTTTCCTTGAGTACCATTTGAATAACTCATGGCTAAATAAGATATTATCTATGATGCTTCTACCCTCTATGAATGCTGATTGTGATGGCCCTATGAGTGTATTAATAACCTTTTCTATCCTATTAGTCAGGATTTTTGTGAGCAACTTATAGAAAGTGGTACAACAGGCTATTGGTCTGAAATCTTTTACTATGAAAGGGTTGGAACATTTGGGGATCAAAGTAACTGCAGTGCAACTAAATGCTCTCAGAAGCTTACCGAATCTAAAAAACTCTTTCACAGTAAGTAAGACATCATCTTTGATAATAGTTCATTGACTTTTGTAGAATTCCACAGGGAAACCATCAACCCCAAGAGACTTCTCTGATGGCATACTTTTTATTACACTTAAGATTTCATGGTCTGTTACTTCTTGTATGAGTTCAAGCTTCTGAAAGTGTGAGAGGCAGGTCCCTTGCTTGATAACCTCAGAATTTGGGAAGGCAGCTCAGGGGTAGAATCACCCATTAGCCTAGTAAAGAACTCAATAAATTCCTTCTCACTAAGATCAGGGTTAGTAACTTTGTTGCCTGAGTTATCATAGATGGAGGTGATGGAGCTCTTATTACTTTTGATCTTACATTGTGCGTGAAAGTACTTGGAATTGGCATCTCCACATTTGATCCACGTTGCTCTGGATTTCTGTCTTAGCACCTTCTCCTCTACCAAGTTCCAATGTTGAAATTCCTTTAGTAGCTTGGTCTCCTCTTGTATCAGTTCGTGATTCATAGAATCTAAGGCTAGCTTGTTCTGTGTGATGTCTAACAGTATTCTGGTTTGTTGAATTTTTTATGTGTAAGCTGCCAAATAAGTATTCAGTTCCTGCAAATCATATTTGAGAGTTTTTAGTTTTTGGTTTAGCTTATACATATAAGTTCCAGAATAGTTCTTCCTCCACGTATTTGCCACAATCTCAGGAAATTTCTGATGCTCCAACACAGTACTATACAGTCTGAACAGTTTCGGTCTTGAAGCTTGCTGACTAATATATTGGACCAAGATTGGAGAGTGGTCAGAAATCCCAGGTGATAGGAATTCAACCTCCACATTACCATATCTTTGTAGCCATTGATAGTTTTCCAGGACCCAGTCAATCTTTGAATACACTCTTTGATCTTGCTGTTGTTTGTTGCAAAAAGTATAGTAGCAACCTTTTGCTCTTAGTGAAGTAAGCTGGAGTTGGTCTATTCAATCCTTGAAATTCTGAACTTCTTGTTGAGTGGCCGGTGACCCAAGTCGATCCTCACAAGTTAGCACAGTATTAAAGTCTCCACTCAGGATCCATGCCTCTTGAATTGCAACACTCAATGCTTTGAGCTCGTTCCATAGTTCTATCCTTTTCTGCATGCTGTTTTTGGCATACACCACAGTGATATATGTTGAGAAATTTCCTGAAGCATCAGTGACATAGCAATGTATGAACTGCTCTTTTGTCAAGATTATAGACACATTTACTGTAGGCTGCCACATTGGCCAAATTCTTCTATTTGGGGCCATCGGGTAGTTACAACAAGTGTTTTATCCCCCCACCATCTTCTTAAGGATATTACCAGCTTTAGGTTCTTTTACTCTAGTTTCCAAACACCCAAACATATCTATTTTGGACCTTTTCAAAAAGAGACTAATCTCCTTCTATTTCAGGGGTTGATTTAAACCCCTGATGTTTCATGTTGAGAAAATCATATGTTTAGGGCCTCTCCAGGCCTGTCCGAGGGTCCTCCATCATCAGTGCAGTGCATGAAAGGGCCAAAAGAGTTTGTATCACTATTGTTAGTACTGGCATGGTTAGTATTAACATATTCACCTTGTTGTATATGTTCTAAATTTTGCACAATCATCTTATCCTTGTAAGAGCCTTTTGGATCAGACACATGGGGGTCTATAGGTTTATCCTCCTTTTAGGCTTCATCTTTCTGCATCCATTGTGTCTTCTGGGGCCTCTTCCTTCTTCGGTTCCTCCTCCTTTTCCTTTGCACTTCTTTGAATTCATCCTTCTCTTCTATCTCTGACTCATTCTGAAATCTATAATTTGCTGTGACATGCCCAAATTTCAAGCAATTCTCATAATATTTTGGTCGCCATTCATATTCTACTGGTTGTGGAAGGTACCAGTAGGTGTGACCATTTCTATTATGTCAATTAGGGGTTGTGCTATGTCTGTTTCCACCAGGACCCGTGCATAAGATATTCTTTCCATGTTGGCAGTAAACTGGTCTGTGTACTTTGGCTTGCCAATGGCACTTGCTACTTTACTAAAAGCTTCGCTAGACCAGCATCCCACCGGTAGCCCAGGGAAAGTAACCCACAGGGGTATAGTGGTGATACTATCCGGGTTGAATTCGAAATCAATGTCCCAAGCTTGCACAATAAAAGGTTTGTTATGAAAAGTATACGATCCGCCTATTAACACCCTATCACAATCATCTGCTGATTCAAATCAAAATATAAAATAGCCATCATCATGATTCAGCACTTGAGGTTGTGTAGCACAATTCCAGGCATGCAATATGTAAGTCTCAATGGACTTATGGTAGGGGGTATCCCCAATAACAAACCCTATAAGAGCATGTTTCCAGTACTCGGTTTGACTTCAAATATCCTCCTCGACTATACTGATACAGATCTTACCTTGCTTTGAAGTTAGGGGAACATAGGATAGAACCTTTCCCACTGTTCGATTCGCACCAAACTCCTTCTGCACTGTATCAGGTGAAGTCGCAGCTACAAAGAATTAAAGTTTCTGATTCGCCGGAGGATCCGTCGAAGCACCATAGGTTCTTAGATGTACTGTTCTAGGAGAGACAGAATTTGACAATGTGTTTTCATCTTCTTTGGGTATTGATTTGAATTTTGGGGGTAAGAAGTTTCCAAAATTAATCGAGGGAAGATTATATCTAATACCATCTTGAGGTATTACAATCTTTGATGGCGTAGTGATTTCCGATTAGGTCATGTTGGTTCTACCGCTAGTGCATGTTAGCATCCTTGCTAAGATGCGCCGAGAGAAAAAGCATCGCCCCTCAAAATCCATTACTTCCTTGTACATGGTAGCATCATGTTTGTTATACCTTAAGTTTTCTTTCTTTTCTATAAAGTAACAAGTAGAAAACAATGATAAAAATTTTCTTCTCACTATTTTCGCAAATAAATAAAAGCAATGATTTTTCCTAAACTGAGCATAAGAACTATCTTTTGATAGGCTCTGAGTGGTGCCTAACACCTTCCCCTCGAGTAACTAAAACCCTTACTCGGAATCTCAAAATGTTCCTGATAGACTAAAACAGAATTTTACATAAAAAATAATTTTTTCTAATTTTCCTAAAAAGTTAGGCAATGATTCTAAAGATAAACTTTTAAAACCCAAGAGTCACGACACACGTCACCATACGTCGTGTGCTTTTTTGATCGATTCGAAATAGGACGCGACACCTACTAATAATTAACAACAACATGCAATGTTTGCAATCACAAGACAGACTCAAATATAGCAAGAACATGAAACACGACTTTGTGTGCGAGCAGGTCCTTTGTTGTAAGTGAGGCTTTAATTCAAGAGCTTCAAAGGAAATTTTTATTGTAAGAATATGGAAGCTTGGTTTTCTTGTTGTTGAAGATGAGCAATATATATGAGACAAGCAAACCTAGGAGGAGTCTCATTAGCTGAGACAAAAAGCATAGCTCCTTTCTCACCAACTTTTGTACTTTTGTACAACTGACCATGACAATAATATGAATACGATCAACTAAGTCTCTAAGTAGTTGCAGCTTTGTCACCACATAATCTTCAGGAATCAGGTCTTAAAAAAGAATTTGTCAATCATCAAAACTAGGTACTTAACAGATAGTCATCATTGATCATCTTTTTAGAAAGGGCAACATTGCTTCTATTATTTGGAATTTTTTTAATGTATCATGTGGTGTTACTCTAAACCACCTTAAAAGCACTAGATCTACTTTAATGAATTGGTGGCTGGTCAATACTTAAAGCAGGGCTTACTCCTCTGTACTTTAGTGTTTACTTATTCTCATTTGTTGGAAAATATGGAAGTCAAGGTGTAGCCACAAATATGAGGAAATTAATATTAATGCCTCGAGAATTATTAATCAGATCATTCATCTTGTGAAACTTTTGCTTTCTGTACAATTCCCTACACTTATCTTGGATGCAAACTAGCATCTAGCTTGTGTTCAAATTAAAAAGCTTAAACCAAAGTGTAACACCTCATGCTTTTAACGCTCAAGTAATGCCTTAAAAATGAGTCTTAGTGTTGACACCTAATTTTCGCCCTCCACGACTAATTTTAATTCTGGGTTTCTTCAATTTTAAATAAAACTGAAATATTTATTTCATCTGGATAAATGCGCTCTAAAATATTTATTTGGGTTAGTTTTGTCATTTAAATAACGATTATATGTTTTCGTATTTATATATACAAGATTGTATAAATTTTGTTACTTAAATGAATATTTTTTTATCAAAATTGAATTTTGATTGAGATAAGCTTGAAAATTAATTCACACGAATAAAGTCTTGATTTAAATATAATTTATTCTCAAAAATAATTTATTTGGATGAGTATATGTTTGATTTTATTAAATTCAGAAGCCCGAGATTGAATTGGTTATTAATTCATTTCAAATTATGGTTCAACTTAGCCAATTTATTGTTTTTGATCATAATTGAAATCCAATTGGTCATAATTATAATTTAATTGCCTAATTGATATCCAATTTGGTTAAAATTTAAATAAATTTGCCTAAGTAATAAACCCTAGGCCCAATCCTTAATTTCTACCCTTTCCTTATTTTAAAATTGGGCCACAAAAGTAGCCCAAATACCCACTCCAACATATCAGCCCAACCCCTTTTTGCCCAACAGAACAACCCGGCCCAAAGACCCTTTTAATCCATTCGCCTTTACCTGATTATCATCTGCAACTTCAGCAATAACAATGTACAACAGACCCAAAACCCGATTAACAACAATATCAACGTCAACAACTTGAACATCAACAGCCGAGAATGGCCAAACCCACCGGTCATCAGCCATTAACAACAATATCAGCATCAACAGCTCCAACCAAACAGCCGAATCAAAAACAACGTTGACCCGACCCGGCGCGCGAACATCTCCAAACGACCAAACAAACCCCTTGAATCACGAAAATACATCTCTCTTCACCTTATCTCTGCAATTTTGCAGGCCTAGAGCCATCTTTGTTGACCTTTTGCTTAAGATTGAGTGTCTTCAATTCCAAAATCCAATCCAAATCAGAAAGGTCAGTCCAAATCCGAATTTCAGGGATATGTTTTCTCCATTTTTAAAGATGGAAAAATCAATATCTTCTGATATAAATGGGGATTCAAGGGAAGAAGGAGGAGGGGAATTTTGGGAAAAATTTTGGGGTTCTGAAGGTGCTTGCCTTTAACCTCACGAAACCGACATTCTCAAGAACACTCGAACAATTGAAATTCAAGGTCCTCAAATTGTGGTGACGGAAGTTCGTCGTCAAGGCTCGAAGTCCCGTCCGCTGCCCAAAAATCGGTAAGGCTCCATTCTTTTTTATGTCTTCCTTTTTAGTCGTGAATTTTGTCGCTGTTATGTATTCTGTTTGTGGCTGAGATTGGTCGAATATCCATGAAGTCTTGGTTGTTGTTGGACATAAAGATGTTTATATGTGTTGAGGTTGGCGGCTTTAGGCTTTAGGGGCCGGTTCTATTTTAAGAAAGAAAATATATGTTATGAAATTTAGCGACTTATGGTGCCGACATGTTGAAAGTTTGAATGAACAGATTTTGTCCTAGTGTTTATGTTGATTATATGCACATTGTTCCATTATTCTGAAAATTGCTTGGTTTTGTTTGTCGTTAACATCGGATGATTCAATTTCTCTTAAGATTAATAGTTTTCTTTTCCTTCTTCTTTCATTTTTTGTGTTACATATTTATTTCAAAGAATCTGGAGCTCCTGATTTCTCTTACAATCTGTGATTTTTTTTTATGTCTCTGTTTTGCTTTAGTCGTATAGGTTTGCTTCTAGATAAAATATGGTCCATGCTTGGTTTGATGTTTGTCACTAGTTTTTAGCCATACGTAGGATTTGTTCCCAATATATTGTCCATGGATGTTGTGTTTGACATTGTTTTTTGGTTGTTTTACTGATAAGTGAAGCTTAAAAGCTTGAAATCCCTTCAAATGCTCATTTTTGGTTGGTTAAAAATGTTCATTTTTGGTTGGTTAAAAATGTTCCTAACTCAAGATAACTTATGCTAGGTTGTAGCCTTTGCTTTCTTTCCTTGTGTCAGTTGTATTACGTTTCAAATCTTTCCCCTGTATTTGCTTTATGGAATTCCATCTACTTTGAAGGATCATTATAGTTTTTGTTTTCCTAGAATGCTTGTTTAATTGACAGGTCATTTTTCTCTTTAAGAGATTCCTAGTAGTATCCTATGACTCAAAAATTGCATCTTTGTTCGTTTTAGTTTTTTTGACATGTTAATTGTCAATTTGCGTTAAAGTGTCTACATCTCTTCGCGTAAGTCCATTGCACTTCATTTTATCCTCATTTTTGGTAATCTTGTGAAGGTTGGTTATGTGAGTTATGTGTGTAGTTCGAAATTGTTTCTTAAAAGGGACGATAACAAATAATTTATTTGTTTATTTGGAGACTTTGACCACAAATTAGATTCTAATTTTTATTTTTTCTTTGTTGCATGAATTTCCTCTTAATGAGTCCATTGGGGACTCTCATCCCTGCACGATCCGCGAGACCAAAGTCTTATTACAAAATTCCGTGCCAAAGTCCCGAAATAGGACTGATCTATGACGATATACAGGGGATATACAATCCGGAAATTGATATATCGGATGTAAAAGAAAGAGACGAGTTGAGGCCCAGGGCTGCTCAAGTGTGTTCGCTCAAAACGGGCAAATATACACTAAAAAATGCCTCTGTATACAGGAATTTGAAGGACATATACATTTGATATACCACTGGTATACACAGCTGAAGGAAAGCTTAAAAAGTCCATAAAACTAGGCCCAAGATTGGTCAGATTTGAAATGGGCCAAACTGGGGCCCAAAAATCTCAAACTTTATTTTCTTTCTTGTACTTATTCATATTGATTGTAATTTGTACTAACTTTATTTTGGTTAATTAAGTGGATTCCCTAAGATGTGGCAATTCTATTTTATCCTCATTTTCATACTTAATTCGTAATTTTCTCACCTAATGTATCTCATCTAAATGAATTAAAATGGTTACTTTCGATTTTCCTCTCTAAAACTAAGCCTAAAATAAATTGTTAAGTATTTTATTTAAAATGACATTTGTTTTGTTCATATGACTAGTAGCCTATTTGGATTAAAATAACTTCTTTCAAATCGAGAAATAATTGTTTTTCGTAAATTTTAACTTTTCATAATTGATAAAATACTTTTAACATGACTTTCTCTTAACATCTTTCAAAAATGTTATTTACAACGAAATAACCATTTCTATGTCAATAATAATAATAATAATAATAAGTAATTGTATAATTACCATTTTTCATAAAAATCAACTTATTTCCTCTTTAAATTCAAATGTGCAACCTAGTTTAGATGTATTTTTTTTTTTTAAATTCAAGTAAATATTTCATAACTTCTCTAAAATATAAATTACGAATTAACTAGAAATTTCTCAATTAGCATGTTCCTTGATTGCTTTCTCAAATCCTAATTTTTTCGTTATTAAATAAAATATTTTTCTCAAGTAAGATATTTCGTAATGTTTCTCAAATTAGACAGAATATCTCGTAATTTTTCTCAAAATTCATGGTGAATTAAGTAGGATACATCGCAGCCTTTTCCTCTAATTCAAGTAGGCTATTTCTTGTTTGAATAAAAAATGTCAATTTTTAAACATGTAAAAAACAACAACAACAACAACAACAACAATAATAATAATAATTTTATAAAAGCAATCTTCCTCCAAAGTTAGTCACCCTTTTTCTAAGTTAGTCAAAAAATGATCTTTTGGTGAACCGTTTTAAAACGGATGCTCCTAAATGCCTTAAAAACCTTCTTAGGGCGTTAATTGAACCCTAACTCATTTTCTCTAATTTCAAAGATTTATTTCTGTTTTTGAATCTTTGAAATTTTCTAATTTTTTCTTGATATTTCTCTATAAAAATTAAGTGGCAACTCTGTGTCAAAAATTATTTTGAAATTTTCTTGAATTTTGAAATAGTTTTAAAAAGATCAAAACCATTTTCTTAAAAAAAAATCCGAAAAGGGATAAAACAGAAATGACGACTCTGTTGGGCATTATTAGGTTCTTAACCATAACAAACTTAGGCTAACAAATAAGGTTTTCTAAATATCTGTTTATTCTATCTTATATGCTTTACGTGTTATCATGTTTATTTGATATAGACTGTTTATTTACTTTTACTTTGTATTAATTATTTGTTATTGCTTTATATAAATTGTCATTCCGTTCATATTTTTTTCCATTCGGAAAAATTGACACAGTGACACGTACACGTGAGGTGTGTTTCGCGCACTTGCAAACTTCTTTCAAATTTCAAATTCTAGGAGAGTTGGCGTATGCACGGTGTGTCTGGATCTTTTTCTGTGTTACCACGTAGCCTTCTCACCCGAGTTGTCCACTCGAGAATCTTGTGTCTAGTAAGCCAAATCTTAGAAGAACTTAAGATAGATATTCCCTGAATATAGGTCATACATGCTTAAGCCTTAGGTAGTTTGACCCAAGGTATCATTCCACGAATTTAGGAAACGCCTTTATGTCAAATGGATTTACAACCCGACGACAACTGCTTTATTATGTGCATGTGATAATGATAAATGGATCCAAGCCTAGTTGTGACATTGCAAGTTTGAAAAATGTGTACTTATTTTATTGTATTTATATTGTAGGATGGATTTAGTCCCCCAAGTGTCCAAGATTAGAATGATCAAAGGTGTCCCATACAAGTCAAGGATATGGTGGGAAGATTTTGACTCGACTAAAAAATTAGCGATCACTAAAAAATTGGAGTTCCTCCTTATACTCTTCAAGATCTCCCTCGACAAGCATCTGATTAGAGCGTTGATTCAATTTTGGGACCCTGATCGAGTTGTATTTACATTCAAAGACTTTGAAGTCACTCCTACATTAGAGGAGATATATTACTTCACTAATTTGAAGTATCAAGGGATTGGTCAGATCATCCCGTACAGTTAATCAGGGAAGAAATTTCTACACTACTTGGGATTAAAGAATACTGATAAATTCTGTTGCTTCGAAAACAATTGCGTTTCCTTGGATTATTTGTACGAGAGATGTGGTCGCCAAGATGGCTATAAGCTATTCAAGAAGGAACTCACTTGCACTTCTACCCATTGGCAGGTTAGATGTCCGATTACATTTGCCGTTGCCTTGCTAGGGACTTTGGTATTTCCACAATAATATGGAAAGATCAGTACTTGCATATGTTCCGTGGCTCGAACAATTTTTATAGGAGTTGATGGCCGAAATCACCCTGGTTCCTATGATCTTGGCAGAAATATTTCACGCATTTGGAAAGTGTAAAAGAGGTGAGACAAAGTTGTTTGAAGGTTGCAATCTCTTTCTGCAGATGTGGGCAAAAGAGCATTTCTACAAGCGGGACAATATGACCGACATAATGTTTAGCGCTTCACATAGGATCTACACTCATAATGACAGAATGATGAGGTTTCTGTCCCCGTTCGACATCGATGATTGGTTTGATTTCTTAGCCTCTCGTACCAATGACCAAATTCAGTGGAGATACGCACTACTTTCATGTTCTATGGCTTAGATACGATTTAGAGAACTTTATTATATCGAGCTTATCGGATTAAGAGGTTTACAACCATATGTTCTGGCATGTGTACTCCGACAGTTTGGTCAGCCGCAGATCATCCCCTTCGAGCAGATATGCGAGTTTCAGAAGTCCTCTTTGGACCAGACTTCATATTTCCTAGGGCCAGTCAAATTTTGTATGAATGGAGGAACATTCCCATAATAAATGTGAAACGCGGACCAACGAAATGTATGCCAGAATACCAGGTATGGATTCGAGAATACCGTGGCGATATAAAACCCAGCCCAGAAGGGGAACAAGGTTTTGAGGATGTTGGGGTGACTATTTGGTTAAGACATTTTCGTCTTGGAACCACGGTGGTCACGCCTAAATGGGCTCAAATTTCCAACATAATGCAGATTTGGAAAATGCGGGAGTGAGGCCCAGCAATATTGAGGGATCATCTTCATGTCCTCCACTAACATGATCAAAAACAAGGTCTAGGCTAGGTTTTAGGATTGTCTTTTTTCATGTATTTTGACCTTATTTCTTATCGTTGTACTCGATTAATATTTCAATGAAACTTGGCACTTTTGTTTCCAAACTCAAAGTTTGGCTCAAATTAATGGCTTGGATCAATTTATCATAATCTCAATTACTTGACACTAGGCCAACCCTTGGCTCAAAAGGGTAACACAATTAGGACACGCTATTTACTATTCTATTTATTATGTGATAAAATTATCTTATGTGATGCACTATGTGTGTTGTTAAATCAAAGGTAAATTGATCTATTCCTCAAAATCATAGAAAACCTTTTAAGCAAAAAATATACGTCTACTATCGAAAGTCCGTCCAAAACAATCCAAGTCTCTAAGTTTCACAGAAATTCCTCAACCTTTTTCATTAACTTTCTTTTTAAAACGTATTCCTATTCTTTTAGGAAAATTTGTCATGGATTCAAGGACAACACAACTGAAAAGAAGGATAATGGAGTTAGCCCAAGTGGAAGAAATGCAAAAAGAAGAGGTCAAGAGACTGACTAGGAGGGCCGACTAGGCGGACAAGGAAATTACTAAAGTCAAGTAGTTGATCACACATGAAAAGAAAAAGTTTGAGCAAGCTCCACCTTTAAACTTAAGAGAGGAACACTAGGCAAAGATTAAAGGGGATGTCGTCTGGCCAACTAGGATTAGGGCAGGATGTAAAAAGGTCACCTTCGTAGCTCACTTAAAAAGATATTTTTGACATGCTCGACAGTCTATCAGATCCTAAGAGATATGGGAACCCTCCACCCTGATCAAGCAGAAAGATTTGGCTGCTCTCCCAAAGATGCTTATAAAAGATGTCATTATCATCTGAATCAATGTGTCCATACCACTGATGAGTGTCCTGCTTTGAAGTTCAGGATTTGCAATATGATCTGTAATGGTCAAATAAATAATTTATAGGGACCACAAACCATTCTCTGTTGCGAATCCCAGAATGCCCATCACCAACGACGTGAAGATTTATAAATATGGCTTCACGAGATTTGAAGATACCTACCATGTAATCTACTCAAAGCTCATCCATGCCAAAATTTTAGAACCAGTGGAGAGGAAGCCTAATATGATGTCTAAGGCTTGGAAGAAATTCAAAGAGATTTGTCATTATCATGGAGGGATTGGAGGGCATAACTTGGAGACTTGCCATGCTTTTAAAATGTATTTGGAGAGCCTGGTGGATATAGGAAGGATCGACCTAGAATTTCTGCCATACCACCCTAGAAGATTAAGATATGGAAGAATCAGAATGAAGTGGGAATGCCTGCATCTATCTAGGACCTAGTCATTAGTCTTGTCTTTTATGTTGTTGTTTTACTTTCGTGTTTTCCTGATGTAATAAACTCTAATGAAATTTCAGTGAAATGAAGTTTTATCCTTACCTATTTGAACTACATATGGCCTGATTTCTCCTTTGTAAGATACGTAGGCAGTCTTTCGGCCCGGCCTCCATCTTTTAAAATCGCTATGTCTCATTTTGTCAAAGAAAATCATATGAGTCCAAAATTAGAAGACTTGGCAAAATTTGGCCGAGACCCATTTATCCAAAAATCAACGGACAAAGTCCTGCCCGTTAATTCCGTTAGATTCAATACCCACCCATGGATTAATTTACCTATGATGAAAGCAACTTTATGTGTTTAATTTATGTCAGATATCTTGCATTATTTATCACTAACTGAATCTAACATTTTTGACTTTGGAGTTGTTTTATCAGGTATCGAGTAAGTAAAAATTAATCTGTGTTGAAAAAACTGGCTGAACATCAATGTTTCACTAGATTTAAAGCTAATAAAAATTCCTCCCTTGACCATCGCTTGGTTGAAGAGGAAATAATGACTAGTACTAGTGATGATAATGCTCTAACCAAAATTACTTTTAGGGATGGTGTGCTAACAACACAAGGAGAGATGATTGCTGAACTAACTTGGAGAATGGAGGATCTTCAAGAAGAAGTACAACGAGCAAAAGATATGGCTAATCTGGCCATTTCCGCTAATATGCCAGTCTTGGATACCCATGCACTTCCACTCCGATTCCCTCTTTTTAGCTCTCCTAATAATGGAAACCAACCAAATGACATACTCTTCACTTTTATACCTAGACCTCCCACTAATCCTATTAATCTATTGTGCCAAACCCATATACCTCCTACTTGCAATACCAATCGAGAAAATAATCCAAATGCTTACCACCCTCAAAGCTTCACTCCAAACTATCAAAAAAGCTTCACAAATGCCTTCACTTTCCAAAATACCCGCCCTACTTTCAGTCCCAATGCCAACATTCCCCAAAATCCATTTCCCACATATCCAAACTTTTCTCACACCACTCAAAATCCTCTGATGACTCAAAATATGTCTCCTGCCCCCACCCATGCTACTATAATGCCTACCTCTTACCATACATTCCCCTCAAATCCAGAAATTGACCACTATGAGGAGATGGAGAAGGAGTGTAAGGTTCCTGAGGAAAAACATGCTAGGTAGCTACTGTTGATAAAGAAAGAGATTTCCAGAATGAAGAAAACATATGGTTCGCCCAATACAGCAAGTTTCAGTTATGACGACCTTTGCATTCACCTTGACTTGAACCTGCCTGAAGGATTTAAAATCCCTAAGTTTGAGATATTCAATGGCACTGGAAACCTACGGGCCACTTGAAAGGATATTGTGACAAATGGTAGGCATTTTTAGAAATAAGGCATTGATGATGTGGCTCTTTAGTCAAAGCCTGAGTGGAGAAATGTTAGAATAGTTTCCTTCACAGGAACTAAAGAAGTGGCCTAAATGGAGCACTTTAGCCAGAGATTTTATTGATAGATTTTCCTACAATGTAGAGATGGTTCCTGATTGATATTATTTGAACTGCATCAAGAAAAGTCTAATGAATTCTTTTGTGAATATGCCTATTGTTAGTGGAAGAGGCAGCAAAGGTACGACCTCCTATGACAGAAGAAAAACTAGTCATCGTGTTTACCCTAGCTTAGGAGAGAGAGTTTTATGACAAAATGATATGGGCAGTTCATGCTACCTTTGCTGATTTAGTTAAGATTGGTGAAACTATTAAAGAAGAACTCAGGACAGGAAAAATCAACAAGACCTCTGCACAACATGGTTCTTTAGAATTCCCAAAGAAAAAGAGAAAATATGTGTCTTTTGTATCCTTTAGTTCAAACCTGAAGTCAAAGAAATCTTTTGGTCCCAATTCTGGGCAAAGTCCATCACGGTCTATATACCCCTCAGCTCCACAAAATCCCCAACCTGTGTTCTATACCCAACCTATCCCCCAAGTTCCATAGCCAAATTTCTCTACTAATTATATGGATTATATTATGTAGATGTCTATTAAATATAATTTTTTCACTCTCTGTAATAATATCCACACTTTTACTACCTCCTTATTGATTTATGACAGACCCATAATTTTTTTATTTATGTAGTTCTATAAATAGATATACCCAGAATCATATTATACACACTTGCAGATACTTGGAAGAAATGATACACTTTAATCTCTTATCTCTCTTTATTGTTTTGGCTCTCTATCTGCCATGTTTATATGTTATATATTTCAGCTTCATTTCATAACACATAATATGAAATTCAATATGGGGAAGGGGATATATTGAAAAACTTTTCTTGAGTCGACTGATCAGTCATGATAGTCGACTCACCTGCAAGTAGATATACTGAACGAAATAGATTAGACCTCAAATGTGTAATCAAATACATAGATAAGTAAGATAATGATACAAAGATTTATACTAGTTCGAAACACCAATATGATGCCTATTTCTGGTTCTTCCTTGGGTTACAAGGGTTTTCTTAGAGCTTTTAAAGTGGAGTCAGAGTACAAATACAGTGGACAAGTTCTGAATGTTATTTTGCTATTCAAATCTTGTGACACAACCTCAACTGGTATGACTAAGTTGACTCAATATTTCTCTTTTGTAACAATTGTAAACTAAAATATACAAATCTTTATTGAGACTATGATTGAGACACACAAAGAATTTGCTGTGAAGTTGCGTGTTAACTTTGGTCTTCAATATTTTTTTATAGCCTTCAGTTGATTCAGCTGCTTTTCTATAAGGAAAATCCAAGGGATTTCTTATCATTCAAGAATTTGAATTGATTCCTTGATTGAGGAATTTCACCATATGATAAGTCCATAACAGATATATCTGCATGTATGGTGCAACCTTCTTTTCTTGAACATAGGCTCACAACCATACATGTTCATATCAGATATGTGTATGTAGAGGGTGTGATCTTCCTTCCCTTTGCCTTATATGTGATATATTGTTGTGATTGATTATTAATCACTTTCCTGATACTTTAGGATCTAATAAGATCTTAATTGATGTGATTTCGAATCTGGTGCCTGCTCCTTGTAGATAGGGATCGACTTTCTTGTTAGTGTGGATCACCCGAGATACTCCTCCATATATGGCTTTTAGAAGATCTTTCTTTATGTGATCATAGTTTCAGTGTATCCTGCATATATTTGCTTATTAGTTTGTCGTTATTGAAATATATTATGTAATATGGGGCTAACAATCTCTCCTTTTTATATAGTGAAAAATAATAAACATTAGTTGACTTTTCTATTTTTGTAGTCGACTTTCTCCCCCTTGATTTGGAGGGCTATCTTATGTTTTACCTTCTCTCCCTATTGATATAATAAAAAAGAACAAAATATGAAAGAAAACAACACACAACCAAGTAGAAAGAATAGGTACACAGTAGATAAGTAGTCAATGTATCATGTAGAAAGCAAAAAAGTGTGGCTGGACGAGTTATAATATCACTTACAAACCAAAAAGAGATAGGATCCCTTTTTGAATAATAGTCATCATCTCAATGTTTTTGAAGAAAGTAGGTAAGAATATTTTGCATATTGTGACAGAAACACTCATAGGATTTTTTGGCATTTTTGGAAAAACTGGAATAGGAGTTCTGGACTGATATGGCAAGCTCGTTATGGAGGAGTTGGTTTTGGACTTGATGGATTCCATTCGTACAAACACTTTATTGACTATCTTGATGCCTTCCTACTTGAATCCATCAATAGTCAGCCACACCTTGCCTACATCAGAACTGGTGTCATTACCCAACTGCATTAGTTTGGTAGTCGACTCTTAAAGATGAATTATCCTTTCATTGATTGCCTCAAACCGATCCTTGAGCTGCTCCAATTCCTTTAATATAGGAAGCACAGGTTTATACATAAACTTGCTTACCTTAGAAAGATTTGATTTTACTTTTGTATAATTCTTCTTGCACCATTCACTATCCAACAAGATATAACCCAGGCTTGGAAAGGTCTTGGAATCATAGGTTGCTGAGACTTCCATGGCAAGATATGATGATAGATCAATGGAATAATAGAGGAGGATTCTGGTTATTAGTAGTCCATAAGGCAGGCTAGCAGAGGCATGAGCGTCTACAATACTTTCCAACATATATTATCAAACCAAACAACCCAATTATTTTGTACTTATTTACCATGCAGTACAACTCAAATATATCATGCCATGTTGTGTTGCAAAGAGATACCTTTCAAGGAATAAGTGTGGTAGAAATAATATAAGCCATGATTTGTTACTTGAAGTAGAGAGATAGGTGACCGAAGTAGGACAAATTTATGTCTAGGTCAGACACAACCTTTTTTTGCTTCCTTGAAGCTAACCTCAAAATTCTTAGGTCATTTACTTGTTCTGTTTATATGGAACTTGGTATAGACTTGTGGTATAGGTAATGAACGAGATTTATTCTGTGAGTATTGATAGTGTAAATGGAGTTATAGATACTACCCATACATTTTAATGTGACACGATCAAGTTAACATCAATACAACTATTTAACTTGGAATCATAAGCTAGTATTTGAATCTAAAGTTTAAAGTGACTAAGTGTTTACAAGTTGTAAGTTAGATTAAAGGGATTGGGAGCTGAAAATGGAATAAAATATTGAGCTTCTTGCTTGACTTAATTAAGCTAGTAGGTGAGTCACCGACTTAAGCTATTTGGACCAAGTTAATGGACCCATGTCTATGGATTTGATTTGGGCCTATACTAATGTACTCATTTGGGACCAAATTGAATAAAAGAGGAAGAAACATAGAGAAATGGCCCAGCACACAAATCTAACAAGACCCAAATGTAATTGAGCCCAACTAAGAAATTAAGCTAGTAGGTGCATCACATACTTTGAACCTTTTGAGCAGCTTAATCTCTTTAAGTAGGTGCATCACCTACTTGGACCAATTTGATTAAATTTGGGGTCCAAAATGTAGCTAAGTGGATGGCCAAAAATAGGGCCTTTATAAGGCCAAGTTGCTTGTCCTTTTCCCTCATTCTTAAGTCAATAAAAAGGTTATACTTCACAAAATCTCTCTAGTTTCTTTAAAGCAACTAGGAGCATTCCTATATTTCCTTTTATGGTTCTTGGAGAAACCCCAACCTTTGCAGGTCAAGGTAAATGAAAACACTGAAGGTTTAGCATAATTCTCCCATAGAAGATTAGGAAAATATTCTATTCATGCTTAATTTAAAGTTCATGGCAGAATATAAAGTAAGCTAACGATTCACTTTTTCTTTGTTATTAAGTGATCTCTTTTCTTCATTGGTTTAAAGTGTGAAAGAAAGCAAAAGTTGAAGTTCTTGAGGAGTTCAAATTAAAAGAATAAGTTGCAGAATTGAGGTAAGGTGACTTCTCCATTTTATTCTCCTTATATATAAATTTGAGAGAGAATTATGGATGTGTTTTTATTGAGAACTCAAGAGATGATGAGTTCAATAATTAATTGCTACAATAAAAGGGATTTGAGGCTGTTTTGTGGACTACTTTATATGTATATATTATGGGCTTCTAGGTTGATGTTGGAGAAAGGTGTGACTAGTTTGACTTGAAATATAGAAGAAAGGTGTGGCAGTACACCACCAAACTAATTATTGCATATGTTTACTGCCCAATCTATTTTGCGTATTGTTTAGAGGATGTAATGAAGCCAAGGTGGTTTTGGTAAATCTTATAAGAACATGTATGGTATGTGCATGTAATTGGAGTAGAAACGAGTTAAAATAACACCTTTGATTGATAGATTAAGGGCTTACTGCTTGGTTATTGTTTTGGTGAAGTTAAGTAGCCCAAATGTGTTGGCTGGTTGCTAATATTAGTTTACAATATGTTCTATTATAGATCATTAATCTAAGAGGCGGAAAGTCAAATTGGGTTAGTTTCGGAGTTATATAACCAGGTATGTAAGGCTACTCTATGTTGTATTCTTTGGCATGAAATCTAGCACTTTTGGTATAACGTAAGCTTCTAAAGCTTTTCCATAGTAAATAATACCTAATAGCAGCACATGATCTCCTATTTAGATAACGACCTGGCTCCCGCTCCCCAATGTGTTGAAATACCTCACCACATGCTTATTACCAAGTCTGTATTTTTACATTCTCTAGCAAGTCTTTAGAGTTCTTTTTTAAGTTAAATAAGACCCGTATGTTGTATTCCGCTCCTAAATATTTCATTTGTGTACAATCTGATCCATACCTCTTTGTCATTGCATTAAGTGTATATTCACACATTTTTTATTAGTATATTATTGTTCCAAGGCACTATAATGTTATGACCACTAACGTAACAATCTCAAAGACTAAATAAACTAAGTAACTCAATCTGTAAAATGAGTGTCACCTCAGTGGCATAAGCCTATCATGGATTGATCTCGATACCTTTATATGTAGGTGGAAGCTCAGGGGAAAAATCCTAGCATGGGCTGATCCCAATGTTCATATATGGGTGACAGCTCAGGGGCGTAAGCCTAGAATGGGCTAATCCTGATTTATCTATTTACCACTAATCAACTGGTCATTTGCATTATATGGTTTACAAATATTATGAAGTAATAAAGTTAAAAATAAAGAAAATAATGTAATGTACGTAGTCCCACAAGTATATATAGAGGTGGTCTACTAGTACTACTTATTCACTTGTATCTGATGTCTATTGACCTCTTGTATTATGTGTTGTTACCTTTAGCCTTTCATATTTAGTACATGTTTTCATTCTGATGTCCCTCATGGAGACCTATATTTCATGTTGCAGGCACAGGTGCTTCAACTAATACACCTCGCTAGTAGGAGCACAAGCTATTTAGTGACTATTGGTGAGCTCCAGGTTGATTCAGGGCTTACTGAGTCTGTTCCGTATATTTTGGTATTGTGCAGTAGTCAAGAGTAGGGCGGGGTTTTTTACCGACCCTAACTAAGTCTATGAATCTTTTAAAGGCTTTGTAGACTAATGTAAATTTAAACATGGTAGTGTCTTGTCTTTTAGATGTTGTGGCCCCAACGACCATATAATTTTGTTCCTTATATAATTTTGTGCTTGCCTACGTAGTTATTCTCATCGATGCATTATATCATATTTATCTGAACCTTTGTTTGTCATAGTTACATGTATGAGAAGTACAAGGTTATGAATTGGTTCTCTCGGTCCTTCATGGTTATTGGTGCCTGTCCCGCCCTATAGGATTTGAGGCGTGACATTTACCACTCATTAAAGAAATTACCCCAAAGAACTTAGTGTCGAAGACCTTTTTAAATAAGAAATCAATTAGAAAGATTCTTGTTCCAAGCACAAGGGTTTCTAATTCATCGCTATCTTGAGAGAGATGAAGATTTGTATAGAACATACGCACAAAGTCCTATAAACTTCCATCCCACATAGACAAAACACCGAAGATAAATCTTGAGATTTGTAAAGGGAACTTACATTGAAGTGAGATTCTTTCAACTAAGAGAGATTGACTATTTGGCCAGGCACAACACAATGATTTTTGAAGGCGGCAAACTTCTCATTCTATGAGAAAGTCCAAAATTTATGCATGTCATCTAGTGAAAGTCATTCTAGAGGGGACGGAAGGGATTTCTTGATAGACGAATTTGGGCTTGGGGCTGAGCATTTTTTAGGAGTAGATGAGTGAAAGGGATGTGAAGAGGCTTCTTAAAGGATCCATATATAAGAACATGATCGTGATTGTCAGAGTAGCAATGTGGAGGAGTTTTAGTAAGATTAGCCATTGATCCGGTTCAAGTCATTTGGGAGTTAAGGGCTTAGAGAAGGTTTAAAAAGGCGGAGAGCAAGATAAAAAAGGGGTGAGGAGAACCAGGGGAAGATGAGAAGGGGTGAAGTGAATGGAGGCGACTGTAAAGTGAAAGTACGATAGGCGTATTGGGAAAAGAAAAGGAAAAAGTGGCGGTAATTAAGGAGAGAGAGAAAAAATAAGTCGTGAAGGGATGGTTAAAAAAGAGATGATGATGCTGAGTCATAAAACAAATTTACAAAAAATAAAAATACGTAAAATTGGTACATTCAAATATCATTAATGTATGTAATACTAAGGCTCTTTCTTAAGGAACAAAATCTTTCTTCTGACAAGGTTTTTGTAAAAATATCAACCAACTAATTTTTAGAATCAACAAATTTTATAGAAAAATCTCCATTTTCTACATGATCTCGAATAAAATAATGCTTAATGTCAATATTCTTAGGTCTAGAATGATCAATAGTATTTTTAAATAAACTAATTACACTGGTGTTGTCACACATTATAGGTACAGATTTAAAAAATAAATTAAAATCAATTAATTGGTGCATAATTCATAATTTGGAGTACTGCAACTTCCAACGACTATGTATTCAACTTTAGTAGTTGATAGAGCAACTGAAGTTTGTTTCTTGCTATGCCATGAAATCAGGTCATCACAAAAAATTTGGAATGTTCCAATAATTCCTTCTCTACCATTCTTATTACTTGTAAAATCAACATCTGAATATCTAATTAAATCAAAACATGAGGAAAGAGGGTACCATAGTCTAATATTTTATGTCCCGATGAAATATCTTATAATTTTTTTGACACCAGTCAGATGGGACTTCAGAATCTTGCACACTTACACATACTGAACATAATATCTGGTCGACTTGCGGTCAAATAGAGGAGTTATCTAATCCTTCCTCTGTATGTCTTTTTATCAACATCTTTTCTGAATGTGTCTGAGTCAAGATTTTTGGAGTGACTCATAGGATTTCCATAAGCCTTTTCTTTTTTCATATCAAATTTTTTGATGAGTTTCATGGTATATTTGGCTTGAATGATAAATGTACCTTTGGGATTTTGCTTGATTTGTTATCCTAAGAAGAATGTGAGTTCTCCCATGAGACTCATTTCAAATTCTCCCTCTTGTTGGGCGTATCCTTGAACTAAAAGTCTAGCCTTATTCCTAATAACCTAGCCTTCTTCATTTAATTTATTCTTGTAGACCTATTTAGTTCCAACAATTGAATAGTTATTGGGTCTTTCAACTAGGTTCCAAACTTTATTTCATTCTAACTGCTCTAATTCTTCCTTCATGGCCTCGATCCAAAACTCATCTTTGAGGGCCTTATCAACCTTTTTGACCTCGATTTGAGATACAAAAGCAACAAACGCTTGTTTTCTTAATCAAGCTCTTGTCTGCATCTTGTCAGTGATAAATTCATAAGTAAATCTTGCATTGTGTCTCCATTCTCTTGGAATATTTGTTTTCATTATTTCATCAATGGGAGTTGACTCTGGATAAACTGTAGTCGACTCAATGGTTGATGGTTTAAGAGTTAATCTTCTTTGGCTCCTGATTGTAGATTTTTACCTACTCTTCATCAAAACTCAAAATCATAGGAGAGTGATTATTTTCATCAATACAATATGCATAGATTCTTTAACACATAGAGTCCAATTATTATAAGCTTTGTAAGTGCGATTTGTAGGAGAGTACCCAAGAAAAATACCTTCGTCACTTCGTATGTCAAACTTCCTTACGTTATTCTTACCATTGTTATGGATGAAGCATTTCCAATCTAAAGGATTAAAATAATTGAAATTAGGATTTTTACCTCTCCACAACTCATAAAGAGTCTTTTTAAAATTGTTATGATGAGACATCTGTTGAAGATGTGACATGTCATGCTTACTGGCTTTTCCTAAAGTGATCTGGTAGATTATGTTCTAGGAGAATTCTTCTTGTAGTCTCTTAAAGATATCTGAACTTTTGTTTCACCACACCATTTTGTTGAGAAGATCAAGGAGATGAGAAATTCTTAGAGTAGCCGTTTTAAGCACAGTATTCTTCAAAAGCTTTGTTTTCGAATTCTCCTCCATGATCACTGTGAACATAGGTGATGAAATGTCCTTCTTTTCTTTGTACTCTTATACAAAAGATGTCAAAATTAGTAAATGCTTCATGCTTGTGAGCAAGAAACATTACCTAAGTGAAACGAGAATAAATATGAATAATAACAAAAACATATCTTTTTCAATACTTACGATCTAAGTGGGGCCAAACAAATCCATGTGGATTATTTGAAGTAGTTTGGAGCTAGTGACAATATCTTTGACTTTAAATGATGTCCGAGTCTGTTTACCAAGTTGATGAGCATCACAAATGTAATCTATCTCAAATCTTTGCTCTGACAGACCTTTCACCAATTCAAGTCTAGACAATTTTTGATGTCGTGCATACTGGCATGTCCAAGTTTTCTATGCCATAACCATATGTCATTGGTTTCCACAGTGAGACATGTTAGGGTAGCAAAATTAGGATTATTTAAATTATAAATATTATTAGCACGTTCACCGATAAGAGAAATATTTCTTTTCTTATGCTTGATGGATCAACTCTAAACTTTGAAGGATACCCCAAAACCTACATCACATAGTTGACTGATACTCAGTAGGTTGTGCTTGATTTCATCCATGAGATATACTTTAATGAGTTCCAGGAGGAGTTGAGCTTCACTAAGCTGACTCCTTCGAAGTCACCTTTGGCATTATCCCCAAATCTGACTGATCCTCCTCAATTTTCTTTAGAGAACAAAAGTTTTTTTCTTTTTGGTCATGTGTATAGAACATCCACTATCAATGACCCACATTTTTTTCCTATAACTTTTGTGGATGTGTTCCTATAAAATAAAAAGATTGATTTTGTTTAGGTACCCAAGTGGTCTTGGGACCTTGTAGGTTAGACGTGCTTCCTCTGGGCTGCCAAACCCTCACACCTTTAGACTTTTATTTGTAATTGTGTGATGTGTGTCCCATTTTGCCACAGGTGTAGGAGACTGGTCCTTAAAAAGAGAAAGAGGTTTTACCTGATTCAAAAAAAATTGATGAGGATCTAGATTTAGTTGTAAAAGAATTTGATATTGTGGAACTATGACTTGGTGATTTTCTAATGCTATTTAATTGCATTTTTACATCATCAAGTTCTTCTTGAAGTAAGTTAGTTTCAATTTGACATGATTCAGGTTCAATTTGTCAGTTTCTTCTTTCCTCTTTATGTTTTTATTTTAATCGTGCTTCCCAGTTTTTTTTCTTGAGCAAGTTTATTATATTCATCAATAACTTTTTGAAGTTCATCAGTAATCATATCAATATTCATTTGAAGAATGTTGCAATTATGACAGTTGAAAGATATTACCTAACTTGGTTCACCCTTTTCCATAAAAAACATGTTGGCAGTTTCTATATCTTCTTCAGTTTCATCTTTATCACTTTATGCCCCAAAGATTTTGTTATCTTGGATGATCTTCTCGTCAATTATGAATAATTTTATTTAATGTGTCTTGGTTTTCCATAACAATAACATCAATTGTCATCCCATGTAAATTCATTATTCTTGTATCCTTGTGGTATCTGTTGTCTGTGCTTCAAGATCTGCCTTACTCTGTGATTTATGAGAGCCATTCCCTCATTGTTTTTTTCATCCAGGATTTCTTCTTCTCCGGTTATTATGACATTTAAAGCCACTATTTTTTTTTCTTTTCCTCCTTGTTGTACCTGTTAATATGATTTTGTTCATGGGCAATGATGTTACATTTTAATTCATCATAAGTCATATTATGGAGATCTCCATCTTCTAGAATGTGTTCTTTAGTTTTCCATTCCTTTGGGATACTTCTTACAAGCTTTTGGACTTGCAGACTATTTGGATAGATCATTCCTAGGGACTTCAGGTCGCGTATAATTTTGATGAATCAAGCAAATATTGATTCCACACTTTTATTGTCTTCCATTTTGAAGAGATTATACTCATTGACCAGAGCACTGATTCTTGCCTATTTGACTTTGGTGGTTTCTTCATAGGTTACTTCTAATTTGTCCCACATTTTCTTTATAGTTTTTCATATTAATATCTTGTCATATTTCGCTCTGCTAATTGCATAATAGAGTAAACTTATAGCTCTTGTGTTAGCTTGATTTACCTTTTGTTGTTGCTTGGTGGCTTCAAAGTTTTCATAGTCGTCCAGGTCAATACTGCTTTATTCCTTGTCTTTCTTTGTTTCATTGATTCTTGAAATAGGCTTTGGTTCCTTCTTAATGATAGCCCAGGCTTGGAAATTATTTAACTGGACAAATATTTTAAATTTATTCTACCAATAAGAGTAGTGTTATCTATTAAAATATGGTGGTCTTGTGGATGAATGACCATCTTGAAGGAGGGCTCCTAGAATATGATAGTTTTTCATTAGATCTTTGCTCATGTGTGATTAAGTAACACTGTTGGTGAGACGTGTTCTGATACCAATTTAAATTCAAAGGGGGTGAGGGGTGAATTGACAAACTTTTCTTGAGTAGATTGATTAGTCGTAACAGTCGACTCACCTGTAAGTAGATATACTGAATGAAATAGATTAGACCTCAAATGCATAAGCAAATAAATAGATAAGTAAGATAATGAAATAGAGATTTATATTAGTTAGGAACATCAATGTGGTGCCTACTTCCAGTCTCCTTGGGTTACCAGGGTTTCCTTAGAGCTTTCAAAGTTGAGTCGGAGTACAAATGTAGTGGGCAGGTTCTGAATCTTATTTTTCCATTCATATATTGTGACATAGCCTCAACTAGTATGACTAAGTTGACTCAATCTTTCTCTTTTGTAATAATTTTAAAATAAAAGATACACATCTTTATTGAGACTAAGATTGAAACATACTAAGAATTTCCTTTGAAGTTGCATGTTGTATTTGGTATTTTGTTTTCTCTTTTATAGCCTTCAGCTGATTCAACTTCTTTACCCTATAAGGAAAACCCAAGGGATTTCTTCTCAATCAAGGAATCAAATTGATTCCTTAATTGAGGAATCACACCATATGGTACGTCCATATCAGATATGTCCTCACGTGTGGTGCGAACTTCTTTTCTCGAACATAGGCTCACAACCATACATGTCCGTATTAGATATGTCCATGTAGAGGGTGTGATCTTTCTTTTTTTCCCTTCTGTGAGAGATGCTGTTGTGACTGATTATCAAACACCTTCCTTATATTTTGGGATCTAATAAGATCCTTGATTGATGTGATTCCAACTCCGGCGCCTGCTCCTTATAGATAGGGATCAACTTTTAAGTGTGGATCACCCGGGATACTCATCCATATATGGCTTTTGAGAGATCTTCCTTGATGTGACCATATCTTCAGTGTATCCTTCATATATTTGTTTATTTGTTTGTCGTTATTAATAAATATCATGTAAATATGGGGCTAACATAATCAACAGAAAATTCTAATAAATTTATCTTCTAACATCCGTTTTTCCATTTTATATATATGGATGTATAGCTTTATTTATAGAAAAACAGCAACGAGGGAGAAATATGTAGCTAGGGTATCGACTACCTTTTCTTACAACTATGTAATGGATTTTATAAAGAGTTAAAATCATCTTAAGGCTTACAACAATGCAATGAATGCTATAAGCTCCATCAGAGTCTAATCACATACATGTTACATTTATTGTAAAAGATAGATTTCACAAACATTTACAATTTATAATAAATACAATCCATATGATCTTCATTCAAAACAAAGCAGATAGTCCAGATGATGCATGAAGGACTTGTTTTGTTCTCAAGGTCGGCTCTAAGGATTAGAAATTAAGTCATGTGCCTAGAGCCCCCATTATCAGCAAATCAACAATTTTATCAACGGAGCAACAAGTCATATCTCTCATTATTTTAGTGAGGCAAATAATATGCTATTTTGCTAAACTTGTCTCAATGAGTGGAAGGAGGACCTTTTACCATTCTCAGTTGGATACCAAGAGAACCAAAGGGCCTAATTCAACTTGATAAATGGCAATAACAATATTTTAGAAGAAAGTTTGAGAAATGTAATTTCTTTGTTAGCTAAACAATCTTTGTTTCTGGAAAGGAGGACGTATAGGCTACGTCTTTTCCATTTTAGATTGTGTTGCCACTTGCCAATCTTTTTTGTAGGTAGACTAGATGCAAGGTTCCATGTCCCCTTTTTGTCATTGTCAATTTATCTACTTATATATTATATGGAACTTATATATTATATGGTGGGAATCAAGTCAAACCACGCACACCTTAAGCTCACAATCTAATTTTATTATTGTGGTTTACCAAAAACAAAACAAAGGAAAACAAAAGAAAAGCCAGGTGAGGTATTAGTCATCCTTTTATTAATAAAAGCTAAAATCAGATAGCGTAGCAAAACAACAAATGCATAATATTTACGTTTATCAGGAACAACATTTTTGTTTGTGTGGAGCTTAGGTCACTAATGGTTGCTTATAGCTAATGCTTCTTAGCTTTTTGATAACGTGAATATGACATAAATCATGGTAAAGAAATGAATTTTGGACAAAATTTAACCTCAAAATATTGCTCATGAGAAGAAGTTTATTCATATAGCAGCTGACCTCACACCTAAGACTGATCATTTGAAGCATGGGATGATCAATATGCGAGCCAATATCAGCAAGTAAGAATATGGATAAGTCATGCTCTACAATGTTAAGAAATGAACTTTGGGTGTAATTTAACCTAAAAAATAAGGGGAGGATTTACCAAGATCATAGAAGAATACGACATATCACTAAAAGAATATGTACTTATACCTATGCATGAAACCCTATAAATTTTTGACTATTTTATTTTTGATCCTCCCGCATGGATAATATTGCTTTTGACTTGAATTATGAATAGGGATGTTAAAAGGACGTTTTGGAATAGTTTCAGAATTTTCGAAAGGGGTTCAGGGACATTTTGGGATTCTGAGGTAGTGAGCCTCCGTGATATTTACATTCCACAGAGGTTAACCTCCACGATATTGGTGTGGAACGGAGGCTAACCTCTGCAATATTGGTGTTTCACGCTGATGTGCAAATTTTGACTAGTTTTTGTTTTTTTTACTTAGGGTGAAGAACTTTTGGTCTTTTTACTCCTTCAACGACTTTTAAACATAAAAGTGACATTTTCCCTTCAGTTTTCAAAGATCAAATCAATCTATTTCTCTCTTAAACTCAAAACTCAAGAATATTCAAGGATTTTACAGAGAATTCATCATCCAGGATCCAAACTTTAAATTGTCTTCAATTCCTTATGTATTTTAGGCATGTTTATCTTCCTTAAGCTTGAATTTTACATTGTGGCATTAATTGAATGGATTTTCATGTAATTTAGATTGTGGGTTTGAAATTGGGTTGATAGATTTTGGTTGTAACTGATTGAATTGCTTATCACATATTTTAGATTGATTATTCATGCAATAAACTGATGTTTTTGGGACTGAATTGGTGAATTTTTTAAAATTGTTGGAATGGGGGACCTAGGTTTCCCCGAATTGATGAAAGTTTTGCTTGATAATGGCATTAACCTCAACCCACTTTGTAAACTTGATTTTGTATATGGATAATTACATGGTTTAACTTGTTTTTGAACCCATTGCATTGCATTAAAAGAAAAATGGATATAAAAATGATTTTGGATGGCCTTGGTGGCCACATATTATATTTTAAATAAAACTTGGGAATAAATTTGGTTATATGAATTAGTTTGACATATTTGATTTAGCTTGCAAGCATAATGGTATGACGATACCAAGTGAAAATTGCCTTAATTTATGACTCTTGGGTTAATGGATGAGTTTATGTGCAAATTATTTTTTTTGGGCTTAAAAGGAAGAGTGTAGCTTAATGTGAAGGTATAAGTCCTAAGGGGACGAACACTGAAAACCATGTTTGCCAGAGATGGGGTCTATATGACCATGTACTTGGTGCACACCTGATTTATATATTTTTGGGTGGTTGTTGCCTTGGTGTCTTTAGTTTTCCATCTATTTTTGTTGATTCATGCGGCTAACGC
>NC_061113.1:224757020-224896279 GCF_002878395.1 Capsicum annuum
TAATTCCATTAATTCTACTAAGCATCTAGATTCAAGGGCTTCCAATCATATGACAGGTTATTTGTCCCAATTCTCATCATTGTCTAGTGGTGTTTCTAAACATGTTATTCATATAGCAAACGAGCACACATTACCCACATCAGGTATTGGTTTTGTTGGAGATCTTTCTAATATTCTTTATATTCCAAATTTGAAGGCTAATTTGGTTTCAGTTAGTCAACTAGTTGATCAAAATAGTGTTGTAAAATTCTCACCCAATGGTTGTGTTGTTCAGAATCTAAAAGCAGGGATGACCATGGCCATAGGGTGTAGATTTGGCAGAATATTCCTACTAGAGTTGGTTCACCGTCGCTTGCATCATTGTTTTCTTTTAGTTTTTGCTGCAGATGTTAATATGATGGGTCATACTCATTCTTCTTGACTTTATCACATTCTTAAATAATGTCTACCTGCAGCATATCACATCCATTCCAGTCTCCTTTTGGCATGTACAAATTATGCCAGTTCATAAAGTAACAAGCTCCTTTTTCCATCCAGTTCATTTGCTTATGAAGATACATTTGATTTAACGCATAGTGATGTTTGGGGGTCCTTCTCCTAATTTGTCAAGGATGGGATATAAGTACTTTGTGTTAACTTATTGATCATGTATCCGGATACACCTAGGTGTTTTTTATTAGAAATAAATCTGAGGTTCAGACTCTTATTATGAATTTTGTTGAGTAAGTTCGTGCACAATTTCATAAAACTATAAAAGTATTTCATTTTGATTCAGGAGGAGAGTACACTAAGACTAATCTTGTTTATTTTTTCAAAAATAAAGGAATTATTGCCCAACGCATATGTCCTCATACTCCTGAACAAAATTGGGTAATAGAAAGGAAGAATCGACATGTTTTAGAAACTACATTGGCTTTATTGAGTACGTCGAATATGCCAAAAAGTTTTTGGCCCAAAGCAGTACATACTTTTGTATATTTGATCAATAGACAAACTTCCCCAGTCATTGGAAATGAGACACCATATTTCAAATCATTTCATAGTAAGCCTGATTATTCTCTCTTGCGGATTTTTGGTTGTGTTTGCTTTGTACATCTTCCAGCACATCAATTACATAAGCTTTCAGCAAAGGCAGCAAAATATATTTTGTGGGATACAGTGATACACAAAAGGGGTATCTCTGTTATGATGCATTTCATTATCGTAACATACAAAGGCTATGACACGTGCATGACATAGCTATCTTAGCTCTGAATTGCTATTGTGTGACCACTGGTATCAATTTGAAGGGGGATGTTAGGAAATAGTATAATTGTATAGACATAATATTCTCTTTCCTATAATAGGATTTTATTACTGATTATGGAGTTATAATAATATATATTCTTTTATAGAATAGAACTCTCCTTTTATGCTGGCTTACAGTTGCTCTAGTCAAAACAAGATCAAAATCTTGGGAAAAATATTTCTAAGGAAGGGCTCAATGAGGTGTTAGACGAATAAAAGAATATAAGGGTGGTGAAATTCTTAAAGAAACTTCGTCCTGAATTCGAGCCAATTCGTGGCAGTTTGTTGAACAGGGAAGTCACACCTACTCTTGATGTTGTGTTGGCAGCTGTCTTGCATGAAGAGACAAGACTTGGAAATCAGGATGCTAGAGCATACACCATTACCTTCTGTTGCAATACTTACAGTAAAATCAACAATCGTTGCTTCAATAGGAATTACTAAGAGAAGTGTCCGATGCTATGAATGCCAAGACTTTAGTCACATCACAAACAATTGTCCTAAGAAGAAAAACATTTGTGCATATTACAAAATTAATGGCCATTATATTTCATATTGTCATCGTCGCCCAAATCGTTCATGAACTGCTCACCAGGCTTACCAGACAAATGCCACTACATTATTTGGTTCCTTCCCTGCTGGTCATGATCTTGAAAAACTAATTCGAGATTCTATTGCAGTTACTCTTCCTGAAGCCATCTCAAGTATACTCTCGACATCCTCTTCAGGTACAAGTAATTCAATTAATTCAACATGGCATCTAGATAAGGGGCTTCTAATCATATGAAAGTTGATTTATCCCCATTATCATCATTGTCTAGTGGTGTTTCTAAACATATTATTCATACAGAAAATGGACACACATTACCCACATCGGGTATTGGTTCTGTTGGAAATCTTTCTAATGTTATTTATGTTCCAAACTTGAAGGCTAATTTGGTTTCAATTGGTCAACTAGTTGATCAAAATTGTGTTGTAAAATTCTCACCCAATGGTTGTATTGTTCAAAATCTGAAAATAGGGATGACCGTGGCCACGAGACGTAGATTTGGCAGAACATTCCTACTAGAGTCGGTTCACCGTCACTTGCATCATTGTTTTCTTTTAGTTTCTGCAGTGGATGTTACTCATTCGAAAATATTGTTCACTCTTTGGCATAATAGGATGGGTCATCCTCAATCTTCTTGACTTCATCACATGCTTAAATCATGTCTTCTTGCAACACATCAGATCCATTTCAGTCTCCTTTTGGCATGTACAAATTGTGCCTGTTCAAAAAGTCATAAGCTCTCTTTTCCATCCAGTTCATCTGCTTATGAAGATCCATTTGATTTAGTGCATAGTGATGCTCCTATTTTTTCAAGGATGGGATATAAGCACTTTGTGTTATTTATTGGTCATGTATCCAGATACACCTGGGTGTTTTGTATTAGAAATAAATTTGAAGTTTCGACTGTTATTATAAATTTTGTTGAGTATGTTCATGCACAATTCAAAAAACTACAAAAGTATTTTGTTCTGATTCAGGAGGAGAGTACACTAAGACTAATCTTGTTGATTTTTTCAAAAATAAAGAAATTATTGCCCAACGCACTTGTCCTCATACTCCAGAAAAAAATGGGGTCATAGAAATGAAGAATCGACATGTTTTTGAAACTACATTGGCTTTGTTGAGTACGTCGAATATGCCAAAAACTATTTGGCCCAAAGCAGTACATACTTTAGTATATTTGATCAATAGAAAAACTTCCCCCAGTCATTGGAAATAAGACACTGTATTTCAAGTTATTTCATAGTAAGCCTGATTATTCTCACTTGCAGGTTTTTGGTTGTGTTTTCTTTGTACATCTTCCAACACATGAACAACATAAGCATTTGGCAAAGGTAGCATAATGTAGTTTTATGGGATATAGTGACACACAAAAGGGGTATCTCTGTTATGATGCATCTCGTCGTCAGCAACAAATATCTAGACATATTATTTTCTTTGAGGATCAGTTTTCTAGTAAACACAATGCTAAACATGCTTCAGAATCTTTTTTTTTCAGACAAGTTTGATGACGATGTGGTAGCTACTGGCCCTCAGCTTGAGTCTTTGGAACAAACCATGCACTATGATAATGGTGATCTCCAGCCTTCATCTCCTTCAAGTACTGATCCTCCGCTTGAATCTGCAGTACAACCCATGAAAAATGGTAATGAAGCTCTCCAATCTTTATCTCTTTCTGCTATTGAATCTACATCGTCATTCTCATCTTCGGAAGAGGAATCCCCTTATCCAGTTACTATTCTATGTCGGTCTAGTAGAATAAATTGCCATGCTCCAGAATGACATGGCTATTCTCCAGAGAAATTTTGTAAGTCCTATGCCTTGCATACCACACTACATTCTGTTGAGGTTCCTACATCTTACTCCCAGGATTCTACACGAACCTGCTGGAAAAAGGCAATGTTGGACGAGCTTTGTGCACTGAATAAAAATTCAACTTAGGACTTTGTTGATGAACTAGCTTATGGAGTTCTCATTGGAAGTAAGTGGGTGTATTTTATTAAAATAAAGGTAGATGGTATAATTGATCGCTATAAAGCGCAATTGGTTACTCAAGGGTACAAACAGGAGTATGGGGTAGATTATAAGGAGAATTTTGCACCTGTTGCTATGATGTCAATAGTATGGGCATTATTGGCCTTGGCTTCAATTAAATGCTGGACTTACATTAGTTGGATGTGAACAAGACGTTTCTTCATGATGACCTGGAAGAAGTTGTGTTTATGAAACCACCACCTGGGTGTGTTCTGCCAAGACTAAATATAGTTTGTTGTCTTTGAAAATCTTTTATGGATTAAAATAGGCTCAAGAGCTTGTTTGACTAATTTCAATCCATGATTCAAACTGCAGGCTTCTCTCAAAGTTCTTCAGATTATACCTTGTTTCTTCATACTTCTCTAGTAGGTATCACAGTACTTCTCATCTATGTTGATGACATCATTATCATTGGAAATGGTCAAGAGAATATTACTAAGTTAAAAGAATTCTTGCATACCTTATTTAAGATGAAGGACTTGGGACGATTGACATAGTTTCTTGGGATTGAGGTTCTATACTTGCCTACTGGGTTAATGCTTACACAACAAAAGTATGCTAGTGATCTTGTTGGTACGGCTGGTCTTACTGATAACAAGGTTGTATACACCCCAATGTAGATTAATACAAAATATAAGGAGGCTGATGGCGAACCATTCAGTGATTCCATATTGTATCGGTAGTTGGTGGGATCACGCCGGACATCTCATATGCGATACAAGTTCTAAGTTAGTTTGTAGCTAATCCTTACCATATATATCACACTGCATTACTTCGTGTCATTCAGTATGTCTGTGCTTTTATAAATCAAGGTGTTCTCTTCCATTCAAATTCTCCTATAAATCTTAAGGGATATACTAATACAGACTGGGCTGGTTCTCCCGTTTCTCATCGTTCCGTAACTGGTTAGTGCATGTTTCTAGGCACATCCCTGATATCTTGGAAATGTAAGAAACAATCTCGTACGTCTAAATCATCTACGGAGGTTGAGTATCAGGCTATGTCGGCAACAAGTTTGGAAATTGTTAACAAAGATTCCAAAGTAGAATTCCCAAAGAGAAAAATTGGAAACATCCAATTTTGTGGAGAGCAAATCATGTGAAGAGAATTGTGAAACTATTGATTACAAAAGAGGAGGAAAAAGAGAGAGAGCAAAAGGAACTTATGAAGGTAGAAAGTACCTGTGCAAAGAATACAGAAAGCACGAAAAAAGAAAAAAATTTAGATTATGGCTCTTGATACCATGACAGAGAAACAACAGAAACCAAGATGTTCTGAATAGCAACTTGTCTTGTTCCATAATACATAATGAAATACTTATAGCTATACAACTGTAGGTTAGAGTTATATTCTAGGAAAGAATATATATTGTTATAACTACACAATCAGTAATAAAATCCTATTCTAGGAAAGACAATATTTTATCTATACAATTATTCTATTGCCTAACAGATATAAGTCTATTTTACGCATTATTTCAGTTTTTAATGGGTCTAGGGGCACCGTGGTCAGTTTCCCTCACCCAAAATCCACCTATAATATAGAATTTCAGCCCCAAGAAGCCAAAATTTCTTATTTTACTCTAATCCTCTCAAAATCCAAATCCTAATCCTTTTCCTTAAGATCAAGAATCAAGATCTTAAATTCAAGATATCAAGAAATGGATCAAGATCTGGGTTCCTCTCTTTCTCCTAAATAATCTAAGGTATGTGGGGTTTATCCTAAAACTACATGGGCTTGTTAAAACACTTGAATATTATTTAAAGATTATCAATCACAAAATTACAAAGGGGTTTTTGAAACCATGTTTTAAATTATGCATCATAGATGTTTTAATGGCATTGTTGTTTTGGACTTTAAGTCTTTTCCCCTTAAAATTGATTTATACGTATATGTATATGTATGAAAATTTAGATTGAAGATTGTTTGAGAGCACAAATTATGAAATCCCTTTCTTGTGATGAATTTAAGTTTATGATCTTATTGTGAATGGTTTGAAATGCATGATTTATGGTTTGAAAATAGTTTTCTCAATATCATAGTATTTGTTCATGATTTAGAGATGATGAGAGGGAGTTTCCTGATATAATTATGTTCTTGTGTTAAAGAGAAAGAATTGCATGTGATTGAGAACTTTGATATGACCACCTTGTGTATTTGAAATATTGAAAAAGAGAGTTTCTTGTATGTGTTTACATGAGTTTTAAGAGAGAGTTCTTTGAATTGATTTATTGATATGGTGGTCCCAAACCTTATGTTTTGAAAATAGAGATTAGAATATGATATTAATGGCTCAGAGACGCGACTTGCAAGTCAATGGTATGACGATACCATTTACATGTATGCCATAACAGAGCTAGAGTTTTTCAGAGTTTGATTTTAGAGAATAAAATGTTTTAAAGAGTTAAAAATAGGCTTAAAAAGGGTGAGGTGGTTACCCGAAGAAGGCTTGAGTTCAAGTAACTCTTAGCCTAAAACCGTATTTTACTAATACGGATATATTATTCTTATACGCTGGCGATGACCCTGTGGCATAGTAGAGATAGAGACTCCAGCCCTTGCGGAAAACTTGGGTTGGGGGCTTGGCTGCAGAGTTAATGGTAGTTTCTATATAGCCCATAGAATTTCAGAGTTATAGGGTATACCACCTAGCGCAGAAGTAAAATAAAGATTGTCACAGATTTCAAATGATTTTATAGAGTCTTTTAAATATTCCCATGTGATTCTTACCAGATGATATATTTATGAATTGTTTTAAATTGCTCTATATATGTTGAATAAAAAAATAGTACTTTGGATTTGGTTTGCGTACCAGTACAACTGTATTGACACCCCTACCTTCTAGGGTTTGAGGCTTAGTCTATAGGTTCTACTAATCCATAGAGCTTTCAGATAGAAGCAAAATTTGTGGTGGTGAGCCTCTTTATTTTGAAAGGCATATCTCTTTTTAGACATATTCTTTTTACTTTGGTTTTGGTCCACTACGGCCTTATCCCAGGTTTCAGATAGTTATTGATGTCATGTGTAGTAGAGATTTCGCAGACTGAGAAAGATGTTGTTTAAATATTTATAAATTTATTTCCGCATTGTTGAATAGATTTTTGAGTATGACCATGATTCCATATTGTTTTGTGTTTTCATAAATTTTTGTATACTATATGAATATTGTGCATGATTACCAGATTTAGAAGGGCGCTTGGGACTCCATGGTTTGGGAAGCTCGTTATAGCCAGGGCCCTTGCTCGGGTCATGACAAAATTTGTATCAGAGTATAGTTCATGGTCCCAGGGTATCTGTGAAATCGTGTCTAGTAGAGTCTTGCTTATGGGTGTGTTGTGCACCACACTTATAATCAGGAGGCTACCGGACATTTAGAAGTTGTTTCCCATTCTTTCATACTCTAGTTCGTGCTATCAAGTTGTCCATAAGAAATTTATCCAAGTTCATTCCTCATTCTAACTTCATAGGGCATGCCTCATTGTTGAGGCGATACAAGTTTAAGAGTCTAGCTCCCCCAGCGATGTGGCTCTCTCTAATTGAGTTATCCAGATTAGTTATGAGATAACACAAGGACTTAAAAAGAGTCTAGTAGTGCTTCGAGGTGTATTGATTTGGAAGTATACTATTATCTTGATGAAATAATGTTTTCCCAGCCTGAGGTACGAAGTGTATTCAGTCCTCTTTAATAAAAATTCCTATAGGGGATGTGATGCTTAAGGATAATTATATGTAGCAGAATACTGGAACTGTATTTCCACCTGAGTAGTAGCGTATGTTAAAGTGTCATGACCTATTGGTAGTTAGATGGTCTAGAAGTTGGTGACATGAAGTCACAAGGTTAGCAATCAGAGCGAGGGTGACATTTACGTAAATAAATAGTTTTAGTTGTATAATCGTGGATTGAGGAGTGGTTTGCCATTGTATAGTGATAGACTTATGTGGTAGTAATATTTGTAGATCGTATGATTATTATTTATTCAAAATGGAGAAGGAGATCAAAATGGATAGTTATGGTGGTTGTAGAAATCATTCATAGGCTTTGAATGGAAAAAGGTTAGTCAATAAGTTATGGGTAGAGACTCGTTGGTGTTTATGGAATTTGGTGATAGTGAGAATTCATACTTGGGTAAGTAAGTATGATGTGAAGAAGTGGAATGTGTAGATAAGATCATAATGGGTATGTTATAAGAGTAAAACTGACTATCCCTATTATGTGACTTTACCCCCTTGATTGTCTTTTCCTTGGTAGCTGTAAGCTAGTATTGAACATCAGAAGATGTGTGGTAAATTCTAAGGTATGGTACTAATATTGTGGAGAGGATGAACTGGTGGATGATAGTTAAGTTAAATGGCATAGTTGGGTTGATTCCCTAATTTGATGGATTAGTGTAGTGTGTGGCATGCTTCATTGGTGGTACATGATTGACATTAGACTATAGGCTTGAACGCCAGATGTGAAGTGTGATGGTAAGAGTAGTAGCTTAAGATTAATGATGCATATTTTATTGGGATTAATTATCAGTCTTGATGTGATGTGTGAAATAGACTAGGTTGATGATTTATGAAAAGTTTAAGTGGAAATCATGAGGTATATGTGTACATAAGGACTAGTGTTAAAATAGTGAATTGTGGTTGAATCGTTAAGTGGATAAGAACGTGAGTATATAGGAATAAGATGAACTCAAGTAGTAGGTTGTTGAATAAAGTTTTATGTGAATAAGTGTTTTGTGTACCAAGATTTAGTTCTTGAATCTTGTAATATGGCGAAGTCTAAGAAGTTGTTGTAGGATGCCCTTTAGAGTTAAATTAAGGAGATATAGATTGGCAATGTGCGCCTTTGGTATAGTTTTTACAGATTTTGTTAAGTTTTAGGATATGTGATTAGAGGTGTAATAATAGTATCCTAAGGATATTAAAGATGGAGCGTTAAGTTTTTAGAAGAGTGGGTGTCTATGCCCATGAAAATGCTAGTTGTAAGTTGATGACTTTGAGAGTTAAAAGATATTACGATTAGTGTCCCTAAAGGGGATGTCCTTGAAATAATTTAGTGTCTTTGTATTAGAGATTAATGAGAGGAGTTGTGTTCATGGGTATTTTGATATCCCCTTTTGTGATAGGGAGTATGGATGTGTGCACTCATGAGAGTGGGAGTTGTAGAGTGATGGCTGTAGAGGCTAGCGAAAGCTAAGAGTAGCATATACAAAGAAGTAAGAACTTCAAGGTACAGTTCTTCCGGGAGAGTTTAGAGTTTAAGTATGCGGTGATGTCTCTTTTGTGTTGAGAGTTATGGCTATAGATTTAATAAGGGGATATGTCCGTAAGTCTGGGGTTGTGACTTTGGTCTAAGGGGGAGATGGTGAATTAAGGTAGTTCCCAAATGTTCTCAAAATGGAAAGTTATGGGGAGAAGCCATGATAAACCTATTTCTACTCAAGCATAATTCTCCTACTCCAATTTGGGAGAGTATCCTACTAATGTATTTCATCATTTGTTCATGTCATGCCTATGCCTACGGTTCGAGTACTCTATGGACTTATGTTTATGATTTGACCTCTAAACTAGAAGCAATTATGTGTCTCAGTAATCCATTCTTTCATATATTCAAACTAAATGTTATGTTGTTCGTGATCTATAAAAATCTATGTCTCTCAATATGCTTGGTTCTAAAAGAATATGTTTCTATATGTCACCAATTCATCCTATGTCGGATTTAGCCCAAGTGCAAACTCATGAAAAAATCTCAGTTCCTTAAGCGAGAAGAAATTGCTTCAAGCAGAAATCTTTCTCTTAGTTGTAATGTAACACCTTGTAGCATTCTCGACTCAATACCACTCTTGGTTGCATATGTGGAGAGCTGTCAACCTAAAAAATTTTCTGATTGTTAAAAGACTCAGTCATATTTATGAGCTTGTAACTCTCATCATTTTCAAATTGATCTTTCCGACCCCAAGAAGTAGATTTTTGAGTTGATTCATGTTCAGGAGTGTAATGAGGTTGTTTCGGGAAAGTTCCAAATTTTTTAGACCGCATTTGAGATGCATTTGAGTGAGCAAACCTGCGGATCAATGCGATATCGATAGGCCATATCGGTAATCATGTTGGCCAAACCAGTGTCTCGATGCGATCTCAACGCATCGCGTTGCCAATCGCACCGGGTGCCCAGTTTATCTTACTGAATTTTCAAGTCCAGGAGGATAATTCAGTCTCTTTCCCTCATTTTGCCTTGATATGTGCACCAATGTTTCTCACTATGCTTTATCCTAAGAATTCAAACTGTTATGTGTCTTTTGAATGACTCTCTACTTATGATTCAGACACTTGATATATGGAGCACTCGTGGTTATTTTATCGTATCTTCATTTTATGTCCTTCTTGAGTAGTGCAATAAGTATTAATTATGGTCTAATAGGGTTACTTCCATTCATGATAGTTATGATCAGGTCCCTTAATAACCCTCCATATGATAGTATAATGGTGGTTGTGGAGGCGTGGTGATGTGTTAGGTAGAGGAGTACATGTTCTTGAAGGTTAAAAAAAATTAATGTGATTCTTGAGCTGAGGTTATAGGTGAAAAGGGAAAAGGGAAAAGGAGGAGATGAACTTTTGTTATGTGAAATAGCTAAGAAGGAGGAATGTGGCAAAAATATTTGTTAAGAGTGATTGAAGTTGTTGGTCTTAGTGGGGGAATCCATGTAATGGGTATAGTAATGATAAGGCTTGAATGTTGTGGTTGCTGAAAATACAAATCTATGTGCTATGTGGTTAGTACTCTCTAAATGAAATCTCGAGGGTGTTTGACGACAATATTTTTAATGGGATGTAAAGTACAGGGTCCTATAGTTTAAAGTTATCACCCTGTTACTTCGAGTTAGGCTTCAACATAGTAGTACTAAGTAGTGGGACTCATATTTTTATAGCTAGATGTCTGATTGGACAATTGTAAGTTGGAAATGAGGAAGTGTGTTATTTGTTGTTTGGGGCATAGATAAGTAGTGTTTCTAAGTGTAAGGTCTATTTTGTTGTATCATGAGATGTGGAGAATGATTCTAATCCTATCTTCCGCAAAATCTTCTTTCATTATTACTACCAATATAAATCAGGTCTTTGATTATCATATAAATCCCTTCCTTATGTGCAAGATCATCCCTATGTAGTCTCATTATCTCATGTTTCGTGTTTTCACGATTCACTCGGGGTTATAAAGAAACTCGTTTAATTCCATTGTATATGTTGTTGAGGAAAATTCTTCAATGTGAGACTATGTTTTTTATTCTAAACTTTCTGAGCTTCGAAAGGTCCCCACCCATCATTCGGGGATAAATGATCCCAAGGGGGAGATAATGTAACATCCCGCATTTTTGAGCTAAAAATCAAACCATCGTTCCTACGTGCGTAAGCTCTAATTCCATGGTTTATGCTTTGATTCATGTTTCATGATCTTTCTCCTAGTATATGAAGTGATTATGAGGTGAAAAATGTTCATAGAAATGGCCTAAAGCAAAGTTGAGCTAAGAACCTTTCATTCATCCGAAATTGGATAGTCGATTCTACAAGGGTTTATTTTGAACATAGATAAATCTTGATACACATAGAATTTTTCATGTCAAGACCCACCAAATTGTACATAATTCAATTAGCTTTCCAACAATATCAATTTCGCCAAAATCCAATAATCGAGCGAAAAGTTATGGATTTTTCCGTGTGAGGTAGTAAGCCAACGCGATCATGATGCGTCGCGTCGAGATCGCGTCGATACGAAACCAAACGCGGATAGAAGGCTGTTTTATGCATTATTTCAGTTTTTAATGGGTCTAGGGGCACCGTGGTCATTTTTCCTCACCCAAAATCCGTCTATAACATAGAATTTCAGCCCCAAGAAGCCAAAATTACTTATTTTACTCTAATCCTCTCAAAATCCAAACTCTAATCCTTTTCCTCAAGATCAAGAATCAAGATTTTAAATTTAAGATTTCAAGAAACGGATCAAGATCTGGGTTCCGCTCTTTCTCCTAAATAATCTAAGGTACATAAGGTTTATCCTAAAACTACATCGGCTTGTTGAAACACTTAAATATGATTTAAAAATTATCAAGCATGAAATTACAAAGGGGTTTTGGAAACCATGTTTTAAATTATGCATCATGAATGTTTTAATGACGTTGTTTTTTTGGCCTTTAGGTCTTTTCCCCTTAAAATTGATTTATACGTATATGTATATGTATGAAAATTTAGATTGAAGATTGTTTGAGAGCACAAATTATGAAATCCCTTTCTTGTAATGAATTTAAGTTTATGATCTTATTGTGAATGGTTTGAAATGCATGATTTATGGTTTGAAAATAGTTTTCACAATATCATAGTATTTGATCATGATTTAGAGATGATGAGAGGGATTTCCTTGATATAATTATGTTATTGTGTTAAAGAGAAAGAATTGCATGTTATTGAGAACTTTGATATGACCACCTTGTGTATTTGAAATGTTGAAAAAGAGAGTTTCTTGCATGTGCTTACATGAGTTTTAAGAAAGAGTTCTTTGAATTGATTTATTAATATGGTGGTCCCAAACCTTATGTTTTGAAAACATAGATTATAATATGCTATTAATGGCTCAGAGACGCGACTTGCAAGTCAATGGTATGACGATACCATATACATGTATGCCATAACAGAGCTAGAGTTTTTCAGAGTTTGATTTCAGAGAATGAAATGTTTTAAAGAGTTAAAAATGAGCTTAAAGAGGGTTAGGTGGTTATCCGAATAAGGCTTGAGTTCAAGTAACTCTTAGCCTAAAATCATATTTACCGATACGGGTATATTATTATTGTGCGTTGGCGAAGACCCTGTGGCGTAGTAGAGACTAAGACTCCGGCCCTTGCAATAAACTTGGGTTGGGAGCTTGGCTGACGAGTTAATGACAGATTCCATAAAGCCCATGGAATTTTAGAGTTATAGGGTATACCACCTAGCGCAGAAGTAAAATAAAGAGTGTCACAGAGTTCAGATGATTTTATAGAGTTTTTTAAATATGCCCATGTGATTCTTGCCATATGATATATTTATGAACTGTTTTAAATTTCTTTTATATATGTTGAATAAAAAAATTATTACTTTGGATTTGCTCTGTGTACCAGTACAACTGTATTGATTCCCTTAACTTCCAGGGTCTGAGGCTCAGTCTAGAGGTCCTGCTAATCCGTAGAGCTTTCAGATAGAAGTAAAGTTTGCGATGGTGAGCCTTGTTTATTCCGGAAGGCATATCTCTGTTTAGACATATTTTTTTAGTTTGATTTTGGTCCACTGGGGGCCTTGTCCCAGGTTTCAGATAGTTATTGATGTCATGTGTAGTAGAGATTTCACAAATTGAGAAAGATGTTTAAATGTTGATAAACCTATTTCCGCATTGTTGAACAGATTTCAGAGTATGACCATGATTCCGTATTGTTTTGTGTTTCCGCAAATTTTCTTATACTATATGAATATTATGCATGATTACTAGATTTAGAAGGGAGCTCGGACCTCCATGGTTCGGGATGCTCGTTACGGCTAGGGCCCCGGCTCGGGTCGTGACACTCTTTGAACTTTTATTTTACTTATTTATCTTTTTTATTTCAATCTTGATTTTGCTTCCGCTTTATTATTATTATTATTTTAGTTCTCTATAAGTTATGCTAAGGGGGTGGTTCCGGTTCATGGTGGGATTGAGATACCTATCATGACTATGCCCTGGTTCGGATCATGACACTACGCAATCTAAGGTATGAATTTAAAAATTGTAGCTATTACATATTAATAGCCACACAAATTTGAATTTCGTGGCTATCTAAAAATTCATCGAATTTCTTAGCCACGAAAGCTTATTTGACAAAGTTAAATCTTAATTTTTACTACAAATGCAAACATTCATGGCAATAATTATCTAATTAGCTATAATTTTTCTGCTATAGTAAATTTCGGTAGTTAATTATAAAAAAAATTTCATGCGATAAAGGTAATTGTGTTAATAGCAATCTTTTAGCAACAAGAATTTTGTTTGAAAGAAAATACTGTAGCTCTATAAATAATTTTGCTTCAAGTTATAAAAACTGTGGCGATAGTCAAATGAAATAATCATTGATTTTTTCTATAGTAAAATTTTATTGCTAATTATTAATTTTTGCCATGAGTTAAAATTTACTGTAGTAATAATAACCTTTTAGCCATAATAAATTATTTGAAGCAAAAATTGAAGCTAAATTATTTTTTTTCAAGTTATAAAGTTGTAACTTAATAGTTATAATTATTTGTCAATGGCTAAATGATATAGCCATAAAATTATTGTTGTGATTTGATATGGTAGCTAATAATTATTTTTGTTTATTGGTTGAAATTTTTTGTAGCAATACTAATATTTTTAAATCCTTCATTTATCGGCAAAAAATGAAAAATTAAATTTTTAAGACCATATGCCTATTCATCACATCAGTACATAACCAATATTAACCACCAAAAAGCTTTAGTACCTAACCTATTCAATCATTTGTCTCTAATTAAAATCGAGATCCGTGACAACTTGTTTATCAGAATTTTTTTTTGGAGATTCGTGAGAAACTTCTCAAACTTAATAGCATCATTCATAAATAAAAGGCAAGATAACCTTATAAACACAAATAAAAGTAGAGATAATTTTATAGATAGTTACAGTCCAATAATTTCTATATATCAATAATTAAATATTATATGTGGATTTTTCAACAAGTGTGTGCAAGATCTTCACCTATTTTTTTCAATCATAGATCAATCCCAATTGATCTTTAATTTCAAAGATTATGTTGATCATACGGAGAAAATAGTAAGAGGAGAGAAGTAGCAAAGAGTAAAAGTAAAAGAAGCAGTCTGTCAACCAACATCAACCAAGATTATAGAAAGAGCTCATAACATAATCAATTGAAATATGTGATTGGATTTCTATATGAAAATATAAAAAAGAAACAAAAGTTTTTCAAACTCGAAAGTCAAGAAACACTACACCAATCCATTGAAGTAATTCTCTTCTCAAACTGTTTTGAACACCTAACACATCTCAATTACTAAAAAATATAATGTGACAGAACCTGTGTAGAATTTGTAAAATAAAATAAAGCACATGTTCAACTACCACACGAAAACATAAACTTATCAAAGAAACCACCATGAAAAGACCAATACAATATAAATATATGACTTCAAAATATTTACAATAATAAATCTGCATCATCAGTATCTAGTTCTGATTCAGTGCCTTGAATGATATTATCAGCTAAAGTAATATCAATGTTAATAGCATCATGATCAATTCTTCTCAAATTCATGAAGTCTTCATCAATCTCAATTGTATATAAAAAAATCATTACAAACATCTTGTTGAAAATTCTCTTCATGGATAACACCTCTAAATAAAATAAGTAGACTGACCATTCAGAACAATTGGTCAATTGGGATGAAGATTATCTTTAACATTAAAAACTTGTTTCACCTAAGAAGCAAGCACAAATGGTTAATTTGTTGCTAATTTTCTCTTAGTGTTAAGACTAACACAATCATATTTTTCTATTTTCACTTCTTTTTCGATGTGATCAACACCCCACCAATCACACTTAAGCAAAACAATACATTTACCATCGAAATATGAAGTTCAACTATTTCAGTTAGAACACCATAGTAATTGATAGTTTGACTATTCACTACTCCTCTTAGTAGAACATCACTATTTTTCCTCTTCCTCTTTTCCTTGAGTTGTTTAGTATGAAATCTAAAACCATTAATTTCATACTTCTTGAATCGTTGGATCCCATTAAACGGACCTTTAGCCAAAGAATACAATTCACAGTTGCTAGTGGATTTTCTTCTTTGAGCATTTGTATACTCTGTTCAAAAAATAAATAAATAAATTATAACAAATAATTAGTATTACAAATTTAATATAAAATACAACAAAAACTATTAAACAAGTATTGCAAATTTAATATAAAATATAACAAAACTTACTTGATGGAAAAATCAATTATCAAAGTCCATGTTCTCATTTTAACTCTTCTACTCATACTCACTATTATAAAAATGAGTGTTAATTAGAAGGATAAACAACCACAAAATTAAGACAAAATTCAAATAATGAATTGAGCTAGTTTGAAACTTCCAGTCCATGAAATCGAACCATTTCTTCTGGAAAAGGGCTTTGCCCAGAGAGAGAAATTACTTCTGAGATAGTAAACTATAATAAAGCTCCAAGTTGAACCAAAAATACAACCAGTTGGAAAGTTTTAAAGGGGCATTGACAATTTAATTTTCTGTAAGTTATTCTAAGAGCAAATATGATATAGTTTTGTGTCCCAGAACAGAATACTGACCCCACGAATAATGCACATTGCCTTTTGAGGAATACAATCAATAGTTCATCTAATATATCACTAACAACTTCAGTCAAAGAATTTATACCAATTCTTCAATAACTCTCCATGGCTAAGGTGCTTGATTTTCTCAAAAGAAAGTATGCTTGTTCTATGGTACTTGGATCTGGCTTAGTGCTATTGGATCAAACTGGACAGGTTAAAGCCGCTGCATATTTTTTAATTATTTTTGTAATTGATGCACCAAAAAATGAGTGTTGTTAGGTGAACTTGGATGATAGAACTATAATTCCCAACATTTCAACTCTTATTTTTTCCATGCGGATTTTGCTTAGTTTGAACTCAAATTGTGAAATTCTGGTGTTATTAGGTGAACTTGGATGATTGAACTATAATTTTCAATATTTTGGGAGGATTATCAACTCACCATTATTTCTTAAATTAAGATATCAAAGTGACGCCTATAACTTATTTGATAGGTTTCGTGAAAGATAATTTTACTCATCGATAATTTTTGAGTAGCCGGGTGTTGTTAGAAGTTGATTGTGAAAAGTTTTGAATAGTCACCTGATCTGAAACTATTACTAACATAAGTAGGTTGTGTATGCTTTCTTAACTTTCCAAGTAGCATATTTAATACCTTAGATTAATACAGTCGAGCAAAAATAGGGGCTGCCTCACTTGAGCGGTACGCCCACATTCAAATGTAATAGCACTTACATTTGAATAAAAATGTCCTCGACGTATTAGAAATAACTTTCAAATGTTCTTTCGCCTTTTATATCGATGAAAAAAGTTTGTTGCTGAATAATCGTAGCCGACTTTAACTACTCTTAGTCAAAATTCAGATTCTTTTCTTGCTATTTCTTTCACGGATATGAATGTATGTTGGATGTACTCTTGTAAACGGAAGTTCTTAAGAACTTCTACTATTGACATTTAAATGACTAGGGAAGCTTCTATCAGTGATTTTCTGTTGTTTTTCCTATTCTTGTATGTTCAAAAGCTTCAACTTGCCAATTGAATGTGCACAACTTGCTAAATAGAAACATAAAGAACAGATTTAGTTAATTATGATTTTTGAGTTATATGATTTTTTAGTTAATAGGTAAGCCAATTGTATGGTTATTGTATTGCTCCCAAGAATGCTAGAAAGCGTGGATATAGGAGCATATACAAAAACTAAGATAATTTCTTAAATTTGTTGGTATAGAAGCTTATAGAAAATGGGAGACAAAAATGATTCTATCTAGTGCTCAGTTATTTTGATTAAAATAGCTTTTGTGTTGAATTAGATCATGAATAAGTTGGATTCTCTTGTATTCAACTCATGAATTGTAAGAAAAAATTCATGCACTCCTGATACTTTTGCACGAAGCTAATAAATGTATACATAATGCGTGTCTTTTTAAATTTTTATCACTTAATAATATTTTAAATGATATGTAGTTTATTTTAGATTTTGGATCTATCGAGATACATAATTAGCTTTTGATACATCCAAGGAAGATACATTTTTCTTTTACAAAGATACATAATTAGCTCTCTGTCAAGATAAATATTTAGCTCGCGATACTTTTTTTGATTTTGGGTCTATCAAGATACTTAATTAGCTCCAATACATCAAACAAAGATACATAATAAGTTGAAATTTTATAATTACTTTATAAGGGTTAGAATTTGAGTAAATATATTAAGTTTTGATGTATGTAAGACCCCGTAAAATTTGAATAATTTATTTTGGACTCTCCCTCATGTTTAATGATAATATTGGACTTTAATCATGATAAGGGATTTTAAAGGAATGATTTGGAAAAGTTTAAGAATTTTCAAAATGGGTTCGGGGTCATGTTGTTACCCCAAACCAGTGAGGGTCCATGATAGCAGCATGACACGCTGCCTATACTCCGCGATAGGAGTGTGCCACACTGGCTAGGCTCCGCGATAGCGGTATGCCATGCCCTTGGGAAATAATCACCCAGTTTCATATTTTTCAATTGGGGCAAGGGATTTTTTTCTCCTTTGCCCTATTAAACGACTTAAAACACCTTTTAATCCATATTACACATCAGTTCAAACTTTTTAACATTAATATTCTCCTCTCCAACTTCCACATTAAAAAACACAAGGGTTTTCTAAAGAACTCACTACTCCAAATTTTCTCCAAATTCTTCTATCTTTTCGGCATATTGGTAACTTCCTAATTTAAATATTATATTATTGCATTAATTCAATTGTTATTTAAGTATTCTTCAATGATATTTTAAACTAAGGTTTAGGGTTTTTGGTTGCTAACACTTGCATTATTTTTCTCTTTATTTAAATGGTTTATTCAAGTTTTAAATGATAGATTGTGAACTGAATTTTTGCATTTGTCATAATGGAAAAATTTGATAATTTGGGTTTCACAAAGTTGATGAACTTTTGCATGGTAATGACATGACCATCAACCCACATTGTAAACTTTAGCTTTGAATAAGAATTCCACATAATTTTTAAACAATTTTTTGAGACAATGCATTGCATAAAAAGGTAAACGAATGAAAAGTTTTTGGAATGCCCTTGGTGGATATGATTTTGGATTTTAAACCAGAAATTGGAGTCACATTGATTGAATGGTTATGGTTTGGCATAATTAGAATAACCTGCAAGTCTATTGGTATGACGATACCAGTTGGAAATGCCTTAATAAAAGATTTCATGGTTAATGGTTGATGTTATGTGTATAATTATTTTAATATGGGTTTAAAGAGAATTGTGTAGCTCACAGAGATGGTGTAGTCAAAGGGAGACCAATACTGGAAACCACATTTGCCAATGTTGGGGGTCTATCACCACTGTGTCTGTTTGCACAGTATCTTTTAGGTGGCTACCACCTTGGTGTTTTTAGCCATTTCCTCGGTATATGCGGCTAACATGAACTGGATCTCTTCCGAAAGGGGGAGCCAAACTCATATAGCCCGCCACTGCCTTTAGGTTGGTACAAGCTACACAAATCAGGCTTATGTTTTTAAACGATCATGTTACATGTCCTTTACCCTATCCTGACTTCCTATATATATGTATAATTGTTGCGCATGTGGTTTATGACTAGATTTTTTATAAACACATTTATTTTATCTCCTTTCTTGGATTGATGGCAGTACTCGTTGTACTGACCGTCCTCGAATGCTACATCATTTTATGATGTAGGTTCCAAGGGCTTTTCTTATGACGTTGTGCAGCATTAGGTGGTTTGATATTTTGATTGGTTATTTATGAAATAGTGAGCCCTCCATCTTTTGAAAGTCCTGGTATCTATCTTAGTTTAATCTTAATTTTAGTACTTTTGAATTTCTTTTATTATAGTTGAGGGCATGTCCCAGCTTGGTTAGTATTCTTTGGATTATAGGCTTTACGAACAATATTAGGATATCATTGTGAATGTGGTTTTGACCCTCAAACTTTCTTTTGGATTTATATATTTCCTTTATTAACTTGGTTGGCTTCCACTATTTATTATTCATAATGTGCTCTTGAGTTAAGGTTAGTGGTCATATCAAGCCTTGGTTGGTTTGAGATGCCCGTCACGGACATGCCTCAATTTGAGTCGTGATAAGCTTTGTATTAGAGCATGGTTCAGGGTCACTGGGTGTGCACAAACCGTACTAAGTAGAGTCTCTTTTATAGGTATGTAGTGCACTACACTTATAAGGGAAAGGCTCTAAGACATTTATGAATGTTTTCCCTCTTTGCGTTCTATTTCGTGCTAGTGAGTCTAGTTACTATGAAACTTTTTTAACTCCTGGCTAACTCACAATTCAGTCATGCCTTCTCGAAGATATGACGATCGTAGGAACTCAGCTGGGACCTCCGACCCAACTGGGGAAAATATGGAGAAAGTTCTTCCTACTCATAGAATACAGACTCGGTATAGGGCCCATACTCCTGACTGCACTGCTCTACCTTTGGTTTTACTAATCCTCACTAGTCTTCCTTGGACCTCTTTGTCTGGTGCTACTCATACTCTATCCCTTCAGTGAGATGTCTCAAATACTGATTTTCATCATTCCATCCATATTCTAGCTAAGATTATGGCATTATAGTCTCATCAATCTGAAATATTGGTCCTATCACTAGTTCATCTGAGGTCACTCGGGTTGGCCAATTCATGAGGTTAAATCCCCTAATATTTATAGGTTCTAAGGTTAAGGAGGATCCTCAGGGGTTTATTGATTAGATGGAAAAGATTTTCAGAGTTATGCATACTAGTGATTTATAGGGATTTGAGTTTACAACTTATCAATTCAAGAAAGTGGCTCATTAGTGGTATGAGGAGTAGGAGGAGTTGAGGGGTAATAATACTGAACCAATAATGTGGAAAGAGTTTGCAGGTACTTTTCTTAATCATTTATTTCCCCAGGAGTTGATGGAAGACAAAGCAGAGGAGTTTGTAAACCTAAATCAAGGTAAAACGAGCATTAAGGAGTATGTATTAAAGTTAACCCAACTGTCTCTTTATGCTCTTGAGCTTGTGTCTAATATGAGGTCCGAGATGAGAAAGTTTGCACCAGGTCTGTCCCATGATTTGGTGTTAGAATGTAAGGGTGCTATGTTAAATAATGATATGGATATATCCAGGCTAGTAGTTTATATGTATCAGGTGGAAGATGAGAAAATAAAGTAGGTAGAAATAGGATAAAGGCAAAGAAAGAAGTTTAAGTATGAAGAGAAGTGTACAAATCAGCAGAACAATAGAAAAGATGGTAGACAACAGCCTAAGAAGAAGAACTGGAGAAATTCTTATTCGTTAGCTAGTACTCCTTATTCTAAGCCTTTAGGTGATTGTTCCTTTCAGTCTTGCAATGGTCTTAGGGCACAGGGTGCCCAATCCCAAATGAGTGGAGTTAATTTGGCCCTATATTACCCTCTTTGCCCTTTTTATGGGCAGCTTCATCATGGATATTTTGATGGGAGTAAGTTGTGCTTTAATTATGGTCAGCCTAATCATATGCGGCAAAATTATCCTTCAACTTGGGTTGCCACCCAAGCTATTAAAGTCCTGGTTGCCACTTCTTCAGCTCCTGAAGCAAAAAGTGCAACATCAAGGACAGGAAATAGCCATAATCACCTCTATGCGCTTGCTACTCGTTATGAATTCGAGGCATCCCTAACTATTGTCACTGATATGTTACAACTTTTCTCTTATGATGTTTATTGATTATTTGATTCTGGTTCTACCTTATGTTACGTGACTCTTTATGTTATTATACACTTTAGCTTTGTTTTTAAAAGTATTTCTGAACCTTTTTCTATTTCTACTCCATTGGGTGAGTCTGTTATTTCTAGAAAAGTATATAGAGGTTGTGTGGTGTCAATTTTTCATAGGGATACATTGGTTGATTTGATAGAGCTTGATATGGTGGAATTTAATGTAATCTTGGTAATGAGTTAGCTTCATTCATGCGATGATTCTCTAGGCTGTAGAACCCAAAAGGTCACTTTCCACTTTCCAAATAAACCTATATTAGAATGGGATAGGACTTCTCTAGTGCAAAAAGGGAAATTTATTTCTTATCTTAGGGCTTAAAAGTTGATATCCAAAGGATGTATGTATCATCTAGTTTTGGTCAAGGATTCCAACTCTTAAAGTCACTTCTTGTAATTAGCTCCTGTGGTTAATGAACTTCCTGAAGTTTTTCTCTATGATCTTCTTTGGATTCCTTCGGATAGGAAAATAGTCTTTGGAATTGATCTTCTTCCAGATACCTATTCCATTTTCATTTCTCCTTATAGGATAGCTCTGGTAGAATTAAAAGAACGAAAGAAGCAACTAAAAAATCTCCTTTATATGGGATTTATTCATCCTAGTGTTTCTTCTTGGGGTGTTCCTGTGCTTTTTGTATGATAGAAAGATGGGTATCTTCGGATGTGTATAAACTCGTCTGCTGAATATGTTCACAGTAAAGAACAAATACCCTCTTCCTAGGATTGATGACCTCTTTGATCATCTTCAGGGTGCTATGTGTTTCTCAAAAATAAATCTTTGTTTGGGCTATCCTCACTTGAATATTAGGGAGGCTGATATCCCAAGGCGACTTTCCAAACCTGGAATGGCCACTATGAGGTCTTGGTTATGTCATTCAGGTTGACTAACGCTCTAGATGCTTTCATGGACCTTATGAATCGGGTGTTCAGATAATTTATGGACTTGTTCATTATAGTCTTCATTGATGACATTTTGGCGTACTCTAAAAGTGAGGAGGACCATGCAAATCACCTTCTAATTATATTACAGACCCTTAAAGACCTGGAATTGTATGCCAAATTTTCTAAGAGTGAATTCTGGCAATGTACCGTGACTTTTCTTGGTCATGTTGTGTCTACTGAAGCTATTAAAGTAGATCTATACAAGATTGAGACAGTCAAGAAGTGGATTAGACCCACGACTCCAATGAACATTAGGAGCTTCTTAGGCTTGGTCAGATACAATAGAAGGTTTATGGAGAGTTTTTTTTTAAATTATTACTTTGCTGACGAGGTTGATTCAGGAAAAGGTAAAGTTTTTGTAGTCCGATGCTTGTTAGGGAAGTTTTGAGAAGTTGAAGGATAAGTTGACTTTTGCTCATATTTTAAGCCTACCAGAGTGACTGAGGGGTTTGTTGAGCATTGTGATATGTCACGTCTGGGGCAGAGTTATGTTTTGATGTAGCACGGTATGGTTGGAGCTTATGCTTTAAGACATCTTTAGACTCATGAAAAGAAGTACTCGACTCATGGTTATGAGTTAGCAACTGTGGTCTTTGCTTTAAAGATTTGGTTTAACTATTTGTATGGATAGAAGTGGATATCTATTCATATCATAAGAGTTTATAGTATATGTTCACATAGAAAGAATTAAATTTCAGGCAGAGGTGGTGGCTTGAATTATTTAAGGATTAAGATATGCACCTTCACTACCACCAAGGTAAGCTAATGTTGTTACTGATGCTCTTAATAGGTTATCAAAGGGGAGTCTGTCCCACCTTGAAGAGGCGAAAAAAGGATTGGTGAAGGATATTCATCGATTAGCCGATTTGGGAGTCCGCCTCTTGAACTCTAGAGATGAAAGAATAATTATTCAAGAAATGTTTAAATCGTATCTTAGGGCTGAGGTTAAGGAAAACCAAGTCCTGGATCCCATACTTATGCAAATTAAAGATGATGTGGGTTAACAAAAGGTTATGCTTTCGAGATTAGGAGAGATGGCATTTTAAGATATCAAGGAAGGTTGTGTGTTTCTGATGTAGATAGGCTGCCAAAAAGGATCTTGACTGAAGCACATATGTCCATATTACGGTTCATCCGACGAAGTTGTATCATATTTTGAAAGAGATCTATAGGTGGAATAGTATGAAAAGAGATGTGGCAAATTTTGTTGCCAAGTGTTTGGTCTGTCAATAAGTGAAGGTTGAGCATTTGAGGCTAGGTGGTACTTCTTAAGAGATAGTGTTACCCATCTAGAAATGGAAAATAAATAATATGGATTTTGTTACTGGTCTACATCAGTCTCAGAATCAGTATGATTCGAATTTGGTCATCGTGGATAAGATGAACAAGTTTGCTAACTTTTTACTTGTGAGGACTATCTATACAAGAGAGGTGTATGCCAAGTTGTTCGTTCAAGAGATAGTTTGATTGTATGAGGTGCTAGTGTCTATTATATCTGATCGAGGTACACAATTTTCTTCATATTTATGGTGTTCCTTTCAGAAAGGACTGGGTACTAAGGCGAACCTTAGCATCGGTTTCCACCCTCAAATGGATGGACATGTAAAACATACTATTCAGACTCTGGAGGATATGATAAGGGTCTGTGTGATTGTTTTTAAAGAAAGTTATGTTGATCATATACCACTGATTGAGTTCTTAAAACAATAGTTAGCATTCCAGAATCCAAATGGCTTCTTAGAGGACTTTTATGGTAGGAGGTAAAATCTCCGATTGGATGGTTTGAATTGGGTGAGACTAGGTTGTTTGGGCCTGACTTAGTTCTCTAAATTATGTAAAAGGTGAAGGTGATTCGAGAAAGTCTTAAGAATTCCCAACGTCGCCAAAATTCTTATGCGGATGTAAGCCAGAGGGAGCTGGAGTTTGAAGTTAACGATTAAGAGTTCTTGAAGGTTTCACCTGCATGTATGAATGCTCAAAAAATGTGTGTGTGATCTTTTCTTGCTAGTGCCCGTTAAGGATATTGGTGTTCAGGATTCATTGTCCAATAAGGAAATCCTAATTGAGATCATTGATAGGAAAGTATAGAAGTTAAGGACTAAGGAAATAGTTTCGGTAAAGGTGCTTTGGAGGAATCGAAAGGTAGAAAAGGATACATGAGAATTGAAAGAAGATATGAAAGCTAAATACCCGTTCTTGTTTCCAACATTGGATGAAAGTGTTTAAGGTACGAGTTTTACTTCTCCTCTTGTTGCATTTCAAATTCGTTCTAGAATTTTCGCTATATTCTCCCTATTATAATGCTAAAGGTGTCTTAACTCCTCATTCGAGGATGAATGATCCTACGAGGGAGGATATAATGTAAGACTCCATATAATTTAACAAATTTATTTTGGACCCTACCTAGTATTTAATGATAATTTTATTACATAAATTACGATAAGGGATGTTAAAGGAATGATTTGGGAAAGTTTTGAATTTTTTAAAAGGTTTCGAAGTCATTTTGGGACCCCCAAACCAGTAACGGTCCATGATTGCACCGTGGCATGCTGCGTATGCTCCGCGATAGAAGCGTGGAACACTGGTTAGGCTCCGTAATAGCGGCGTGCGATATCCCTGGGAAAAAATCGCCCAGTTTTATTTTTTTCAATTCGAGGCAAGGGCTTTTTGATCTTTTGCCCCATTAAACAACTTAAAACACCTTTTAACCCCTATTGCTCATCAGTTCTAAGTTTTTAACCTTGCTCTTCTTCTCTCCAACACCCAAGTCAAGAAAGACAAGGATTTTATCAAGAATTCACTTATCCGAGCTCTACAATTCAAATTTTCTCTAAATTCTTCCATTTTCCAGGCATGTTATCTAATTAAACTATTATATTATTGTGTTAATTCAATTGTTATTTAAGTGTTCTTGAATGATGTATTAAACTAGGGTTGAGGGTTTTTAGTTGTTAACACTTGCATTGTTTTTCTCTTGTTTTAAATGGTCTATTCATATTTTAAATGATTAATTGTGAACTGAATTTGTACATTTGTGATGCTGGTATAATTTGGGTTTCACAAATTTGATGAATTTTGGCATGGTAATGATCTGAACCTCAACCCACATTGTAAACTTTGGATTTGAATAAGGATTCTACATAATTTTTAACTAATCTTTTGAGACATTGCATTGCATTAAATGATAAATGGATGAAAAGGTTTTGGAACACCTTTGGTAGCTATGGTTATGGATTTTAAATTAGAATATTGGTTGAATGGTTATGGTTTTGCATATTTGAAATATCTTGCAAGTCTATTGGCATGACGATACCAAGTTGGAAGCGCCTTAATAAAAGATTCCATGGTTAATGGTTGATGTTATGTGTAAAATTATTTTAATATTGGCTTAAAGAAAATTCTGTAGCTCACTGAGAGGGTGTAGTCGCGGGGAGGAAAACCATTGAAAACCATATTTTCTGATGTTCAGGGTCAATGACCACTGTGTCTATTTACACAGTATATTTTGGACGGCTATCACCTCAGTGTCTTTATCCATTTCCTTAGTTAATGTGTCTATCATGGCCTGGGTCCTTCCGATAGGGGAAGCCAGACCTATATAGCCCGTTGGTGTATTTAGGTTGGTACGAGCTGCACATTTCAGACTTAAGTGTTCAAACAATCATGTTTCATATCCCTTGACCATATCCCGACATCATTTATATGTATAATTGTTATGCATGTGGTTTATGACTGTATTTTTGGTAAACACATTTATTTTATCCCTTTCCTTGGGTTGCATGCCAGTACTGGCTGTATTCACCGTCCATGGATGCTACATAGTTTCATGATGTAGGTTTAGAGGGATTTTCTTGTTATATATATATATATATATATATATACTCGCCGTAATGACTATCTCTGGATGGTATATCTTTTTACTATGCAAGTTTCAAGGAATTTTCTTGTGACCCTTTGTAGGGTTGGTGGTTCAATATTTTGGTTATTCAGGTGTGAAGTGGTGAGACCTCCATCATTCGGAAGGAATGGTCTCTCTCTTAGTTTCATCTATTATTTCAGTACTTTTGGATTTTTTTTGTTATAGTTGGGGGCATGTCCCGGGTTGGTTAGTATTTTTTGGATTAGAGGCTTTATGGACAGTATTGGGATATTATTATCAATGTGGTTTTGACTCTCAAACGATCTTTTGGATTTATATATTTTCCTTATTGACTTGGTTGGATTCCACTATTTATTATAACTAATATGCTCTTGATGTAAGGCTAGGGGTCATCTCAGGCCTTGGTTGGTTTGGGATGCCCGTCATGGCCAGACCTCGATTTGGGTCGTGACAACGTATGTTTATGTTTATGTTATTTTTCCTTAAATATAAGATAGTTATTTTTTTTTTGAAAAGGTATATATAATTATCTATCACAACCCAAGCTAAGGCCCTGGGAGCGACGGGCAATTTGAACAATGAAGGCTCGGGTGCCCCTGTTTATCTAGCGATCATGCACAATGTTTTTACAATGAGAAGAAATGCCGAAAAATCATAATACAGATTATGGTTGACATTATAATCCAATTAACCAATTCAAAATGAAACTCATAACCCTCTAACAGCATCTAACATCAGTCTGCAAAATCTCTAATACATCAAAACCAACATCTTGTCTAAACTGGGACAAGGACACCAGTCAGAACAAAAACCAAAATGAAATAACAATGATCAAAAAACAGGCCTTCCAAAATAAGGGAGGCTCACTAATTGAACACTTCTATCTGACAAATCTAGGGCTTAGCTGGACCCCTTGACTGAACCTCAGACCCTGAAATATAGGGGGTCAATACATATATACTGGTACACAGAGCAATAAAAAATAAAGTACTTTTATACAACACAAGTGAGAGCAATTCATAAAATATTTTACATATGATATATGAAAACACATGGGCATACTTAAAGACTTTGAAAATCGCGACTCACTCTTTATCTTACTTCTGAGATAGGTGGTACACCCTACAACTCTACAATCCCGCGGGCTACATGGAATCCACCCTTAACTCGGAGGCCAAGCCCCCAACCCTAGTTTGCCGCAAGGTTGGAGTCTCTATCTCTAATACGCCAAGGGCACTAGGCCAGGGTATGGTCCTTCTTGGGGACATAATAAACCAGTATCGGGAAAACACGGTTCCCGACAATGAGCCCTCACACCCAAATTCCTTCTTAGGGTAACCACCTAACTCTCTTTAGGCCCATTTTTAACTATTTAATACATGCATTCTCAAAAATAAAAATCTGAAGATCTTACTCTGTTATGGCATTCATCTTATTGGTATTGTCATACAAGACTTGCAAGTCATATCTCTAAGCCATAAAATATCAAGTTATAGTCTCTTCATTCAAAACATAAAGTTTGGATCACCATATCATTCAGACAGTTCAAGAGAATTCATATTTCAAAACATATGTCAAATTATGCAAAGATTCTGTCTTTTCATCATTTCAACAAATGGTGGTCAATTTCCCAAACTAATTATGAAATTCATTCGATTATCATATTTAGCATTAAAAACAAGAAAATGTCTCTCTCTTCAATTCACAACCAATATGAAGTTCATATAAGATAGTAAAGATCTTGATTCATACTTTAAGACAAGCAGTTTAATAATCCTTACTTTGTAAATCAAGAAGTAACACAACAAGAGAGGGAAATTTGTGCTTCAAGCTCTCAATTCATATTTCAAAAATGAATACACATATATACATATACATGAATGAAATCAAATTCAAGAGAAGGCCTCAAGGCCAAAAACTTATATCATTGAAAAGGATTCACAATGCATGCTTTCTAATGTAATTTAAAACCCTTCATGAATACATGATTTCTCAACATTCAAAACTTTATAAAAATCGATTTCACCATGACCATGTAGTTTATGAAAACCCCACGTACCTTACATTGTTTAGTTTGAAAATTAGAACTCTAATCTTGACTTTTTTCTTGGAATCATGAACTTAGAGGAAACCCTAATTTGTTCTTGTTCTTGAGAGTGGAGAGGATTTGATATGTTGTAAAACTGATAATGGTTGATTAATAATGTTTAGAGTATTATTTAATTAATGTGAGATGTTTTGGGAAGGAAAAGTACCAAAACACATATTTAAAAATGGCCCGTTTGAGCAACTTGGCCTCGACTGACGGTTTGGTTGACAGACCGTCAGTCTGGTGACGTACTATCACTCCAACCATCAGTTCTTTGCCATCGAATAAACTCATTGATTGAGGTTTGACGGACATCATAACGGACCATCACTGGCTTGATGGACCGTTAGTTTGGCCGTCGAACCTTGACAGGCTGACTCTTCTCTGGAAAATAGACATAACTTTTTACCCTGATATTGGATTAAGGTAAAACCGGTGGAGTTGGAAAGAAGACTCATAGAAATTTTATTTGATATATAGTAGTCCCTCTAACTCTTTTTATAAAAGAAGTTATCGTCGATGGAAGTTGACCCATGTTTAGACGTTCACAAAAACTTAATCGATAGGAAAGTTTTCAACTCGTCTTTGAATTAAGGGACCTCTATGATCTCAATTAATGCTCAACTAGATTCCCACACAACCTAATTTCATACTTATATTTACATATGAGTCATTGTATTTTGGGACATTTGCGCATAAGAATCACGGTTTACTTTCTAGCCCAAAAATGCGAGTTGTTACATTATCCCCCCCTTGGGATCATTCGGCTTCGAATGATGACTAGGGGTACAACAAGCACGATTTCAAGAGCTAGATGGAAAGAAAAGAGTAGTATAGGATTTGTACCTTGTAAATCATCATCCATGATTTTGAAGAGAGTCAGGTACCTCGCACGCATATCATATTTTGACTCCCAAGTAGCTTCCTCGGCTTTTTGATTCCTCGACATCACTTTAACCAAAGTTATTTCCATACTCCTCGGCTTTCGAACTTAGCGATCCAAAATGGCAGTGGTTTCTTATTCATACGAAAAGGAGTCTTTCACATTAATATCCTCTACAAGAAACACTAGGGAATGATCTCCAATGCACTTCTTCAACATGGACACATGGAATACTAGATGAACAGAAGCCAGGCTTGTGGGCAAATCTAACACATAGGCAACCTCACTGATCCTCTTTACAATTTGATACGGTCCTATGTAACAAGGACTAAGATTCCCTTTCTTTTCGAATTGCATGACTCCCTTCATTAGGGGAGACCTTGAGGAATACCTAATCATCAACCTTAAATTCTAAATCTCTTCTTCTAACATCAACATAAGACTTCTGGCGATTCTGAGCTGTCTTAAGTCTCTCCATAATTATCTTCACCTTCTTCATTTCCCAATGAACAAGATTGAGCCCAAACAACCGGATTACAACATTTCATACCACCCAATTGGCGATCTAAATCTCCTCGCATAAAGTTCTTCAAAAGGAGCCATCTGAATACTGGCATGGTAGCTATTATTGCAGGCGAATTCTATCAACGACAAATGATCTGCCCAACTACCTTTGAGGTCAATTATGTAGACCCTCAACATATCCTCAAGGGTATATATGGTGTGTTCAGCTTCCCAACAGTCTGAGGGTGAAAGGCAGTACTCAGTGTCACTTGGGTACCTAAACCCCTCTGAAAAGACCGCCAAAACTGCAAAGAGAATTGTGTACCTTGATTGGAGTATAATGGATATTGGTACCCCATACAAGAAAACTATTTCCTCAATGTATAGCTTGGCATAGTCATATCCCGAATAGTTCCTCCTTACAGGCAGAAAGTAAGCTGACTTGGTCATCTAGTCTATAATCACCCAAATGGAGTCATTGGTTTTGGGACTTTGGAAGCCCCGTGATGAAATCCATATTGATCATCTCCCATTTCCACATAGGCAAGGCAATCTCTTGGGAAGTACCACCTGGTCTTAAATATTCCACCTTTACTTGTTGAAAATTTAAACACTTAGACACAAATTTAGCAACATTTCTTTTCATATTATTCCAACAGTTAATAACCTTAAGGCTATGATACATTTTAGTAGAGCCTGGGTGAAGAACATACCTCGAAGTGTGAGCTTCATCGAGAATCATTTCTCATAACCTATCTACATTCGGCACACAAGCCTACCTTGATACCTCAAAATCCCATCACCATCGATTTACCCATCACCTTTTATTGACCTACATCATTCTTAATCTGCAATAAGATGGGGTCATCGGCCTACTTTTCCTTCACTTTAGCACATAGGTAAGATTTAGCTATCTCATGAACAATTACTCCTCCATCTTCGAAATCCAGAAGTCGAGCCCCTAGATTTGTAAGCCGGTGAATATCCTTCACCATCACCCTTTTTCCTTCCTCAATATGAGAAAGACTTCCTATTGATAACCTGTTGAGGGCGTCGGCCACCATATTTGCCTTGCTTAGATGGTAGTGTAGGATCATGTCATAATCTTTCAATAATTCCTACCAACGCTGCTACCTGAGATTCAGTTCTTTCTGTGAGAAAACATACTACAAACTTTTGTGGTCGGTGAAATATTAACATGTAACCCATATAGATAATGCCGCTGATCTTAAGTGCAAACACCACTGCTGGTAACTCCAAGTCATGGGTGGGGTAATTTCACTCGTGCACCTTCAAAAACTAGATGCATAAGCTACGACCTTACCATTCTGCATACGTACACACCCAAGTCCCACCCATCACAGTACACAACAAAACCCCCTGTAACCTCAGGAAGGGTCAAAATAGGCGCGATAGTCAATTTGTCTTTCAATTTCTCACAGATATTCTTACAGGAGTCAAACCACATGAATTTTACCTTTTTATACGTAAACTTGGTAAATATAGCAGCTATGGAGGAAAAACTTTGTAAGAACCTTTTGTAATGCCCTGCCAAACAAAAGAAGCTCTGAATATCGATTTAAGTCATGGGTCTGGGCCATTTTCTCATTGCCTCAACCTTTTGGGGGTCGACCTTAATCTCTTTACTAGAAAAAAAGTGCCAAAGAAAAGAAATAGCACTAAGCCAAAATTCACTCTTAGAAAATTTTGCATACAGCTTATGATTTTTAAGGGTCTAAAGGATGGTTTGAAGGTGACTGGCATGATCCTCCTCATTCTTAGAGTAAACCAAAATATCGTCAATAAAGACTATGATAAACAAATCTAGAAACTGACGGAACACTCTATTCATTAGGTCAATGAAAGCTGCAGGGGCATTAGTTAGTTCGAAGAACATGACTTCATAATGGCCATATCGGGTTCAGAAAGCTATTTTGAGAATGTCAGCCACCCTAACCTTTAACTGATGATACCCCGAATGAAGGTCTATCTTTGAGAAACACTTAGCACCCTAAAGTTGGTCAAAGAGATCATCAATTCTAGGAAGAGAGTATTTTTTTTAAACAGTGACCTTATTAAGCTGATGGTAGTATATACACATAAGAAGGGAACCATCTTTCTTACGTACAACGAGTACAGGTGCACCTAAGGGAGAAACACTAGGTGGATAAAGCCTTTGTCAAGAAGATATTTTAGTTGTTCTTTCAACTCTTTCAATTCTGTAGTAGCCATTTTGCATGGTAAAATAGAAATAGGACGAGTGTATGGCAATAAATCAATGCCAAAATCTATTTCCCTATATTCGGTGGTATCCCTAGGAGATCACCGAGAAAGACTTCCGGAAATTCATTAACTATACGGACAGACTGGAGAGAAGGACGTTTAGTATTAGAATCTTTGAACCGAATAATATGATTCAAACAACCCTTGGAAATAAGTTTGCAGGCTTTGAGATAAAATATGAACTCCCCTCTAGGTGCAAAAGAATACCCCTCCCACTTTATCATTGGTTTATTCTAAAAGAAGAAAATGACTTTTCAGGTTCTACAGTCTAGTGTGGCATAACATAAGTAGAGCCAATCCATCTCCAAAATAGCATCAAAGTCAATCATATCAAGCTCTACAAGGTATGCCACCGTATCAAAATTATAGATAGACACAACACAGTTTCTATACACCCTCCTGGACACAATAAAGTCACCCACAGAGGTAGAAATAGAGAAGGGTTCCAAAATATTTTTGGGCTTAACACCAAAACTGACTGCCACATATGGGGTCACATAAGACAAAGTAGACCCTAGGTCAAGCAACACATACACATTACGGGAAAAGAATTGCAACGTACCCATGACCACATCTGGCAAAGCCTCTTATCCTGGAAGTTGGACAAAGCATACAACCAATTACGACCGCACTTGGTAGCTAAAGCAATACCCTTGGGAGGTGGTGGCAGCGCTGAGGAATTAGCTTGAGACTTAGCACCCCAAATATTTTCTCTCACTGTTGAGAAATCTCTTTGGATATGGCCTGGCTGGCCAAAAGCATAACACACCATTATGCGAAACTGACATCTTCTTGGGTGGTTCTTTCCATACGAGCTACACAAAGGGTATTTCCTGAATGTCTGGGCCACGCTTCCTTGGGACTGAGTACCCTGTACTCCCGATCCCTGATTAGGCTAAAAATTCTAAAAACATCGATCAACTAGAGGTCTGGGCACTAGGGCTCTAGCTGAAGACTGAGCATGACTTAAGAACTTTTTCTTTGACTACCTGTTACCCCAATTATTACCACTTTGGTACTGATTGTTATTCTGGTCTGTATATCTGGCCCTCTTGTCTTAACTGTCTTTCTCTTTTACCTCTGCCAGCCTTTTTTTCTACTCTTCAACCCATTGCATATGAATGGACAACCTGGAGAAATCCATGTCTCTATTCAACATTGCTTCTTTGCATTCCAATACTAGATCATCCGAGAGATCGGATGAAAAATTTCTCATGTGAGCTCTCTGTTACCTACCAGTTCTGGAGCATAATGGGATAACTGGTTGAACTTCAGTGTGTACTCCTTGACACTTATTTTTTCTTGTTTCAAATTCATAAATTCTTCATCCTTCTATTACCTCAATTCTTAAGGAAAAAATTTATCCAGAAAAGCATCCACAAACTCACCCCTCCTAGAAGGCTCAATATCTCTACCCTTAGAATCCTCTTATTCATTGTACCACTGATTTGCCACATCGTTTAGCTGATAGGCCACTAGTTCAACCGCTTCAACCTCATTCGCATGCGTAACCCAAAAAATTTTCTCCAGTTTATTAATAAATCCTTTAGGGTCCTCCTCAACCTTCATACTAGTAAACACAGGTGGGTTTAGCCTCATAAATTGGCCAACCTGGCTAATCTCAGATAAACTAGACATAGACCCCACATCTTCAGACCATCTAGACTGAGAAAACACCAACTGAGCTATCATATTCATAGACTGTCAGAACTCAACATTAGATACTTTTTTCTGGAGAGATTGAGTACGATTAGCTCCAGACCGAGGAGCCCTGGGTGCCCTAGGTGGACTAGTCTAAATAGGAAGAACTCCAGGAGTAGCAACAAACTCTGGAGTGCGAGCTCTATTATGGGTCCATATCTTATGGGTAGGGAAGACCTCCTCAGCTTGGGCGTTCTATTCATTGGATCAACGAGAAGGCATGATAACTTTCTAAAATACAGGAAATTATTGATTAGAGGACATTCAGACTCTATAGCATAAACTAAATCTCAAAAAGAGGGAGACATACCTAAACGCCTTGTAGCCTCCTGCTTATAAGTGCGCGCGCTACACACCGTTAATCAGGACTCTACCTGACGCAATTTCACAGACACGTTGGGACCATGAACCGTGCTCTGATACCAAGTTTTTCATGAACCGAGCCGAGGCCCTGGCCGTGATGGGCATCTTGAACTATGAATGCTCGAGCACCCCTGTCTATCTGGCAATCATGCACAATGTTCATACAATAAGATGAAATATGGAAAAATCATAATACAAAATCATGTCGACATTATAATCCAACTAACTAATTCAAAATAAAATTCATTACCCTCTAACAGCATCTAATATCAGTTTGCAAAATCTCTAATACATAAAAACCAACATCTTGCCTAAACTAGGACAAGGCCCCAGTTAGACCAAAAACCAAAATGGAATATAAATGTTCTAAAAATAGGCCTTCAAAAATAAGGGAGGCTCACCAACTGCACACTTCTATCTAACAAATCTACGGCTTAGTGGGACCCTTAGACTGAGCCTTAGATCCTGAAATATAGGGGGTCAATATAGATGTACTGGTGCATAGAGCAATCAAAAATAAAGTACTTTTATACAAAACAAGTGAGAGAAATTCATAAAATATTTTACATATGATATATGAAAACTCATGGGATACTTAAAGACTTTGAAACATTTTTTTGAAAATCGCAACTCTCTCTTTATCTTACTTCTGAGCTCGGTGGTAAACCTTACAACTCTACAATCCCATGGGCTATACGGAATTCACCCTTTACTATGCGGCTAATCCCCCAACCCGAGTTTGCCGCAAGGGTTGGAGTCTCAATCTCTAATACGCCAAATGACACTAGGGCAGCGTATAATCCCTCTTGGGGACATAATAAACCCAGATCAGCAAAACACGGTTTTTGACAATGATCTCTTACACTCAAATACCTTCTTTGGGTAACCACCTAACTCTCTTTAAGACCATTTTTAACTCTTTAAGACATGCATTCTAAAAAATTAAAATTTGAAGATCTTACTCTGTTATGGCAGTCATCTGATTGGTATCATCATACCAAGACTTGCAAGTCATATTTCTAAGCTATAAAATATCAAGTTACAATCTCTTTATTCAAAATATAAAGTTTGGACTACCATATCATTCAAACAGTCCAAGAGAATTCATATTTTAAAACATATGTCAAATTATGAAAAGACTTTTTTTTTTTAACATTTCAACAAATAGTGATCAATTTTCCAAAACAATCATGCAATTCATTCGATTATCATGTTTAGCATTCAAAACAAGAAAATGTCCCTCTCTTCAATTCCCAACCAGCATGAAGTGTAAATAAGATAGTAAAGCTCTTGACACATACTTTAAGATAAGCAGTTTAATAACTCTTACTTTGTAAATTAAGAAGTAATGCAACAAGAGAGGGAAATTCATGCTTCATTCTCTCAATTTACATTTCAAAACTGAATACATGTATATATATATACACGAATGAAATCAAATTCAAGAGAAGGCCTCAAGGCCAAAACCTCATATCATTGAAAATGATTCATAATGCATGATTTTTAATGTAATTTAAAACCCTTCATGAATACATGATTTCTCAACATTCAAAACTTTATAAAAATATATTTCACCATACCCATGTAGTTTATGAAAACCCCACGTATCTTACGTTGTTTAGTTTGAAAATTGGAACTCTAATCTTGACTCTTTTCTTGAAATCTTGAACTATAGGAAACCCTAATTTGTTTTTGTTCTTGAGAGTGGAGAGGATTTGATATGTTATAAAACTGATTATGGTTGATTAATAATATTTAGATTATAATTTAATTCATGTGTGAGGTTTCTGGGAAGGAGAAGTACCAAAATACCCATATAAAATGGCCCATTTGAGCAACTTGGCCTCAACTAACGGTATACGGACTGTCACTCCAAACATCAAATCATTGTCAGAGAATGAACTCACTTCTTAATATTTGACATACATATTGATGGACCATCACTGGCTTGACGTTTCGTTAGTCTTGCCGTCGCACCTCGGCAGACTAACACCTCTCTGTAAAATAGGCATGACCTTTTACCCTGCTATCGGATTAAGGGGAAACCGGTGGTGTTGAAAATAAGACTCAAAGAACTTACATTAGATATATAGTAGGCCCTCTAACCCATTATATTTAGGAATTTATGGTCGATGAAAATTGACCCAAGTTTAGATTTTCACTAAAACTTAATCGATAGAAACGTTTTCAACTCGTCTTTGAATTAAGGGACCTCTATGATCTCAATTCATGCTCAATTATATTCCCACACTAACTAATTGATTATCATAATTATATTTACATAGTATTCATTGGATTTTGGAACCTTTACGTGTAGGAATGGTGGTTTACGTTCTAGCCCAAAATTATCAACAACAAGTTTCACTGCACTTGCATTGAACGTGTATGATAAGACTGAAAATGCATTTTACTGAGAAAAATAGTGAGACAATTTAATCATTATTTAAAATAACCTATATAACATGATAAAATATAGTACACTCTTATTTATGTCTTATATGAAAGCTTAATGTGGATGATCATATTATCTCTTATTCACCCAAATCAATTATATGCACAATGAAAGATTAATTAGATTCTTGCAATTTATATATTAATTTAATTTGATTAGTTTGAAACATGCAATCGTATCTTACCTAATATTTCCTTATCAATGGTATTTCTTGTGATATGTTCCTCTCATCAAATATAGTTGTCCTGTCATAACCAAGAATTTTTTTCATCACCACAGATATTTTCGTTAAAAGTGCTATGTTAAGTTGACCATGTGAGAAAATGCATTTTGGTAGATATAACCCAAAATTGAAGATTGTATGCTCTTGTTCTTTACTTATCATTATTGAAAAATATAGACATACTGAAAATTATTTCTGGATAAATTTAAAAGGATATCCTTTATTTTCAAGGGGTCAATAATTACATTCTTGAAATAAACACATGATTGATAGCAAATTGATCTGTTGTTATTTCCGTATGTATGACATTATCAAATCCTTTAAAATCAACCTTGTACTATTCCATAAACAATTAGAAGGGTCCAAAATTTTTAAGCAACATTATGGGCGCATTTTGATAGAACAATCATTTACAGTGTTTTTTTGTCCAAATTATCCCTCAATCCGCAAAGATTTGTCTTCTTCATCAACATTTATTGGTAATACCTCTCTTGATGTTTTTTAATAATTCTAAAGAAGACACAAAGTGTACTCATAATCTTAAATTAGTTCATACTCCATAGACTCACTAAAATAATAAATTTAGGTATTATTTTGTTTTGCGTAGATTATTCAAAAATTGAACATCTCGTTGGGTTGTGTAGCTAAAAAATAATAATTTATATTTTGAGAAATATACGAAGAAAATAAAAAAAAATGCCTTTTTTTTTGGTAGATGTTATTGGGATCTCGATTTAGAATCCAGTAATTTAAAACACAAGTATGATTTAAAACATACGTTTTCAACTAATTCTTTTTTTGTGCAACTTTATGCCAAGTATAGAAAATGATGATGTGAACAAAGTTCATACCTTTATAGAAGTTGATTCAGTGTACTCCTTAACGCTGCTATCTTTCAGTTATTTTGCTCCATCAAAAATTATAAAACTCAAAATAATTATAATATACGAATTAAAATTCAAGGTACATTTATTAGCTAAATACAAAAATAACATAAACACATTTTGACATACAAGATAGTATCACATTTAAGTATGTTTTAATATGTTACGTATTCTTAGTGGCTTAAAACCTTGTGATGGAATTAGTTTTGATTCTTTTATCCCTATGAAGCTAATAATAATAGTGGTCAATGGCATGTTAAGAAATGTAAGGATTCATTTGAAATTTATCATCTTTCAGCTAGTGTTTATGCGGTAGGTGATATAGTTGCCCAATTTTTTTGTTGTCAGGATGTGGTTAAATTGTTCTTCCTCTGCTTCACTTTGTATTTTTTATTCAAATGCATTATTTTTCATATGGCCAAGCATAAAGAGTTGAACATGGATTACCTGCATTTAAACCCAAAAATTCAGCCTCCTATGGTGTAGCGTTGAGATTTAAAAGTCTTCTTATGATTTATAATCCTTGACTATGTATCTGTTTTAATCATATGAAAGTGCATTGATTCATCTAATTATTTGAAAAGGAAAAAATCATGAAAACTTCAAATTAGACCTATTTTATTTCCATTCTCCCCTCATAATCCCCGCAAGAAGGTTTGGATCACCACAGGATGGCTTACGATTGACTTGATTGTATGAACACATTACACTGGCTACATCTCCTTCAAGTACACAACTCTTGAATGAGTGTTGAAATGTAGCATCTAAATCTTATTATGTTACAGATTCTCACAAAGCAACCATCTTATCTTATTTTACTAAAAAAACTTTAATTATATACACTTATAGTTTAATTTAACCTTTTGTAAGAGGCTATATTAGCATTTAGAAGTGGAAATTGAGAAATAGAAATGGTTAAAATGACTAAAAAGTTTAAAGTGAAATAGAAAAAAGGATATAGCCATCCACATCTTTCAAATTATATCTTTGGATTCCTTTTCTGTTATCAACATCATAAGCTGTATATGCTTACAGCAAGCAACAACCTTGATCTTATCTTTATTACCATCATATGTTTGTTACAAGCCTCTAATATGGGCTGCACCATATTTGTTGCTGAGTGTTGGATTCCTCATGGTGTTTCTTGGCCTCTTCCCTGTCTGGGGTGGCAAAAAATGTTAACATTCGGAGACTAATATGTCAAACCTACTAAACCAAAACTGTGCATTGCCCTAGCCTCGATAGACACCACCTGTAAGCACAGGTGGATTCAATATTTGAACTTGATAAGTTAAAAATTAAGAGTTCCATGAAAATATAGGTTCAATGCCTTTATTTGTCACTTTTAAGGGTATTTCACAAACATATTCACACACGGCCAACAGGGAGAATTTTTTTTTCACATAGTTAAATAGTAATTTGTGAGTTTTCCAGGAAAATGATTAGCACAAAGGCAATGAAAAAGCATATAAAGCTAAAGGATTAAAAACATTCATACACAATCAAAATTTTTAGTCAAAAATCTTTTAACCATTATGGAGAAGTTATACAGTCTATGTTTTAGATGTACGTACTAAAATATCTTGAAACCAAATAAGAAGCACATATAATATAAGATACATATGTGGATACCCAAATTTGAGGAGCATGAGAAGGGTTAAAATATATGAATTTTTGTGTTAAAATAGTTTAATAGAAAGGAACTTCCAACTCGATTTCACCAAATGTATTGCAAAGCTCTGACTGTGAATTAGATGGAAGAGATAGTGACAATGTATGAAATCTGAACACAAACTAAAATAACATAAACTGGTTGAATAAGATGACTAATTGAAACAGATCGAAAGATTACTAAACTATATGTAGCCGAGCATACTTGTTTTCCAAAAAGAGATGATGAAAGCTCTAATTGTGAATTAGATGGAAGAGATAGTGACAATGTATGAAATCTGAACACAAACTAAAATAGCATAAACTGATTGAACAAGATGATTAATTGAAACAAATTGAAAGATTACTAAACTATAAGTAACCGAACATACCTGTTTTCCAAAAAGAGATGATGAAAGCTTGAAGTTGTTGAGAAAATGGCATGTGAAGTTGAGTTTCAAGTAGGCTAAACATAGCAACTGTTGAAGGTTTGACCATTGAGGGGTCTGTCCAGAATAGTTTTAATGTCTCTTCAAAACAGTGGTGGCCGCATCTAGGGTTTTATAAATTAGCTGGTATTAAATGGGGTATTTTCATAATTAAATAACTTTTAGTTGATTAAATTAATTGAGGATATTTTAATAATTTCACTTTATGTTTTTTGAGTTGGTGTTTTTCAGGTAGTATAGAAGATTTATCTTTTATTTTGGTCAAATTACTGGTACAGTTGTGGACGAAAGAGAAAATACGAAAGAAGTAAAGTAGGAAGTCAATCTTGGAGCAATACAATTGGTATTCTATTGAAGTAGAAATTCATTAATTGGCTTATATATATATATATATATATATATATTCATTTATTGTTCTTTAGTTGTATGCAATTTTTTATTATAATTTTTATAAAATTAGCTATTTAGTATTGGCAAAATAACCTTCTGGACCCCTGTACTATGTTGGCTTTGTAAGTTGAACACTTTTACTTAATGTTTGTCATCTGGATCCCTGAACCCACTAAAAAGCAATATTTCAAACCCTTTGATCGTTGACTTTGCCTATGTGGCATTAAAATGCTAACTGGAACTTGGAGAGTGTAGTCACTCGCCTGGAGTGCGAGTGGGGATCAATTTTTGGCCAGTTTTATATTAAAATTATTTTTAAAAAATTAAAATAATATTAAAATTTAAAAAGTTTTAAAAATGTCTTCTTTTTCCTCCATCTTTTTTTAATTTAAAACTAATAAATTAAAAAAGAAACCTTTCCCAACCCCCCCCTTCCACCCCCCCCCACCCCCCCCCCCCCCCCCCCAGCCCCCAACCCCTTCCCCCGCTGCCCCACTATTTCCCCAACAACTAAGAAACTTTCATTCAACCAATTCACAAAAAAATCAAGAATTTCCAACATTGAATTTTAACCAATTCACAAAAATATTCACATTGAATTTCAAGAATTTTAAAATTCTTGAATTACCCAAATCACAAGAAATCCCAAAAAAAAATAAAAATTGAATCTTTACTTTGAATTTCAAGAATTTTCAACTTTCTTGAATTACCCAAATCATAAAAAATTCATAAAAATTGAGTTTTTACATTGAATTTCAAGAATTTCAAACTTTCTTGAATTACCCAAATCACAAAAATTCTAAAGAAAGCATAAAAATTCAAATTTCTTGAATCACCCAAATCACAAAAATCTCCAAAAATTCCTTTTTTTCGTACTTCTTAATTTTTTCACCCCTCCCTTTTTAATTTTTTCATTAAGCAAGAAGAATAAGAAGATGAAGATGATAAAGGAAAAGAAGCATGAGAAGAGGAGGAAGAAGAATAAGAAAAAGAAGAAGAAGAAGAAGAAGTAATTGAGAAAGAAAGAAGGCAACCAAGAAAGAACGAAAAATTAAAAAAAAAGGAAGAGAGAGAAAGAAGGGGGTTGTTTATTTATTTATTTAATTATTTATTTTAATATTTAATATTTTTTTATACAAAAAAATAACGTGCAAGATGATGTGCCAGATGTGACAGTTGACATGGCAACTGATGTTGCGAGAATGTATTACACTCACCAAAAAAGTGTTTACAATATTGCATTTTAGTGGGTTCAAGGATCTAGATGACAAACATGTAAATAGAAGTGTCCAACTTACAAAACCGACATAGTACAGGGGCTCCAGAAGTGTCTAAATTTATTTTTTATTTTGGTCAAGTTACCGGTACAGTTGTGGACGAAAGAGAAAATTCGAAAGAAGTAAAGTAGGAAGTCAATCTTAGGAGCAATACAATTGGCTATCTATTAAAGCAGACATTCATTAATTGGTATATATATATATATATATATATATATATATATATATATTCATTTATTGTTCTTTAGTTGTATGCAATTTTTTCTTATAATTCTTATAAAATTAGCTATTTAGTATTTACAACATATTTGTACTAATGAAGGAGTTTATATTTTTTCACCTTATCAATACTTGCTTATAATTAGATATGGGTAGGAATGGTCTTCGAAAAAAACTAATTGCTTTGACTGGTAATGATGATGTAGAACTTTCTAAGAGTTCTAAATCAACGCTGATCAAAGAAAATGTCTCCACACAACAAATAGAGGAACTTGTTTATGAGGGTAATATAACTGTTGAAGATACATCTCAAAGTTCTAAATCAATGTTGATCAAAGAAAATGTCCCCGTACAACAAATAGAGGAACTTGTTTATGAGGGTAATATAACTGTTGAAGATACGTCTCAAAAATAAAGTAGAAGTAGATAACTATTAGTAGTTTTAAATTGTTAGAGTTCTATGGGGCTTAGACTTAGGAATTGATTATCCCTTGGTTATTTGAATTTGAATTTAAATTTAGCTATAAATATATGTCTTTGAGTTATTAATAAAATAATTTCCATTGACAATACAATTGCAGTATTTTTTTTCTCTCCAAGTCTTTCTTTATTATTTCTTTAGTTTCAATGCTAAAAATTAACAACTCTCTACAATATTGACTTTGTTATTATTATTTTTGATTATATAAATTTGTATATTTTTTTTCTCGTATATAGCTAATATGTATAATAATTTTGAAGGAAGTATAATGTCACGACCCAAACTGAGGCCCTGGTCGTGACGGGCACCCTGAACCATGAAGGCCTAAGAGCCATTCTCTAACTGGCAATCAAATACACAATTCATATGCTGAAAGAAAATGTCGAAAACATGACAAAACAAAAACATGGTCATTCTTTTACTTCAAATAAACAATGCAAATATAAGTTCATAAATATTCATAACACATGACACCAGTCTGCGAAACCTCTAACATGAAAACAACTTCTGTCTCTAAACTGGGACAAGGCCTCAGTCGGGCCATGCCCTAAAATCAAATGATAATGTCTCATTACAAGGCCTTCCAAAATAAGGGAGGCTCACCAAATGCAACTGCTGATAAACAAATCTACTGCTTAGCGGGACCCCAAAACTGTGCCTCAGATCCTAAAATATAGGGGGTTAATACAAATATACTGATACGGAGAGCAATCCCAAAATAAAATACATTTCTATACAACATAGATGTGAGCATTTCATAAAATCATGTCATCTTAAAACATCTGAAAACACATGGGCATAATCTAATAACTTTCAAATCATCTTTTTAGAATCATAACTCAACTCTTTATCTCTCTTCTGAGCTAGATGATACACCCTACAATTTGTAATTCGATGGGCTATATAGGATCAGTCCCTTGACTGACGGCCAATCCCTCAGTCCAAGTTTGCCGCAAAGATTGGAGTATCAGTAAGGGGGATACGTAAGATCACAAAGTAGGGTGCCATAATCCCCAATCAAATCAACATATCATGGGAGTGACAAGATCACAAAGTAGGGCTCCTAACCATAGTCTCAAATTAGGAAGACATGAATCAAGGTACACAAGATCACAAAGTAGGGTTCCATAATCCTATGTCGGTAAATCATAGTTTCCAGCATATAGTCTTTTAACTCATGCTTTCTTCGGGTAAGCATCTAATTAATTTTATAGTCTTTAAACTATATCTTCTTTTTATAACTGTTTCACTTTTATTCTGGTTTGGGCATATTAAAATATGGCATCGTCATACCCAAACTTGCAAGCCATATCACAACACCTCAACTGCCCCTTTATTATTCAGAAGGTATTACTGACCACCCAAAAGATCTACTAACTAAGAAAGAGTTCATATTTCAAAATAGTTGGAAACAAAATCATTTTATCTTCATTATTTTATCTACGGTGGTCACCTTTCTTATCAAATTCGAAGCCACTCTCAATGAAAACCATGACCATTTACAAAACAAGTAACAAACCCACTTATTTTTCTAAAAAATAGTACAATTGTACATATCAATTCATCAACAGACACAAGCCTTTAGTAGTTTGCACAATCAATTTATAACATGAAAAAATCAAGGGATTTTATAGTAAAAGAAGGAATTACATATCCCATGCTCTCATTTATATTCGCAATTCTAATACGCATGATCACACAAAAATAATTCGAGTTTTAAACACTACTTTATAATTTCTACAATACTTCATCAAATCATAGGATTTTCAATATATATTCGTCAAAATCTTGTAGACAATTTTGTATGTATACATATATACTCTTTAAATCAAGTTTAAAAATGATAAATCCATACCCATGAGGTTTAGGATAGTCCCATGTACCTTAGGTTCCTTAGTTCAAAGAATGAAACTCTAATCTTGACTCTTTTCTTTATAATCTTGAAGTTAAAAAGCTTGAATTCTTGTTTTGGAGAAGAAGAGTTGAATATTTTTTTTAGGAGGTGGTTAGTATTTTCTTTGAGAGATAATTGAATAAAGAGGAAAATCTTGCTCCTCGGGGGCTGAAATTTTGTGTTATGAATGGATTTGGATGAGGAAATATGACCAAAGTGCCCCTAAACCCTTAAGAAGTTGTACCAATATGTGAAAAAGCTATGGGTCACGTCAGATATCACGTTGTGAGAGCAACGCGTCATATCACTTATCGCGTTGAGAGACCGGCACACCATATCCCAATCGCGTTGGCTTACTGCCTATCATAAAAAATGCCATAACTCTTTACTCGAGTATCGGATTAACGCGAAATTGGTATCGTTAGAAATCTAACTACATTATCTACAATGTGGTGGTCTTGAGCTGAAAAATTATACGTGTATCCAAAGTTATATACATTCAAAGTGGACCCTTGTAAAATCTAATACACAGATTTAGCCGAATCAAAGGCTCTTAACTCAACTTCGCTCTAAGTGATTCCTATGAACATTTTCACCTCGAAAGCACTTAAAACAAGCGGATAAATATCATGACACTTATGCACACTTGGAAATTATTTCTATTAGATCTTACACACGTAGGAACAACGGTTCGATTCTAACTTGAAAATACGGGGTGTTACTCTTAAATACACCAAATGATATAGAAATTAGCTATTATTATGATGGTTATTTTGTATTCTCTCCCTATAGAAAGTATGTAAGCGGACATTTGTTCAAAAAAAGTATAGATAATGGTTTTGTTAGTTACTTTAACTTATTGAATGATCTTAAGAAATAGCATAAATTTGATATTTTGGAGGGAGATAAGTTTTTCTATTTGAAAGGTGATAGGACTATGAGTGATTTTGATGGGTTAGTGAAAAGCTGTGATGATTCAGTTATTAGGGACATGATCATTAGTTATAGAATGCATAAGAGGAGGTCTACTGAGATCTATACATTATCAAAGGATTGTGATATTACTATTAGTGCTTCTTTTGAAGAAAGTATTCTTATAAATGGTATGTCAACAGAGGTTGTGGTTATGGAAGAGCATGAATCACCAAATTCAATAGGTATTCATTGTTATTATTGATCTTTTTTTATAGCTATTTTTATTTGATGTTATTCATTTAATCTTTAGTCACAGGCCCCAAAGTTGTGAATTGAAAAACTAGAGGCCATACAAAATACGTAAAGACAATCAACCTACAAGAAGAACAAAAGTTGTTTATAGACTATGATAAAGATGATCAAGCTACTGGTAAGAATACAACTGAATTAATTTCATTTTTGGGATAAATCATTAGCAGTCGAGATGTCCTTTAAAAGTTAAAGGTTCGAAAGAGATGAATAAGACAAGATTGACCACACGTGGGACATTATCTTGGTAAGTAAAATTAATAAAATTTTAATTTTTTTATGATTGACAACTATTATAACATATGATTATAAATTATAACTATACATTTTCTATAGGAAAAGTTTCATTTTGATGTCTCCGAGAAAAGAAAGGGTGCAATCATTGGTCATATGTGTGATCTCTGTAGATATTATAGGCACAAAATGGAAACTAAGTATTTTCATTCAAAAACATCTTATCAGCTTCATTTACGGAACAAACCTAAATTTATTAGCACCGATGAAGGAAAATACTTGGTCAATCTTTGTGGTGGTGCTAATTTTCAGATAGTATTGATATATTATCTTTAAATTAATATCTAATATAGAGACATTTTATCTTTTTTATATTATAGAAACAAATGTTAATTATTGATTTTTAATATTTGTTCAGAAGAAAAGTATTAAGAATTAAACAAATAGGTAGAAACATTTGTTGCCTCCATATATTGAAATCAAAAGTTATGCAAGAGTTAGACACAAAATGATATATATTATAGTTTTTAAATTTAAGTTAGAAGAATTATATTACATTATCTAACATCAATTAATTGAAAATGATTATTATTTTTATAGGTGAAAGATGAAAAAGCTCCTTCTGGTGCTGAAGTTTTCATAGAACCTCGCAAAAGAAAAAAAGAAAAATAAGTGGATGTTTTTCAACAAGATGCCATCGTAATTTCAATTGAATCTCTCAAGGAAAAAAAGGAAAAGCAAGTGGATGCTTTTCAACAAGATGCCATTGTAATTTCAGAGTGTTAACTTTCCTCTTTATCTGTTTAATTATTATATACTTTCATATATGTGTAATTGATTCTTTTCATCGTAGGATCAATTTAGCCAATTAAGAAAGAAGCAACAAAAAAGAGAAATTACCTTGAATAATGATGATATCTTTGCAAAAGTAATTGGTACATAAAAAAAATAAATATCATCGAGCATATAGTCCTGAAAATAATATTACTAAATACTTTGGTGGAAGACAAACAAAGGTTCAACTCATATAACAATTAAAATCAATCAGAAAAGAATTAAACGAGCGTGTGGAAGAAGTTAAAAGAAAATCTAATATAAAAATTGAAAGACTGAAGAAAAAAATAGATAAAAAGTTAGCTGAATTGAGTAAAAGACGAAAAGAAAAATGTCATATGATGGTTGCAGCTCAAGGTCAACAATCAAATGATGCAAATCTAACTGCAAGTACTTATTTATATTATTTTATATAACTTATCTAGTAAATATATATTTTTCTTAAAGAAAATATTCATATTAATAATTAAATTTAATATTTAAGAAACTATTATATTTTATTATTCTCTTATACGATTGTTTTAATCGTTATTGCAGCAAGTGAAGGAGTGACGAAAGAATCAAGATTGACAAGGACTTGAACAACTATTTTATTTTGTAAAAGCATATTAATATGTTTGAGTTAAACGCTGTTTTGTTATTTTAAATGATTTTGTTGAACCTTTGTTAATTCTTTTCTCTAATATATTGCATTATTACATAATTAAGAATATTCTGCTGTAATTTTTATAAATGTTATGTCATTTCTCAACTATGTTTATGAATTACTAGCTATACTTTTTAAAATTTGTAGCAAAATAGACATAGAATTACCACAAAAATAATAATACCTTTTCATAGGAATTGAATTTTTTTTTTTTACTACAATGTCTATTTAGTGACAAAAAAGTATGTAAATTTAGTTATGATATTTAGAATTCGTAGCAAGACATTACTCCTTACAACTGCCACATACCAAGAACACGGCTAAAAAATTTAGCTTTCCATAGAAAATATAGATTTTTTTAAGCTATAGTGATTTGCATTTCATGGCTATAGGCATGGATTTTTAAGTACAATATGAAAATATTTGTAGTAAGTATTTTAATTCATAACTATAATTTCTTTAATTCGCGATAAATATAAGTAGTATTGCCACCAAACTAAATCATAGAAACAACAATAAAATTTAAATTTGCATGGCAAATAGCTTAGTTTTTTGGCTACAATTTAACATCTCATGACTACAATATGAAGATAGCTGCATATTTAATTTGTCGTGGCAAAAAGAACAAAAACACTTGCTACAAATATAATTTTTGTGGCAAAATTTATTTACTATCATAGCTATAACACAATTCTTTTGTAGCAATAAGTATAAATCCTGAGTCACGGATCATGTAAAGTATGTAACTAACTTTTAGCCACGCTACATCTTGTTAAGAAAGCTACAAAATAAATATTGTAGCTGAAGTGTTTAGCCACGAAAAATTTCATATTTAGCTACGATCAATTTTATAGCAATATATATCTTATGTTGTAGTGCATCTTTTTTTATCCGATGTGAAACTCTTAAACAATTATATACAAGCAATAAAAAGTTAATATTTAATGTCTTTTCATGAATTTGGCTCCTCTCCATTCTCTAGTCAGAAAATGTGTAGGACTTGTTGGTGATATTCAGAAACTATAGTGGGCTTTAAATTCTAGTTAAATTCTATAGTCTCCTACACTGTCTTACATTAACTTATATAAAATATCTGCAGTCTCTTCCACAGTCTTATTTTCATGTCATTTATTTATTTATCTATCAAGTCATGCATGGTCTTCTCACGATGTAAGTAATGGAATCTGAATAATTCTTTGTGTTTTTTGAGAATGAAAGATGACTTAAGCATGGTGAAAGAAGTAGGCATGCAAATAATGAAATTTCAGTATATTATAATTGACATTTAAATATCTTAATATATGAAATTTAGGCTTCTCTCATTATCTGTGTAGAAATCATATTAGCAGTTGTTTGCAAGACATGTGATGGACTTAAAGAATATTAGGAAAATTTTATAAACAGAAGCTTTGGTCTTCAGGGACATGAAACTTCAAGAGATTTCGAAAACTGATTTCTTGTAATCTGTCTTGAGAACGTAAGGTTTGGTGTTATGTTGATCTCTTCGTTCAAATATTAATCATATTCTTGATTTAACCCTTATTTACTCACTTCTCTTTTAAATTTTTTGGTTATCATTCTAGAACATGTGACGGTAAATTTATTATTGATGACTCTCAGAAGAGGCTTGATCTAACAAAGCCAAGATTGATCCTCAATTGAGAATGTCCTCCTAGTATTCTTGGTTTTTCTTCAATATAATAAATATCAACACCGTAAACTTATATTGTGTTACAAGCATGATAATAGCCTAAGAGAGAGACCTTTTTCTATAATCTCCTGTCAGAGTTGCAAGTATACAAAACAAGGATAGCCATGATGAATGCTCTACTTTTTATTCTTGATGGAGCCATATCTTTTGATGGTAGAATCAGAGAATCATGGTGTATTTGGCCTAAGAAATAGATAACAAGCCTTGTGTTAAATTGTGGCTTTATTTCATTCTTATATTTTTCTTCTTCCATAGTTTAACTTGTTTGTGAAGAATTGATTTCATATTAATTAACTTCATTGTTTATTTTTAGGAATTGAATAATAGTCTAACTTTGCATATTAACTAGAAAGCTAGTGTTAATTTATGACCGTATTGCTTGACCTTTCTGGAATTTAGTATCTCAACCTTTCAGCTACTTCCTCTTTTAGTATACTTTATTTTCTTGTAATTAATTGTATTACGAATCATTTTGTTTTTTTGTAGATCATAATTACAACGAATTTCCAAAGTTCAAATGGACTAGCAAATTATTTTGATGTCGAGAGGGGCTAGATGAAGGGGATGAAGTAGAAAAGGGCAAGATTTGTGGAAAATTTGCAAAGAGAACAAACATTGTTGGACAATGCAAATCTCAACTTTGAAGTACAAAAGCAAGAGCTTATTATGTTTTTTGCACATTTAGATCATCGAATGTAGTTACTCGAGTGTGTCTAGTTAGACTATACATGCTAGACCATCTTATTTTAATTTGATTGATTGTCGATTTTATTGGATAACTGCAAATTATGCTTACATTCTATCAAGCTAGTAGCATGGAGAGCTCTATCCTGGAATAGATTCTATTTTTTTCCTTGCGAACTTGTAAGGTTAGCCTTGCTTTGATATTCCAGTTAATAAATGCTTTTCTTGGGCAACTTAATTAAAGATGTATATATATAGTAAGTGACATGAAATTCTTCTAGTAAAAATTATCAATTTTACTTTTTATATCTCTACAACTTTAATTAAACTGCTCAAATAAAACATCTATTAACTAGTATACTAAAGCTAGTACAAGCTTAAAAGTTTTCGGAAAAAAATAACATCTCCCTCAATGGAGTTCTCTCTGCTAGCATGATGAAATATAAGAATAGTCTGCAGTTATCAAATAACATTGTCAACCAATAAAATTAAAGTTAAATATATAGTCTAGCATGCATAGAAAAACTAGATAAACTCAAATAATTACACAAGATGAGCTAGATGGGCAAGAAAATAAAAATTCTTGCTTCTATATTTCAAAATTGAACTTTGCATTGTTCAGCAATGTTTGTTCTCCTGATAAATCATCCACAAGTCATGACCATTTCCTCTTCATCCCCTTTATCTAGCTCCTCTCAATATTAAAATAAATTTCAGATACATTTGAGATTTTGAAACTAGTTCTTCGAAGATATCATCCCTACTTTTGTTTACAAAAAAGTACTCTAAAAAAAGAGAAATGATTCTATGATGCAATCAACTACAAGAAAAAAAGTGTGCTACAAAAGGAAGTTGGTGAAAGGTTTAACTACTGAACTCCACAAAGGTTAAGCAACATGGTCATAAAATATAATCAACTGAGAAGTAGTTCAAATATCTCATTGTTTTAGTGAGGCAAACTTGATGGCCTCTGAATCCTGACGAGCTGATAAGGCAAACAGGCGGTTGTGATTTCTGCCCGTACCCGAAGTAGTGCCTTTAGCTGGTGGGGTTGAAGAGGTGATTTGGGCCTTATTTCCCCTAAAGGTTTCCTTTGCTAAGGGACAATCTCTCTGAAAATAATTGGGCTGAATGCAACCATAACACACACAATTCACATACTAACACTTCCCTGGGTGATTTTTTCCATAAGTGCTGTGTGAGGATATGACCTAAAGGGCTAAGATACATTTCCCTAAGACTGAGTACATTGAATACTTGGGCTATACTGGGATGGAATCATTATCTCGCGAAGGTTTAGGAGATGGTGCACTGAATGACGAAGGAACATTTCATCATGATTTCTTTTTGAATCACGGCCTGCACCCTTTATCTCGATGAGGCTGACTAACATCCTGATCTGCATGCCTAGTCTTCTTGCTCTGCCTCTGCCTGCTTCATCTTTTCATATTCCACCCATTGCATATAAACTACCAACCAAGAGATATCATTATCACTGTTCAGGATCGACCCCTTACATTCCAATACTAGATCATTAGAATGACCACAAGCAAATATCTTCATTCGGGACCTCATATCCGACAACATCTCTGAAGCATAATGAGACAATTGAGTGAACTTTAGAGTATATTCTTTGACACTCATCTTTGCCTATTTCAAATTTACGAACTCTTCAGCATTGACGTCTCTCAACTCTCGACAGAGAAAGTGATCGAGAAAGGCATCAGAGAACTCTCCCAAACATGAAGTTCTGGATCCTCACCTCTAATTGCCTCCTACTCATCATACAACTGATAGACCACCCTTTTCAACCGGTATGCTGGAAACTCCACCCTTTTAGTATCACTAGCATGCTTAAGTCTCAAAATTTTCTCCATATAATCGACAAACTCTTGGGGAACCTCATCAGCCTTGGAGCCCGAAAAGTTTGTGGGTTTAGTCAGAGGCGGGTCTAGCATTTTGAGGTTGTGGGTGCCATGTCACTTTTAACATTAAAGCTACTACTCAAAAAGGATACTTTTTATGGGAATCCCACTGAAATTTGGCTTGTTAGTAAGAGATTTTTGAAGGAAAATTTCATTGAAACATTATCGAACAACCTAATTTTTATGAATGCAGTTAATTTCTTATTTTACAATTTGCTATTTACACTGCTCCAAATAAGACAAATATTTTGTTGATTTTATAGACTTTGGATTTCGATTTGATTATTTGTCTTTTCAATTTGTATAGACAACTAGATCATATAATAAAAATGTGATTATTATTATACTATCGAAAACAACCTTTCTACTTTTCCGGAGATAGTGTATGGACTGCATATATTTTATCCTCCCCAGACCCCACTATATGGGAATACACTGAATTTGTTGTTGTTGTTGTTATTACTATAAATTATGTAAACAAGAGTTAAATTCAACTTATCAGTCAGCGTGAAAGTACAAAATAGTTGTCAACATTCAATGGATATTTCCAATTCTATTGTTAAGAAATTATAACATCAAGCCAAGCATCATTATTATGATTTACGAGGAGAGGTTAACTATAAATTTGAAGGAAGAAGGAATCTTCAACTATGTTCTACACTTAAGTTAAAAAGTCTTAAACAAAGATTATCCAAAAAAAAGAGTCAAACAAAGATTAAGTCAAGAGGAATTTTTTTTATAGAAAATAGAATAGCGATCAAAAGTAAAAAAATAATGCTAGCGTCTGGATTTGAACTCTGGTATACCGTGTGAAATTTCAGCGCATTTTCCACTGACACTACTTCCTCAACTGTTGCACCGGGTGACACTTAAATAATATTCCAATTTTCTTAAAAATATATATACACACAGTTTTTCGATCGAAGTTTGCGGATGCCATGCCACCCCTGAACCCCCATTAGATCCGCCCCTGGGTTTAGTCTCATGAGTTGATCAAGCCGAGTAAGTTTTGATGAACTAACCACAAGAACAGTACTACCAGACCCACGGGACTGTGATAATATAATCTGAGTAAGCATGTGAATGGACATAAGCCTTTTTCACCACTAAAAGAATATTATTGGCATGAAAAAGAGTACAACTAATATTTAAAACATGAATAGTTCTCTTTCATTGTTTGACCTTTCTGATCAATAAATTCAATCATTGTTTGATACTAAAAGTTAGCGTAATTCTCCTATCCAAATTTTTAATTTTTTATTTCTAATATTCTAGGTTATAGTAAATTTTTTACAACAAGATCTAAGATAGTGAATTACAAATGTATGGCTAAATTTTATTATGGTAAATAACTCTCACTTATACAATGAATGATACAAGTATATTGCTTACTATAATCAACAATACTATCAACTGAGCGGTAGTTTAAATCTATCATTGTTTTAGAGAGGCAAACTTGATTGCTCATTATTTTTCTAAACATGCCTCAACAAGTGGAAGGACTTTTTATTCTGAGATGGATACCAATAGAAGAAAATAACCAAATAATTCAACTAGATATCTGACAATTATTATCTTTTCGAAGAAGAGTTAAGAAAGGTAACTTTTCTATTGGCAAAACAATCTTTGTTTCTAGATAGGAGGATGCATAGTTGTCTTCTTTTCCTTTTATATTGATTTTCTAGTCTTTTTATAGACTACAATCAAGGTTTTATTGCCCCTCTAGTGGTTGTTATCTACTTATATGTGTGTGTGCGCGCATGTGTGACAAGGTAGGGGTCTAACTCAAACTCCCCATACGTTAGGTTCATGACCTAATGATGGTTGCTTATAAAAAAAAATTATGTGAGGTACCTAGCACCATTCTATTGATAAAAGACAAAATCAAATAATCCTAAAAATCAGACAAATGCTTGATATATATTTACATTTATTAATTAGGAACAATATTTTTATTTCAATGGAACTTAGATCAAATGATTTCTTGTAGCTATTGGTCTTTTAGCTTTCTGATAAAGTAACTGTGAAGCAAATTGTGGTAAGAAAATAGATTTTGGGATAACTTAATCTTAAAATCTATAACATGAGGAGATGATTATCAAATACTATATGAGGAAACCACCCATCGATTTTTACTTAACATAGGACCCTTCAATACCCCACCTCATGTCAGTGATTGGACATTAAGAGAATCCCTTTTTTCATCCAATATGGAGCTCTTCAACCCTCATTCTAATGTGCTGGAATGAAACATGGACAAATTCATATTGTGGTCCCCCTACAAGCCCAACACTAACCATCTGGGTATTATTAAAAATCCAAAATTACCTTATAAGGCGACCATCCATTCATTTTTCATCTAATGTGAGACTCTTAAACAATTATATGCCAAGAAAAGGAAAGTGAGTATTTCTAATCTATTTTTATGGATTTGGCTCTTTTTATATATAGTACTTGGTTATTATAATTAAATATTATAGTGGATTTTGAATTCTAATTAAATTCTCTAGTGTCCTGCACCATATTACATTAACTTATATAAAAAATTCTCTAATCTCTTATACTGTCTTATTTCACGGCTTTTATTTTATTTATTTGTTAAGTCATGCTTGGTCATGTAAAGATTTGGAACAGGGATATCTTTGAAAACATCTTCCACCAGAAGAAGCATAATATGGCCAGACTAGCTAGTATCCTAACACCCCCTACCATCATAGTTACTATCTCTAGGGCCTTTGAAGGAACTTCATTAATGAATTTGGTATCATCCTTAGGCATGAACAGGAATTTTGGAAGCTTAAGTCCAGAATTCACTGGCTAATTCGGGGGGATACAAATATCAAGTTATTCCATACTTCCACTCTTGATAAAGGGGGAAGGAACATGATTAATGCCATTAAGGAGGATAATGGGAATTAACACTATTCCCCTGAGACCATTATCTCCCATATCCTTTTTTTCTACACCAACTTATTTAGACCTGACCACCTAGTGTCCAATCTTAGATATCAAGTTAACCCCTCATCAAGGGGTTTCATTAGGAGTGAGGATCATGCCCTTCTTGATAGTATTTCTACCCCATATGAGATCAAAATGACCCTCTTCTCTTTTAATCCTACTAAAGCCCTTGACCTTAATAGCATCCATCTATTTATGTACCAAAAGTACTAGGACATTATGGGACAAACTATTATCTAGTTTTAAATAGACATCTTTAATACAAGTTCTATGGAGGCTAAGGTAAATTCAACCTATCTGTGCCTCATTCCCAAATGTACTAATGCCAGCAATCTAAGGAACTTTAGACCTATTTATATTTATAACACATAGTATAAGTTCATCACTAAGATCATAGCTAAAAGGCTCAAAGCTCAATCTTTCTAACAGATGAACTTCAGATAGTGCAATCATTTTTTAGAAAGTCATCTCCCATTTCCAAAATAAAAAGGGTAATCATGCCAACATGATCCTCAAATTTGATATATAAAAGGCTTTTAATAGGATGAAATAATCCTTCATTAGACAAGCTCTTTACTTTTTTAACCTTCCTACCGCACTAAACTTTCTCATCATGTTTTGTATCTTTTCCTCCTCCATATCTATCTTGATTAATGGGGAGAGGAAAAATTTCTTCTCCCTCACAAGAGGTATAAGACAAGAAGACCCTTTATTCCTTATATCATTATCATCTGTATGGAGCTTCTCTTTAGAAGAATAGATCAGGAAGTAGATATCCTGAATTGGTAACCTATTAACATCAGCACTGGAAGGCTAAAAATTTCTCACTTTTTCTATGCTAATGATCTTACCCATTTTGCTAAAGCCAATGTAGGCAGTTGTTCCACTATTAGTAATATCCTTGATTCCTTCAGCATAAAATCCTGCCAAAAAATCAATCATTCTAAATCTAAGGTTATAATGATTTTAAAATTTGATGAAATATATAAAATTTATTATTTATGTGATTTGACTATTTTACCCCTCTCCATAGTTGTATTATGGTATTTCTGAGGTGTGGGGAAGATTGACATAATTCTCAATGTATTTTGGTGCCTTCTATTGATATTATGATATTTTATGGCTTCAAAAGTCTTATTATGGACCTGTGTGATTATCTTTTGATTTGTGTGACTATGCATAAACAGAATGCACCAGTAGCTTTGAAATATTGATTTTAGGTTAGGTAAACCTTTGATTTGGGTTTTGATACACCCGAGCTTATTTTGACTAGCTGGTCTGAAAGTTGAAAAATTAAAAATATGAGTGTGGGACCTATATTTGTGAGTTCGCCAACACATCCAAAACATTGATTTTAGGGTGGTAACATTTTTGACTGTTTTTTTTGTCTTTTAAATCTCATTTCGACCCTCGGTTTATAAAATTAAAAGTTTGGATTTTGAGGGTCAACTCTATGAAAATGATGTGTTTTAAAAAATTTGATATCTCTATTGAGTTCAGAGCATTGGATATAGTGTGTTTACATAGTTTGTTTGCGTATATTGGACTCCGATCCAATCCCAGGGACCGCATCAAAATTTGCTTTGATTTTAAGATAGATTTCAAAGATTTTACTTGGTAAAGATTAAAAATAGTTTTTCTTCAATTCGAACCACGTTTTTGATTTGGGTTTTTAGTTGTAGATTCCTAAAAATTTGGGAAATACATTTTTGAAGCAAATTTATGGTTTTTCTCTTCTTTTTAAAAACCCATTATGAGGTTCCGTTTTGACCCTAGAACAAAAGTAGGAAATATGGGTATTCGTGAGAAGTAGGGCTTAGTGGTTGAAGTGTTGTGGATCAATTTTGATATTTAAGGTAGGTTATGACTTAAATCTTTTAGACTAGGTTGGGTAGTAAATGATGGCAGAAAATGCATATTAAGGGTGAGAACTAATCATGAAAAATGGCTATCTACGTGGTGTGCCTGTGTGGGGGGCCTATATGCGATGTAATTGTTGAAATTAAGATATTATGTGATATGTATGACTTTCTGGGGTCCTATATGATGTTTGTATCCTTGAATGCACATGAATAACTGTATTGTATTGTTGAAAATTCCTATTATGGTACCTTTGGTGTATTATGATATATATTCATACTTTTGGCATATGAAAACATATGGAATTTCATGGATGACTAGAAATAATAAGTTTATATTGGCTCATATGGTTATGAAAATGTATCATTGTGGTTGGTTGTGGAAATACTCATTATGGCTGGTTTTGAGCATTATATCCTCATATCATATTCATTCATGAACAAATGTTACCATGGTGGCAACACCTGAGAAACACTTGAAATACCTTTTTATGATAGAAAATGTGACATCGTATAAAATCCTCCCAGATGAATATGCCAAGGAGGAGATATTGATATGGATATGGATATATATATGGATTGTATATAGGTTGATGAACCCCCCATGGGTCCCATGTTAGGAGCTTGCCTCTGTGGGTATTTAAGTGGATTGTGCAACGATCTCGTAGGTTGTGCGATGACCCCATGAATTATCATCATCAGCATTATCATCATATACATTGCACTTGCTTTATTGTGTTTATGTCATGCTTGTATTGTAACATTGAATTGTTATCTATCTATTTATTCTATATCTTGACTTGCTAATGCCTAGTTGTTCTATTTTTTTTTAGTTGTACTTGGTGATCTTAACCATACATGTTCCTCTTTTATTCTACTAGTAAGTGATATTATGTGTAATTATATTCCTATCTAGTGTGTTGTTGTATTATGTATGGATATTGTCAAACTTTTAGTAGAAGTGGTGTGGGATACCATTGTGAGACATTTTTTGATTGCAAAAAATGTGCCCATAGTGTATATTTTTTATGCTTTATTTACTACTTTTCTTGATTGGTTTATGATACCTACTGACTACAAATGGACCTTAATCACACTTATTGCATTTTTCGATGGAGGAACTAGCTTTAGTGCGCCTTAGTTTTCTTGACTCGGGCGATTATTAGAGCTTTTAAGGTAGTAGTTTGCCTCCAGGCATCTGGATGTCTTCTATTACCTTTCTTATAGACCGTGTCTTTACTTTCATTTTAGAGATAAAGTTTCTCTTGTATTTTGATATCTTATGTATTTTATTTGGATCCAAGTTGTACTAGATATGTTCTTATACTGTTGACACTAGGTTTTGAGAGTTATGGGTGTGTTTTTAATTATATTCTTTTCATATTTATTTTACTTATATGGTTAGTCTTTGTTCTAGAAAACCTATATTAGGGGTATTTTTTAATTTTCCACTTTGTGTATTAGTTTGAGGAATAGGCTTACTCATCAAGGTTCACTACGATGAGTGCCATCATGACCCTTGGATTTTGGGTCATGACAAATCGATATCAGAGCATCCAGGTTTCATTGGTCTCAACATTCTAAGAATGAAATATTTAATATAGTCTCACAAATTGGTAAGTAGACGTCCGTATCTATCTATGAAAGGCTATATGATGTATTTAGGAAACTTTTCTTATTTGATTCCTTACTGTGCGATGTTCTTTCTTATCTTATGTTCTGAGTTGTATTTCACTCTTTTTATGTAGATGGTGTTGACTAGGTCCTACAAGGTCAGATATGTGAGGCCTACTTTTAGAGAGAGAGAGTTTAGTCAAGAAAATGAGCCTCAATTCATAGATAGACATGAAGAAGAGGATGAGCCCATGATTCAGTTGCATCTAGGAAGAGTGTTAGAGGATTCTCTGATGAGCCTCTTATTTAGATAGTTTAAGGTGTGGGTTCTACTCCAGTTCATCATAGTTCATCTACCCTAGTACTGGAGGGATTATTTGTACATTTGTTGTCCTACTTAGAGGGTTATCTCTTTGTTATACTGGGTGTTCCTCTAGTTTAGAGTGTGGATCCTCTTGTTGTACCTACTTCTATTTTGGGTACTCCTCATACCCTGAGTCCTATTCATATTTCTTCACTGACATTTAAGCATGGTGTTCTGAGAGCAAAATTTCAACCTTTATTTATGTTACCTCCTCAGATGGGATCTCAGCCTACTAGATTTACTATGCCTACTTTTTCTATGAGTACTATGATGTCTTTTGAGGATCAAAAGAACTTTGAGAGATTTACTCATTTGGGTCCTCTTAGGTTCAGTGGTGTTACGGAAAAGGATGCCTATGAGTTTTTGATTGATTACCAATAGAAGTTACATTATTTAGGTTCATAGTAGTCACATAGAATGAGTTAACTACCTATCAGTTGAGAGATGTGGCTAGAGATTAGTTGTTGGTTATAGACCCATTGATGCTCCTGAGATGTCATAGGATCTGTTTGCGGATGCTTTTCTAGAGAGTTTTATCCCATATAGTTTGAGAGATCGGATGCGTGATCAGATTGAATGCTTAGAGCAAGGCTCCATAACTGTAGCAAAGTTTGAGGAACATTTTCATTCCTTTTCTAGATATTTCTATACTAGTAATTCCACCAAGTCTGAGAAGATTCATAAGTTTTTGAAGGGTTTAGATGTTTTTTTTTAGTTGGATATGTCTTAGATAGTTGTATTTAGGGCATTTTTTAGAGTATTATGGATTATGCCAAGATGACAGAGGGTATTCTTTGGGCATCTCAAGGAGGCGCCAAGAAGGTGCACTATTTTAGTGAGTCTAAAGGTTAGTCTTCTCGTGGTAGAGATTTTAGAGGCTCTCATTGATATCAGAGTAGGCTAGTGCAGGTGGATTTATAGAGTTTTGGTGGTGGATTTTTTCATCCAATAGTTCAGGGTAGCTGTTCTGGCACAGTTGTGTCTTCTTCTATTGATGCGGGTCATAGAGAATGCTATATGTGTGATGAGATTGGCCATGTGGCCAGGGATTGTCCCCGCCGTATGATTAGGCCTACTTTTATTTTATCTATGAGGGGTAGAAGTGCTACCAAAGGTGTAAGGATAGACATAGTAGAGCTTGTAGGGGTAGTCGTGAGGCCATTCAGGTAGTCGGTGGTTGTGGATCCACTTAGGCAATTAGTGGTCATAGGTAGTGCTTTGCTATACCAGCCAAACCCAAGGCAGAGGCTTTTGATGCTGTGATTACAAGTATCATCCCCATTTGTTTTCAGACTTGCATTAGTATTATTTGATCCTGAATCGAGTTTCTCCCATGTGTCTATGTATTTTGCTTTAGACTTTGATTTCTTTAGTGAGCCTTTGGCCATGCTTATTCGTATATTACCCTAGTCGGTGATTCTTTAGTTGTTGATCAGATGTATCGATCTTGTGTTGTAAATTTTGCTGGGTGTGAGACTTTGGTAGTTCTGCTTGTGTTAGATTTGGTTGATTTTGATGTTATTTTGGGTATGGACTGGTTGACTCCTTATTATGCTATCCTAGATTGTTTTTATAAGATTGTGACTTTAGCTTCATCAGGTGTGCCAAGGATATATTAGAAGGGTATGCTTCATTCAGGTCTTAAGAGGGTTATCTCTTATGTCTAGGATCATAGATTGATTGAGATAGGATGTTTAGATTATTTGGTTCATATTCATGATACCAGTGTTGTTTCACCTTCTTTATTGGATTTTGTTCATGTTGTCCATGAGTTTATGGATGTCTTCTCTATGTATTTCCTTGGTATGCCTATGGATCGTGATATTAATGTTGAGTTGGATACCAAGCCCATTTCTATTCCTCTATGTAGGATAGCCCTAACCGAGTTAAAAAATTGAATGATTGGTTGCAGAAGTTATTGGATAATTGATATATCCGACCTAGTGTATTGCCTTAGGGTGCGCCTATTTATGTAGAAGAAGGATGGGACTATGTGCATGTGTATTGATTATTGACATTTGAACAAGGTGACAATTAAGAATAAGTATCATCTTCTTTGTATTTATGATTTATTTGATTAGATTCAGGGTGTTATGGTGTTTTTGAAGATTGATTTAAGGTTCGGTTATCACCAGTTAAGGATTAGAGCTTTAGATATTTCAAAGATAACTTTTCATACTCGATATAGTCACTATGAGTTCTTGGTCATGTTCTTTGGGTTGATCAATGTCCCTATTACATTCATGGAGTTAACAAACCGGATGTTTTGACCATATATCAACTCCTTTGTTATTGTACCTATAGATGATATCTTGGTATATTCTAAGAGTGAGGCTGGGCATGAGGAGTATTTATGGATTGTGCTTCTGAGATTGAGGGATGAGAAGTTGGATATGAAGTTCTCTAAGTGCTAGTTATGGTTATAGACTATTTTTTTCTTTGGTCATGTGGTGACTAAGGAAGGTATTATGATTGAACTTTCCAAGGTTGAAGTGGTTTGTGATTGAGCTAGACCTACTTTGCCCTTATAGTTTTGGAGTTTTGTTATCTTGGAAGGTTATTATCGGCGTTTTGTTGAGGGTTTCTCTTTTATTGCTACTCCTTTGACTAAGTTGACTCAAAAAAAGATTTTCTTTCAGTGGTCAGATGCTTATGTGGTGAGCTTTTAAAAGCTCAAGGAATTGTTGACTTTAGCTCCTATATTGACTTTTCCCTAAGAGAGCATGGATTTCACTATGTTCTGTGATGCTTCAAGTGTTAGATTGGGTGCTGTGTTGATGTAGGAGGGAAAGGTGATTGCTTATGCATCTCATCAGTTTAAGCCTCATGAGAGGAATTATCGTACCCATGATATGGAGTTGTGCGTGGTTGTTTTTACTTTAAAGTTATGGAAGCACTACTTGTATGGAGTTTGTTGTGAGATATTATCAGATCACCGTAGCCTTCAGTACTTCTTCACTCAGTGAGATCTTAATATGACGCAACACCATTGGCTTGAGTTGCTTAAGGATTATGACTTGATCATTCTCATCCAGGAAAGGCAAATGCGGTTGTGAATTCCTTGAGCTAGAAGTCGACTAGCATGGGTAGCTTAGTGTAGCTTTTGACATAGGAGAGGCCCTTAGCCTTAAAGGTTCAGTCTTTAGCTAAGCAAATGGTTAGACTTGATATTTCAACACTTGAGGGTGTTTTTGCAATTGTAGAGGCTAGATCTTCTTTTATTGAGCAGATTTGAGCTCATTAGTTAGATAATTTTGCATTGTTGTTGATTCAAGATAAGGTGTTAAGTGGGAGGCTAAGGAAGCCTCACTTGAATCAGCTGGAGTTTTGTAAATTGGACGTTGAGTTTTTATGCTGAGAATGGGTAACAAGATTAGGTTGATCTTAGAGGAGGCCCATTGGTCCAGATCTTCCATCTATCCAGGTGTGCCTAAGATGTATTATAATTTAAGACAACACTACTGGTAGGGTGGTATGAGGCTAGATATAGCTAATTTTGTAGCTCGTTTCCTTTGTTGTTAGCAGGCAAAGATCGAGCATATAATACGTGGTGGTTTTCTTCAAACGTTATCTATTCTTAAGTGGAAAAAGAAATAAATCACCATGAATTTTATGACTGGTTTACCTCGTACATATCACGATTTTGATAGTGTTTGGGTCATCATGGATTGATTGACCAACTCAACTTAGTTTACTCTAGTTCAGGACTCATTTGGTGTTGACAGGTTAGCCCGTATCTTTATTTGTGAGATTGTGCGACTACATGGTGTGCCACTGTCTATCCTTTTAGATCAGGGTTTTGTGTTTACTCAACACTTTTGGAATACCTTTCAGGATGAGTTGGGCACATGGGTTGATCTTTGCACAATATTGTACTCCCAAACTGATGGTCAGTCAAAGTAGACTATCCGAGTTTTAGAGATATACTCCACCTTATGTGTTTGATTTTTGTGGCTAGTGGGAGAAATATTTTTATTTAGCAGAGTATGCATATAATAATTGCTACCATTCTAGTATTGATATGGCTCATTTTAACGTGTTATTGCTCCCCAGTTAATTGGTTTGATGTTTTTGAGGTTAAACCTTGAGGTACGAACTTGCTTCATGAAGCCTTAGATAGAGTTCGAGTCACTTAGGATAGACTTCGAGTGACTCAGAGTAGGCAAAAGTGCTATGCAGATCGTAGGCTTCATTTCTTGAGATTTGGTCTTAGTGACCTTGTTTTCATTTGAGTTTCACCCAAGAAGGGTTTTATGAGGTTTGGGAAGAGGTCAAGATTCGTCCTAGGTATATTGGTCCATTTAAAATACTTCAGACTGTTGGTGATATAGCTTATTAGTTGGCTTTTCCCCTGATATATCATTTGTTCATCAAGTTTTTTATGTTTCTAGGCTTTGCTACTATATTCCCAATGAGTCTCATGTCATTCATTAGGAGTCGATTCAGTTAAACGAGCAGTAGTCTTTTTTATGGAGCCGATCTCTATTTTGGATAGGGATATTAGGCGGTTGTGCTCTAGAGTTATCCCTATGGTTAAGTTTCAGTGGAGACTTCGACCTATAGCTGAGATTACTTGGAAGGTGGAGTCTGATAGTCATAGTTCCTATCCCCAGGTCTTCCCTGACTCGGGTATTTCTTTGCCTTAGTTTGAGGACGAACTAGATTTTTATTTGTGGATGATGTAATGACCTAAAAAATTGATGAAATATGTGAAATTTGTGATATTTTATGATTTCACTCTTCTACCCCTCCTCGTAGTTGCATTATTGTATTTTTGGGGTATGGGGGTGATTGGAACTCCCAATGCATTTTGGTGCCTTCTGTATGATATTGCAGTTTGGTGGCTTGAAGAACCTTATTACGGACCTGAGTAGTTATCTTTTGATCCATGCGATGAATAACTCAATGAATTACGCTAGCCACTCTAGAATATCGATTTTAGGCTAGGTAAACCTTTAGTTTGGGTCCCGTGTACTCGAGCTTATTTTGACTGACTGGTTGGAAAGTTTAAAAATTTGAAATATGAGTGTGAGACCCACATTTGGTCAAAACGACCTCGGATGGAAAACCTGACTTCACCAATGCATTTGAAACATCGATTTTAGGGTGCTAATATTTTTGGCTGGGTTTTTTGGCTTTTAAATTTTATTTAGACCCTTGGTTTAAAAAATAGTAATTTTGGAGGTCAACTGTGTGAAAATAATGTTTTTTCAAAAATTTGATATTGCCATCAAGTTTGGAGCATTGAATTTAGTGTGGTTACATAGTTCATTAGCTTATATCACACTCCGAATGAATCCCAGGCATCCAGTTGAAATCCGTTTGGACTTTAAAAAAAACTGGTGCAATAGGTTGCTGGTGCAACTTGATTTTAAACCTCAATTTTACTCTTTTTCACTTGAATAATATTTTAATTCTTTAATTACTTGTTTTTCCTTGATTTCATCTTCAAAAAGACTTCGATTTTTAATTTTAACATGGATTTTAAAGATTTTATCCGGTAAAGCTTAAAAATGATTTTATTCATTTTGAACCTTGTTTTTGAATCAATTTGACTTGGGTTTTCAGTTGTAGATTTCTAAAAATATGGGGAACACATTTTTAAAGTAAAGTTATTATTTTTCCCTATTTTTTTGAAAACCCGTTTCGAGGGTCCATTTTGACCCCGAACAAAAAATAGGAAATATGGGTATCAGTAACTTTTTTCTAGTGCATAGGTTCTATATTTCTAGGTTTTAGTTGATTTCGGGATCATTCGTGAGAAGTAGGGCTTTATAGTTTAAGTATTGCGGAACGGTTCAACATTTGAGGTAGGTTATGGCTTAACTCTTTCAGACTTGGTTGGATAGTAAATGATGGTACAAAGTGCATGTTAAGGGTTAGAACTAATTTTACAAATAGCTATTTATGTGTTGTGCCCTTGTGGGAGCCTATATGTGATGTATTTGTTGATATTGAGATATTATGTCATATGTATGACCATATAGGGTCGTATATGATGTTGATAGTATTGAATACATGCAAATAATTGTATTGTGTTGTTGCAAATGCCTATTGTGGTACCTTTGGTGTATTGATATATAAACTCATAATTTTGGCATATGAAAACATGCGCAAATTCATGGATGAATAGAAATAATAAGTGGATATTGACTCACGTGGTTATGCAAATGTATCATTATTATGGGTTCTGAAAATATATCATGTGGTGGTTGTGGAAATACTTATTGTTATTAGTTGTGGGCATTACATTCTTATATCATACTCAACCATGAAACAAATGGTACCACCGTGGCAACACCTAAGAAACACTGACAACACCTTTTTATGATAGAAAATATGATATCTTATAACATCCTCCGCGAGAAATGTTCTGGGAGGAGAAATGGATATGGATATGGATATGTGTATATATGGATTGTATATAGGTTGAGGAACCCCCCATGGGTTCTACATTGGGAGGCTTGCCTCTGTTGGTATATACGTGGATTGTGCGACGATCCCAGAGGTTGTGCGATGACCTCGTGCATCATCATTATCATATATATTGCACTTGTTTTATTGTATTTATGTTGTGCTTGTATGTCATATTGACTTTTCATCTATCTGTTTGTTCTATATCTTGACTTGTTAATGCCTAATTATTCTATCTTTCTTTACTTGTACTTGATGATGTTGATTATAAATGTTCCTCTTTTTTTTCTACTTGTATGTGATATTGCGTATAATTGTATTCCCATGTGATTTGTTGTTGTATTATATGTTGATATTGCATAACTGTTAGTGCAAGCGGTGTGGGAAATTTTCTAATTGTAGGTGACATGTCCTTAGTGTATATTTTGTATGCTTTATTCACTAATTCTCTTGGTCGGCCTTTGATACCTACTGAGTACAATTGAATTGTACTCACGCCTACTGTGCCCTTTCGATGCAGGTCTGTAACACCCCAATTTTCTGGAACCGAAACGCCACACGGTGGCCATGATCCTAAAGGACCACAAGCTAACCCTATACTGATATCTATACCTGAGCACTACATAATATAGGTAATAAATGCGGAAAACTGGCAGAAACTTGCCATAAGGTTCAAAACATGCAAAATAATCAGTACTGAAAAACTAAATACTAATACATCTTTTCGAAAAGCCTCTAACTGTCTGAATTGTGGAGCTAATGAGACATGTCCCCAACTAACTCCATCTACTGAAAATAAACTGAGTCTAATGCCATAATAAAATTAGGATCATCCTCGAATGAAGAGTACTCACTACTATGTCTACTGCTGCCGACTGGGACTGAGCTGATCAGGGTGCTCTGGATCTCGTGCCTCTGAATCTATGGTGTAAAGTAAAACACCATTGCACAAATGCGTCAGTACATAGAAATATACTGAGTATGCAAGATGAGGTAAGGCTAAATACAAGGGCTTATGCACGAACAATTACTTAACTGAATAATCATGAGAGTACTGAATGAGAACATATGCATGAATGCACAAACTATAACTGAAAATCATCATGACTTTGAATAATGAGACTTGGATACTTCTTTACTGACGTCTGAACTCACTACTAATACTGAGATATTTAATAATTGAATCTACTCATAGCAATAACTGAATTCTGAGCTTGCTACTATCGACTAACTAAATCTGGAATCAAACATCTCTAACGGATAATTTTTGAATCTACTACCAATAATAAGAAATGATTATATCTGAGATCAGACCTATCTAGTGGAAGATCTCTGAATCTGATAATGAGAATAATTAACTGAATCTGAGATCAGGCCTATCTAATGGGTGATCTCTGGATCAAGTAGTACTAATACTGATTAACTTTATGTGAGACCAGGCCTATCTAGTGAGTGGTCTATGAATCTAGGGAACTATCTAAGTTCCTCACTGAGATGGATGACTGTATCTGACAGTCATGATTTCTGAGTTCTACTTTGAAGACTGCTACTGAAACTGCAACTGTGGGAGTTCTCACTTAACTGACATGCCCTAAATGTGATCTAGTAAGGTCCAACCTATAACCCCAGCTGGAAGGGCGTCAATACCGTGCCATGGGTAAAGACCTCTGCTATGGTCAAGCCTCTCTAATGGGTGACCCTGAACTAGAAGTCAAGCCTAAGGCAGTATGATAGTCAAGCCTTAATCTAACGAGTGACTCCTGGTCCAACGTTGGCTACACAGTTCTGGAGTTCAGGGAGGGACTGTTACTAATGACTCTGTCTCTCTAATTAGGAAGCCGTCATTCCTGCACTCACTCAGTGCTAGTTACTACTCCCAACTAATTCTTAATTGAACGTAGAATTTGCTGATTCTGTTATTGATTATACTGATTAACTGAGTTAAGTTGAGTTCACTTGATTTCATTATCTGACGGAATACTACTGAGTTTTGAATTGATTACTTAAATGCTACTGAGGTCTAAACTAAACATTTGAATACTAATAGATCTAAGCTAAGTACTGAACTGAGGATAGAATGCTAATGATACTAAGACTACTAAGATTTCTTAAGTTCTATAACTGTCTGAGAGTACTGAGTTCTGTAACTCACTGAGTTCTGTAATTCACTAAGTTCTGTAACTCACTGAGTTCTAAGAATCGTGGCTTGACTGAGATTATCATGAAAACTGACACTGGCTCTAGACTACAGCTAATTTGTCAGGTATAAACACCCCAAGGACTCGATAACATAAAAGTAAAACATAACCATTCTTGAATAATCATGACCATGGACTTTCATTCCCCATCACAATCATTAAAGCATCTCTTCAAGAACTTAGAAATCATAAACATGTGATAGTATAGGGAGACATGCTATTGGCTTATACTCCATTCAACAGGGTTTTACAACAAACACTTAACATGCATTAAAGAGCACATATGTAACGACCCAAAATTGCCTCCCGAGACGTCACACGATGCTTAAGGCTACAGGTAGCCCCAAGCTAACCCTTTGAACCTGTTTCTAGTAATAACACTCATTTCAAGATGAAATTATTCAAACACTATCATTTTCTTATCCTATGAATGGAAATACGGAGAAAGTGCTCGGTCCAAATGACCATAATACTGGAAACCTCAACACAACCACAATCTGATAACTAGTCTGACAAATCCTTTACTAATCCATGAAGTAAAAAGCCGTTGGGACAAGTTCCCAACAGACTTGACATGAACTGGAAATAACAACATAGTCTCTCAAAATATGGAGATGTGTGAATATAGGTCCTTGAACCATGAGGACTCACTACTGTAGGAATGTAGATAGAAGTACTCGGAAATCACTAATGAGGTTGGGACTGAGCACCTGAACCTACATTATAAGACAATGTAGCACATAGACGTATATGTGGATCAGCACTTGAGAATGTACTTAGTATGTGGGGGTGAATGAATTTATATAAAACAACCTCAATACTCTTTAATCAAATCATGTATGCAAATATGGATGACTCACATGGCTTGAATAAATCTAAAATGTAAATCTCATAAATCATGAATGGTGAAACATATAATATAAACCTCGTTAGTATCATACTTAACTAAAAAATTTGTATTCTCCTCTTATTCTCATTACTCAAGGATAAAGGAAACTTTAAGCAATACTTTCAACTCATGCACATGTCTCATGGAGAGTAAAATTTCTTCAATTCTTAAGAACTCATAACTCTTTTGAACTCAAATACTTGAAATTCGAAATTATATAACTTTGGAAGATACTTGAAGGCATTTCATTCATGTTAGGAAAATATCTCATTTCAAGCTTTAGGGGAAAATACTCATATCAAGGGAAAGTATTTTAGTTTTAAAGGAAAATATCTTATCTCAATGGAAAATACTTTAGTTTAGGGAGTTTCTCTTAACCGACATAAACCATGTAAGCTACATAGAGTCCAACGTTTTGTCCTCCTAAGGAAGAGACCTCACGTTAGGGAGAGGCGTCATACTCTTTCCAGGGAGTATAACCTAGGTCCAGTGATCACTAAACAAACTTGGCCTCGGGCCCAATATCAACTCGGCCTTAGGCCCAATAATAATCATAAACTCAGCCTCAGGCCGAACCTACGGTGGCACATAGTTTTGGGATTAAAAATGATAGTAACTTACCCGCTCCATGCTATATACTGCTCCCTTTAGATTATCTGAGCTCATCTCGTAAAAATCCACTTTTAGAAATAATCTCATGGTTCACCACAAACCCAATAATCAAATCTGTACTCTCATGTAGGAAAGTGGATTTCAAAGCTCAATGACCATTAGGTCAAAACATTGCTCAACAATCTCAGATTACTCAAATCATGGGTGCTTATAGCACAATAGTTCATAAAATTTCAAGTCTCAAGTAGATTTTAATAACCCATAATTCAATATCAAGTTAAAACTCATCAAAAGTATAATACATAGCACATAGATTCATAACCCATGTAGAAATCTGAAAATTTCAGCAATTTATCTCAAAATCTCAATATACTTATATACTTCAATATCTCAAACATTTCAACTATTAACTTCTCAAGGATTAAAATCATGGGGTATAGACCCAGCTGTAGTTTCTCAAGAAAACATGTAAAAATCATGACATTAGACTCTTAATTCATGGGAAACATCAAAAGCTTGCAACCAATAACAATGGGTTAAAAACCCCAATTCAATTTCATGTAAAATCTAATAAATTGCAGAGAATTATAGTTTAAATAAGCCTTTGGGCACAAGGGTGAAAGGATTATCCTTATTCAAAACCCCACATACCTTGAATTATAAGCTTTGGATGAACTCTCGCTTTTGAAACTCTATTTGTACTCTTGAATAAGGGTTCTTGAAGCCCTTGACTTGGGAACCTTGAATCTTGACTCAATTAAGAAAATCTATGATAGATTCTTGAGATTCTTGGAAGAGGTTTTGGATACTTAGGGTTTTTTGTTAAGATAGAACTTGAGAAAAACTTCATAGAATTCTTGTAAATGACCTTGATTTGGTATTTGCACGGTTTAAGAGGCTTGGAAAAATTTCAAAGTACTCCTTTTAACTTCTGTATGAAGCTGGAAAAATTGAATTGGGAACCTAATTTTATGGGCCACTGGGATGCGCCACTATCGAGGTGGCTCACTGGAAATTGACAAATGGGAATTTGGGAGTCACCGCGATGTGGAGCCATCGTGTTGTCCTACTGGTTGGGACCTGGAACTTCAGTGCGATGCGTCACAATCACGCTAGGCCACTGGAAATTGACTATTGGGAAATTGGGGTCCTCCGCGACACGCCACTATTGTGGAGTTCCACTGGAATTTGACAATTTTCAAATTGACCCTCTCCGTAATGCGCCAAATACTAAAATGACGCTGTTTTATGACTAGGACTTAAATTAGCCATAACTTCTTACCCGGGTATTGGATTTGGGCAAATCTTATATCGACGAAAAGCTTATCAAATTGCCCATGTGATAAAAAGTTGAAATTAGGGAAATTCTATAAGGTTAACACAATACTCACTTAGGAAGTCACTTCTCAATCTTTTAGGGCCAGAATCACACCTCACTTGTCACGCCCTACGGCTCACTCTACGAGAGAATTTTTTGGGGTATTACAACATAATTGGGGGATTTCATGCTAACATGTCACAATTCTTTCACTAAGGCTTTTCAACAAACACTTGGCATGCATGAACTTACACAAAATTGGGGGTTTCTAGTCAACATACTATAATGGCTCTAATTCCTTCACATAAGTATTTTATCAAACATATGGGGAGCATGCTTTGGTTATTCAACAATTTCTACACTTAACTAGCATAAAAACATCATTTAACATGCAATTGAAAAGGGTTTATCATGAACATCACATGAATATCACATACTAGGATCAAAGCTTGAAACTTTATAAACAAAACATGAATTAAAACTCAATAATAACATAAACTTCAATTTCAATTCACATGAATCATGAAAAATCATAAATATAAGATCTTTGAATTAGAAAAGGATTCTTGAACTTCTTGGGTGGAAAGAAGCAAAGAATCAACATCTTCATACCTTACTATTTGATCCTCGGAAGATTAATAGTGAAACCTTGATGATTGGGGTTTTGATTTTGAAACCCTAGCTCTTGTTCTTGAGAAAAATTGATAGAAAACAATAATATTTGGGTTTAATGTGGCTGAATCTCGTGTTAAAAAGTGTATATAGGGGTGAAAAAATGACCGCTTTTCCCTTGGAATTAATAATTCGAAACTGGAAAAATACTGATTTTACATGCTGGCGCGACGCGCCATAATCGCGCCAGCTTACTGGAAATTGGACAATTGGGAAACTGCTTGATGGTGCGATGTGGTAGAAATCACGTTGCCACCTTGGTTGCAAACTAAAAATACACCACTTCATGATGGAATCGGGAAGCTTACTGGATTTTGACAATTTCCATTTTGGATGAATCTGCGATGCGCCAAAGTACCAGGTGGTACACTGTCTCACTAAAATGGCTCTAACTCTTCGCCCGAGTGTCGGATTTAGGTGAATTTAGTATTGATTGAAAGCTTATTCAATTCTCTAACTGACAAAATATTGATATTAGAAAAATTCTACACGGTTTAAAATACTTCTCACTTGGGAAGTCATCCCTTACTCCCCTTAAGGATGAAACCCAACTTACAGAAAATTCGGGGTATTACAAGGTCCTAGCTCGAGTGCTCGTCAACTTGCTTGACTCGGGTGATTATTAGAGTTTTCATGGTTGTGGTTCACCTCCAAGCATCCGGATGTCTTCTATTACCTTTTTTGTAGACTATGTCTTTACTTTTATTTTAGAGACAGAGTTTCTCTTGTATTTGGATATCTTTTGTATTTTATTTGGATTCGAGTTGTACTAGATACGTTCTTATACTATGGACACCAGGTTTTGGTAGTTTTGGTTGAGTTTTTTATTATATTTTTATTGTATTTATATTACTTATATTGTTAAGCTTCATTCTTGAACACTACCTCAGGGGTATTTTTGTGTATTCCACTTTTTGTATCAGTTTGGGTAATAGGCTTACTTATCAAGGTTCACTGTGATGAGTGTCTTCATGACCCTTGGATTTTGGTTCATCACAAAGGTGATCTTTTCTAGGAACAGTCCCCCTGAGGATAAAGAAATCTTGACTAACATTCTCTCCACTCAAGCCAGAGACTCCTTTGGAAAATACTTGGGATTTTTTCCATTTTCACAAGAAGCTATTCAATGGTGACTTCTAGTTCATTGATGATAAACTCAATTCTAAACTTGCTTTTTGGAAAACTAAATTTCTTAATATGGATGGTAGGGTCATCCTCGCAAAATCCTCCCTAAGCAGTATTCTTATCTGTGTTATGAAATACATCTGTATCCCGAGAAAAATCCTCTCCATCATTGATAGGTTCCAAAGAAATTTTATTTGGGGAACTACCATTGATAAAACAAAAATGCATATGGTAACCAGGACATTTTTACCCTCTCTAAGAAGGAAGGGGGTTTAGGTTTACAAAAGGCAAATCTGAAGAATGACACCATGCTAACTCGTTTTGTCCAGAGATATTCCCAATACCTGAATAGTCTCTAGGCAAAATTCTTTAAGAATAAGTATAGTGCCCAAAATATGACTTGTAATCCTAATTCTTCTAGGACCCAGAGGAACATTTCCCATGGGTGGGGGTACTGTTTAAAAGGTGCTCATTGAATTGTTCATAATGGAGAAATTATTAACTTCTTGTATGATAGACGGATACCTAATCTTTCCCTTGGCAGAAGTATGGAATGGATGGGAGTGAAACTTTACAAATCTCTCAATCCAAATCCCTCATGATTTTACCCTTAGTAATCAATGTGCCTTTATCCACATTGCCATGATCCCCTTTGATCAACTCATTTGGGGTTTAAATAGAAATGGACTCTTCTACAGTAAGAGTGCATGCCCCCTTATAATTGATACTAAAATGGGCCTCAAGAAGAGTCTCAAGGGAACTTCCTGTGGATTTGGAAAATCAACTGCCCTCCCCAAATTATGTCCTTTCTTTTGATGACCCAACGTAATAGACTTTCTACTAAACTCACTCTTTCCAAAATGGAAATTTCAATATTCCCTAACTATGATATTTGTAATCACCACACGGAAGATATCACTCTCATTTTTCTTAAGTGTCCAATTATTTAGGACTTTTGGAGTATCCTATTATTTCTAATGAGTCTAACATTAGTCTTCCTGATTTAAATACCCATAAATGGATAACTACTTGGGTAAAACTAAGGGAATTAGTTTTGATAACTTTTTTAAATGGTATACCATCCCCCCCTTCAGTCTCTGGTTTATTATAAAGAACGAGAACCACAATTCTATTGACAAGAAAAAGTATAAGTTGTATTTTAACCAAGTCTTTACTGAGCCTATTAAATATACCTATTTGTTTATTCAGAAACCACCCATGCAAACACAATCGACATTAATGTTCGATAGTCCCCCTCCCCCTACAGAAGGCTTTTTCAAGCTTAACATAGATGGGCCTTGGGAATCCAGCAAGGGTGGGATACGAGAGGTAGTCTGGAATTCCGGTGGGGGATGGGTTTTGGGTTTCTCCAAAGGCTTTCAGTGGACAACTAACAATCATATGGAGCTGTTGATACTTAGAAAAGGTCTAAAACTTATGGAGGATCATGAGCTTCTAGCAGTGGAAATCAATAATGATTCGCAGGAAGTTATCTATATGTTATATATGGATAATTTACAATATAATGCTATTATTGATGGTGGCAGGTTAAGGATAAGAAGAATAGAAAGTACGATGGTGGAGCATTGCTTTAGGGAACAAAATGGAGTTTCTAATGCTTTACCCAAGAAAGTAGCTGGTTCTATGGTCTAGATGGAGTCAAATCTTTTTGAGGATCCACCTATGTGTGCAAAACGTGCAGTTTGGGTAGACATTGTAGGAACTTATTTTGTAATGATAATTAAGACTCATTCGGTTACTCTAGAAGGGAGAATTCCCAGCTCTTTTATGCTAAATTTCGGATGACTATTGTAAGATGAATTATAATTTAGTTTTATTCTAAGTTAATGCAAAGCTTTATTAACTATAAAAAATAAGTTAGTTCTCTATATTTTAAGAAAAAATCCTAGATTCTGCTTTGTGGAAATACATTGGATATGTTGTTGTTGTATATTTCAAGAAAAGTGATGACATAAGCATGGATTTAAAGAAGTAGGCATGGAGATAATGAAATTTCACTATATTATAATTGACCTTTGTATCTTGATCACTAAAATTTTGGCTTCTCTCATATTATCTGTGTTCAGAAATCATGTTAAGTTTTTGCAAGAGACATGGTCGACTTACAAATTTGGAAACATATAACAAGGAAGGTTTATAAATAAATGTTCTGGTCTTCAAGAACATGGAGCTTTAACTGAGAGAGATTTGGATGATATATTTCTTGCAATCTATCTTGAGAATTTAAGATTTGGGATTATATTGAATTCTTCTTGCAAACTGATACTCACACTTAATTTAACTTGTTTACTTTATTTTTGTTTTTACTTTTTGGGTAATCATTTTATATCATACACTGGTAAATTTATTGTTGATGACCCTCATAAGAGGCTTGATTAACAAAGTTAGGATTCCTCTTTAATAAGGGACTTCCTTCTGGTTTTCTTGGTTTTGTTGGCAATATAACCAATATTGACAGTGCAAACTTATGTTATGTTATAAGCATTGGTTTTGAACTGAGGGAGATCCTAGTGTATAAATTCTTCTCAGAGGTGAAAGTATAAAAAAGAAGGGTAGAAATTTTGAATTCTCAACCTTTTATAGCATTCAACATTTCTAAAATTGTTTTGTATACTTGCAACTCAGAGAGGAGTTTATAGAAAAGGATCTCCCTCACTAGTGCTTATAAAATAATATAAGTTTGTAGTGTCAGTATTGATCATACTGACAACAAAACTAAAAAAAACCATGCGTTTCTTTATTTAAGAAAAATCTTAGTTTTGTTAGATGAAGCCTCCCCTAAGATACATTAACAATAAATTTATCAACATACAATCTTAAATGATAATCCAGAAAATAAAAAGAAAAGAAAGTAAATAAGTGTTAAATCAAGATTATGATCACCATTTTGCAAGAAGAAATATCTTAACCCCAGCTCTTATGTTTTCAAGACAAATTACAATAAATTATTCATTCAAATTTCTCCTAATTAAATCTCCAAGTCCATGAAGAGCACCACTTTTTTTTATAAAATCTTCATTATAAAATGTTTTTATTTCTTTATGTCCATCATGCATCTTACTAACAACTGCTAGCATGATATCTAAACTATGATAATATTATAAAATCATAAATTTTAAATATTAAGATTCCAATATCAATCATAATGTCGCAAACTTCCATTATCTACATGCCTACTTTAAATGTCGTGATTATGGTGTTTTCTATTCTCAAAATGCAAAGAAGTATTTAGAATCTAACTCTTATGCCATAGAAAAATCATGGATGACTTGATAGATACATAAACATAAAACCCAAAAAATAAGACAGTGCAAGTGACTAAGTATCTTTTATATAAGATACCATGGATGAAATGAACATAACACCCCTAACAATGGATGAAATTAGAATATATAACAAGACACCATAAGGAGATTAGAGTATGTCTATAATGGAAAATCATTAACTAAACCAAAACAACCAACACCATCCAAGTCCACAGTAATCCACAAAGCCTTCTAACAAAATTAAAATCAATAAGGTGTCGGGACATGCCCCCGACCCAGACAATGATAATGACAATGTTAATGATAATGTGAATTCTCAATTCTAATCTATGAAAAGAAAACCAATGAATGGATCAAGTCTTTCCGAGTATGGAAGCTCACCACTTCACCACAAGCGACTGACGAACCGAGCCGATCTACCTAACACTGCATAAGAAAAGAAGCCTTGCCTTTAGACCCTACATTTCTTGGGAATACAGTGTCCGGAGATGGTTAGTGGGTTGAGCACTAGCATGTAACTCAAGAATAAAGGATAAGATAATACCATCAATCCAAAACCAAGTCAAATCGATACACATGTACGTATCCATGTATATTCATATACATGCTTATCATGATAAGATATGTTGAGTAAGGGAGTCATGCTTACAATGTCCATTAAAATCCTTTACCGATGCTTATCATGTACATTAAAATCCTTAACCTGGATTGTGTATCTTGACCATTTGAATACCACCCACTGGCTATATGGGTCCAGTTATAATCCCTTGGTCAGGCCCCAATGTATGTTAGTTGCACGAATCGGGGATATCACACAGGCCAGCATTCCCTTGCACCCTTTGCCAACTACAATACAGTTATCTGTAGTGTGACATTAGCACAAAGATATTTAGACCAACCCACAATGTCGGCAAACATGAGTTTCCAGTGTCTATCCTTCAGACTCACATCTTCACAGCCAGCTATCACAACCCCCCATTAATGCCCAATTACAACATTCAACACATAACCCATCCACTAATTCTAGGAGTCCAATTAAGGTAGTATTAAGTGGTATCGTCATACCAACTATAACATGAAAGCAATGTTATTAAGCCAACACTTAGGGGATTCCTTCATACCCCGCAGACTCTATTGTTAAAATCATTCAGGGGATTTCTTCGTACCCTGCAAGGTTTTCATTATCTTTCTTATCCATTTAACTATTAATGGAATGCATTAGTTTCAAAAAGAATATCCAAACAAAATCATAATTCACATTCCAAAACCAATTATGCAAGTGGGTTGAGGTTATTACCAATTTCCATACCAAAACCAATTATTTGGGGATTCCTTTGTACCCCTATTGCCAAAATTTACAAGTTTGGAGAATCCATTGTACCCCTATTCCATCCACTATTTCCATGCATGCCAATGTACTGACCAATCATCAATTCACATATTAATTATGAGAAAAGCATTTAAACCAAATACCTTCAATACCCTCAATCCATAGTTTAATATCCAACATCAAAACCATGAATAATAAACTAGTTTTAATACAATAAAGAAAATACAAGTGTAGGAAAAGTGATACATGCCTTAATTACCAAGAAATTTGAAGAAGATAGCACCCTTAGAGCCCTAGATGACCATCTTTTCTTGAAACCCTATCCCCCACTTAAATGGGAAATTTGAGATAGAATTGGAGAGTGTTTTGAATATTATATATAATAAATAAGTCCATATTTTATTTATAGGTGGTGGGGTCTAATATGGGAAAAGAGGAAATTACCAAGGCAACCTTAATTAGAAGACTAAAAAGAATATCACCTAGTCTCTATGAGTCTCCTAATAACTTGTTACGACGCCTTAGGACTTGCCTTCTCGAGTCGTAGTCAAGACATTATCCATAGGCACCCCCACTGGTCTGTCTATGAGTCATACCATATGTCTTATAATCCACCTCTATTACTCACATGCACCACTCATTATCAAGACATAAACTTTTGAGGCATACACTAATCACCTTACGACTACCACCTAATGACTTGTATGGAGTCATTATGACTCAGTACCCCTATGTCATCATCGAAATAATAAATCAAGCAAATCTTACTGGCTACCCTATCACTAGGGTCGTATGACCTATATTGTCACCCTACAACTCATAGTACAAGTCGTACTCAGGATAGAAAAGATTAAATTTCAAAAATTTCAAAGGATCAACACCTGGGGTGTTTTATTCTTCCCCCTAAGGATCATTCATCCTCAAATGATAGTACAAGTATTTTTCTAGCATGATTTGACATAGAATATATCCACTCTTACCTTTAAAAAAGACAAAAAACAAAGAGGTCAAGAATAATGCATACCTTGAGCACGATTATCCAAAGCAGGAAACAAGAATGGATACTTAGACTTCATGTCTTATTCTGCTTCCTAAGTGGCCTCTTCAACCTTATGGTTCCTTCATGGAACCTTTACCAAAGCCACATCCTTAGTTCATTACCGACGGACTTGCTGGTCCGAGAACCTAATTGGGACTTCCTCATAAGACAAGGAATTTAAAATACCCACACCTTTCAATGAAACCACCAATAAAGGATAACCTACGCACTTTCTCAGCATTGAAATATGAAAGATCAGATGGATAAAGCCTAACATGAAGGTAACTCGAATTCATATACAACATCATCAACTCTTCTCAAAACCAAGTACGGACCAACATAATGGGGAGTGGGCTTCCCCTTCTCCCCAAAATGCATCACTCCCTTAATGGGAGACATCTTTAAGAATATCAAATAACCAACGTTAAACTCCAAATCCCTTCGTCTCACATCTGCGTAAGACTTTTGGTGACTTTGGTGGGCGTATGACTATCCCAAATCACCTTCACCTTCTCCATAGCTTTGTGAACTAAATCAGGACTAAATAACTCAACCTTACCACCTTTGAACCACCCAATCGGGGAATAGTACCTTCTACCATGTAAAGCCACAAACGGAGCCCTACCAATGCTAGAGTAATAGTTTTTGTTGTAGGCAAATTCTATGATAGAAAAGTGGTCAATCCAAATATTACCAAAGTTGATCACAATAATCTAAGCATATCCTCTAATTCTTGAATCATTCTCTCCACTTGCCCATCTGCCCGTAGGTGGAAAGTGGTAGTAAGCCTGACCTTAGTACCCAAACCTCTCTAAAAGGAGCACCAAAAATATGATGAGAACTGAGTACCTCGCTCAAATATAATAGAAATAGGTGCACCATGCAAATTCACAATCTCTTGAATAAAAAACTTTTCATAGTCCTTGACAGAGTAATTAGTTCTTACCGATAAAAAGTTAGCAGACTTAGTCATCCTATCCACGATGACCCAAATAAAATCTAACTGATCTCGAGACCGCCAAAGATCGATAATTAAATCCATATTAATTATCTCCCAATTTCACATAGGCAGATAAATTTCTTAAAATAATCTATCGGGCCTCAAGTTCCCGACTTTTACTTACTGACAAACCAAACCCTTAGCCATAAAATTGGCCACATCTTTCTTTTTGTTGTTTGACCAATAAACATTTGAAAAACATAAACTACCTTGGTAACTCAAGATACCATCACCACTAATCTTGAAAACTATTACCTTTTGGTGACCCACATCATCCTTTATCTACATCAAGATAAGGTTTAAAACCTATTTCTCCTTCACCTCAGCACCAAGAAATGACTTCACTATCTCTTGCACATGCACCCCATTATCCTTATAATCTAAGAGACAAATTCCAAAATTATCCAAATGGTGAATGTCCTTCAATAAATTTCCTTCTCCCCATCTTTATGGGACAAAATTCATATGGACAACCTGCAAAGAGCATCAACAACCACATTAGCTTTACATGGATGATAATGGAGACTCATAATGTAGTCTTTAAGCAACTCAAGACATCTCTTCTATCTGAGGTTCAACTCCTTCTAGGTGAACACATGCTGTAAAATCTTTTGGTTTGAGAAGATGTCAATATGGAGTCCATACAATTAATGGCACCATATCTTTAAAGCAAAAACCAAAACCAACAATTCTAAATCATGAGTCAGATAGTTCTTCTCATGTGCCTTTAACTACCTAGAAACATATGCAACTACCTTTCCATACTACATCAATACACAAATTATTCCCACTAGAGATGTATCATAATAAACAACAAAACCCTCGGTACCCTCAGGTAAGGTCAAGACTGGAGCCGAAGTCAACTTATCTTTCAACCTTTCAAAACTATCCTTACAAGAATCCGAAAACAAGAACTTTACCTCCTTTTGAGTCAACTTAGTCAATGGGACATCAATAGCATAGAAACTTTTTACGAACCTCCTATAATAACCTACTAAAGTCAAGAAGCTCTAAATGTTAGTTGGAGTAGTGGTTATAGGCCACTTATTAACCATCACAACTTTCTATGGATCCTTTATGATCCCTATAACACCTTACATTTTTGAGCTAAAAATTGAATCGCCATTCCTACATGTGTGTACTCTAATCCCATGATTTATATTTCAGTTCATGCATCATGTTTCTAACTCATTATGTAATCATATTTCTCATTATGTATGTTCAGTATACGACCTTATTTTTCTTAGTAGTCTCTATATAAACCAGTCTTATTCAAAGATGAATGTTCCTAAGAGAGATATATTGTAATACCTCGTAAGAATATTAGATCAATTCAACTCTCAGTTTATGAAAAGGGGTCCAAGACTTTAAAATTTCACTAAGCATTGAGGACTTAGTCACTTTCTAGACCCCTAGACTTTTCATATTTTTAAATTGATCTTTCCAACCTCGAAACATTAATTTTCAAGTTTATTCATGTTTAGGGAGGTCAAAAGTACATATCAGGTGATTTTTGGAATTTTTGGACAAGTGTAGGGGCGTGTTTGGAAAACCAAACTAGTAGCACCACTGGGAAGGCGGGCGCTGCCCAAGTCAGTTCCCCACTCTAAGATGAGTGTCACGTGGAGTAGTCCTCTACTCTAAGGCGGGCGCCGCCAAGGGTAGTCCCCCATTCCAAGGCCCGTATCACCCCTCTTCTATTTTATCCAACTTTTGTTTCTTTGCATATTAAGGGCAGTTGGATTATTTCCCTTCACATAATTAGTCCATAACACAAAATTGGGGATTCTAAAGAGCATTATTTTTCTTTAAATCGTAAGCTCTCTCAAGAAAAGCCCTCTCTTTCCCCAAGAACAAACCCTAACCAAAACACTTCCTCAATAAAACTAGGAATTTAAGATTTCTTCACCAATCAAGAATCTTAAGGTACATGGGGCTATCCTAAATTTCATGGGCATAGGTTTTACAATTTTAACAAACTTTAAAGTTATATATGTATTTATATGTAGTGAGTTTGGAAAATAGTTTTAAGAACATGCATAGTGAATCAAATTTGATGAATGCACATAATTGTCATAGGGGTTTTCCATAAAATTGATTTATAATCTCGTGTAGATTGTGAATTTCCCTTTACCTGTGATGAAATTTACGGACTTTGTATGGCATAAATTATGAATTGTTTTTCAGAGCATAACTTAAGAGCCCCTTTTTGATCTTAAGATTTATGTAAAACCAATGTTGGGGATATTTATGAATGATGACAAATTATTGAGTCTAAAATGACTCTTTAACCATTATGCATGTGTTGAACAAATGGAATGGCCACCATATATTAATGTCTTGTAAAGAGAATGGATTTGCATAAGTTTCATATGATTTTGATAATAAGAACTCTCATGTGATTTTATAAATCTTTGGTGGTCATTAACATATGTTTAATGAGAAGGGTTGTAGAATTAATATAATATTAATGACTTGTAAGTCTGGGTATGATGATACCCCTTTGTGAAGCGCCCTTAATAGAATGAGAAATATTTGCTTCTATGCATGAAGTATGTTTTTTAAGAGGCTAAAATTAGGCTTAAAGAGATTTAGATATTTACCCAAAGAAAGCACAATTTGAAAGGCTCAATGTTGAAAATCGTGATTTACCATCACGGGATTATGGTACTCTACTATTTCATCTTGTGTACCTTGATTCATGTCATCCCAATTTGGGACTATGGTTAGGAGCCCTTCTTTATGATCTTATTCACTACCATGATATGTTGATTTGATTGGAGGTTATGGTACCCCGGTTTGTGATCTTGCGTGTCCCCTTACTAATACTCCAATCCTTCCAACAAACTTGGATTGGGGGCTTGGCCATTGAGTCAAGGGCGGATTCCATAAAGCTAATGGAATTAAAGATTGTTGGGCGTACCATCTAGCTTAGTAGAGAAATGAAGAGTTGAGTTAAGATTTGAAGAATATTTTTGAAGCTCATAAAATTATGCCCATATATTTTCAAATGTTTTATGCTGACATACTTTTATGAAATGCTCTCACTTATGTTGTATATAAATATTTTGTTTTGGATTGTTCTACGTACCAGTACCTTTGTGTATTAACCCCATATGTTTTAGGTTCTACGGCATATTCCCATTATCCATCACATCAGTTTAACACTTGGGATATGACCGAAATGGGTGAGTCATCCATCTTTCAAGAGTCATTTACTTATATGTTATGTCTTTTAGTATATGGTCCAGCCAAGGGCTTTGTCCTAGTCTAGATAGTTAGTTTTTGTTAGAGGCATCGTAGATAAGAGTTGAGTATTGTATTGTCATAATTTTTTTTGACATATCTTGAATTATAATGAATCTCTATTTACTATTATATCTTTTGCACTTTGATTTATGTATGGATTATGCTTATAATTACATGCTAAGGGGTCACTCGTGCCTTTATTGTTCGGGATACCTATCGCGGCTAGGGCCTCGGCTTGGGTCATGACAAGCTTTGTATCAGAGTATGGTTCATGATCCTAGGGTGTCTATGAAGCCATGTCGAGTAGAGTCTATTTTATGGGTGTGTAGTATTTCACACTTATAAGGACAAAGCTACGAGGCATTTAAGATATGTTTCCCCTTTCTTTCATACTCTAGATCATGCCATTATGCTGTCCATATAGAAGTTATCCAAATTCCTTCTTTACTCTGATTTTATTTTCTATGTCTCATTGTTGAGTTGATTCAAGTGCAGAAACTCAGAGTCTAAATGATGTGGTCCATTGTAGTTTACTCATAAAAGATTATAAAATAGCACAAGAACTTAAGAGGAGTCCACTAGTCCTTCAAGGTGTATTGATTTGAGTGTGTACATTTATCATGATAAAATCATGCTTTTTCCCTTTCAAAATTCTTGTTGTAGATGTCATGCTAAAGGGTAGATACATGTAGCAGAATATTGGAATAGTATTTCTACTCGAGCAGTAGTAAATGTTAAAGTGTCATGATCTATTAGTTATAAAATGGTCCAGATGTTAGTGATATGGAGTCTCAATTTTAGAATTTTGAGTGAGGATTTGCATTAATAAGCTAGTTTTAGTTGTATAACTATTGATTGAGGGATAGGTTGTCATTTTATAGTAATAGACTAATGTGGTAGGATTGTTTGTAGATTGTAAGTTAGTCTATGAAGGAAATGACTGGCTATGATTATTATTTATTCAAAAGGGAAGGATCTCAGAATGGATAATTAGGGCGGTTGTAAAAATCATCTATAGGTTATGAATAAGAAGGGGTAGATTAGTCAATAAGTTATGAGTAGAGACTCATTGGTCTGAATGGAATTTGAAGGTAGTCTAAATGTATGCATGGGTAAGTAATTTTGATGTGAGAAAGTGGAACATGTTGATAATATCATAATGGATTATATTATAAGATTAAGATCAACTATCTCTATTACATGACTTTACCCCTTGACTTATTTTTCCTTTAGTAGTTGTAAACTAGCACTGTATGTCAAAAGGTGTGTGGTATATTCTAAGGTGTGGTAGAAATGTTGTAGAGAGAATAAACTTGTGGGCTGTAGTTAAGTTAAATGGCGTAGTTGGGTTGATATCCCAATTTGATGGAATAGTATAATATGTAACATGCTTCATCGGTGTTATTTGATTGGAGTTATACAATAGTCTTTAACTTTAGATGTGGATTGTGGAGATAAAAAAATAGTAGCTTAAGACTAATGATGCTTGTTTTATAGAAATTAATTATGAAGCTTGATTTGAGGTGTGAAATAGCCTTGGTAGGAAACTTGTGGAAAAGGGAGTGGATAATTGTGATATACATATACACGAGATTAGTTTTAGAAGGATGAATTGTGGTTGAGTTATTAAGTGGGTAAGGGCGTAAGTATATAAAGAACAAGTTAAACCTTGAGGTAGCATGTTGTTAGATAAGGCTTGATGTGTATAAGTATCAAGTGTACTTTGTTCACATTCTTGAATTTTGTGGTATGGAGAAGTCTGGGAAGTTATTGTACGGTGTTCTTTAGAATTAAATTGAGGAAATATTGGTATGCCATATGTGACTTTTGTATAGTTTTACAAATTTTATCAAGTTATAAGTTATGTGATTAGAGGTGTAATTCTAGTATTCTAAGGAGTTGAAGATGGAAAGCATGGATGTCCATGCCCATGATAATTTTAGTCACAAGTCAATGAATTTGGGGTTTGGAGGAAGTTATGATTAGTGTCCCTGAAGAGGGATGTCCCAGAAAGAATTAGCGTCCTTATATTAAAAATTATTGAGGAGAGTCTAGCATTTATTTGCATGGTGATAGCCCTTTGTGTTGAGAGTTATTGGTATAGATTTGATGAAAAGTTATATCCTCAAGTTTAGGAGTGCGACTTTGCTCTAAGGGGGAGATCATGAGTTATCGTAGTTCCCATTTTTCTCACTGTGGGAAGTTGCAGGTAAGAGTTATGATAAACCTATTTCTATTCATGAAAAATCCTCCTACTTTAATTTAAGAGGTCATCCTATCAATGTCTTATGTATTGAAGTCCTACCTATCAATGTCTTATGTATTAAGAGTTCTCTATGCAAGTCATGTCATGTTCTGACCTACAAACTAGAAGCAACGATGTCTCAGTAATCTAATTTTTTTCAAGTATTCAAGCTCTATGATTATGATGTTCATGATCCATAAATACATGTCTTATATCATGCCTAGTTCAAAGAAACTATGTTTCTATATGTTACCAATTCATTTTACGTCGGGATTAACCAAAGTGATAAGGTTCATGCAAACTCATGACTATCTGAGCTCTGAAAATGAGAAGCAATAGCCTCAAGTATCAATCCTTGTCTAAAATGTTGAATTCATAAATTCTAACCTTATGTTATACGACGCATGATGTAAGCTCTCATGTTTCTCACTGTGGTCTATCCTAAGAATTTATGATATGTTATGTTTATGCCTGAACGACTCTCTATTTATGATCTAGACATATGATGTATGAAGCACTCGGAGTCTATTGTATTGTATCTTTATCTCATATCCCACATTGAGTAGTGCAATAGGCATATGTTATAATCAAATAGTTTTACTCCTCTTTATGATGTTGATGCTCGGGTCCCTCAATGACCCTTCATATGATAGTATGCTAGTAGTTATGAAAAAGTAGTAATGTTTTAGGTAGGTGAGTAAGTGTTCTTGAACGTGATAATTTTAAAGTGATTTCCTTAGCTAAGGTTATAGGTGAAGGGGGAAAGAGAAAGATGAACCTTCGTCATGTGAAATGGTTAAGAAGTATATATGTGACAAAAATATTTGTGAGAGTGATGTAATTTGCTTGTCTTAGTGGGGAGATCCATGAAGTGGGTGTAGTAATGGTAGGATGGAATGTTGTGATTGATGAAAACACAACCTATGCACTTTTTGGTTAGTACTCCCTGAACTAAAACTAGAGGTTGGTTGATGGTAGTGATTAGGTGAAGTAATATCCTTGAAGGGATGTAGAGCATGGGGTCCCATAGCTTAAGCTAGCACCTCTTTTCTCCGAGTTAGGATTCAACAGAGAAGTACTATGCATTAGGAATCAAACTCTTATGGGTAGATGTGCGATGGGAGAATTGTAAGTTGGAAATGATGAAGTATATTATTTATTTTTTGGGGCAAGACAAGTAGTGTCTCTACATTTAAATCTATTCATTATATCTGGTAAGGTAGAGAATGCTTCTATTCCTATCTCTCGCAAAATCTCATTTCCTGATTAGTACCGTTGTAAAATCAGGCCTAATAAACTCATTCCATATGTTGTGATGATCATGATCCCTAGAACTCATATACAAGATCATCTCTATGTCAATTCTTATTCTCTCACGCTTCTTGCGTACTCGTTTCACTAGGGGATTATCATGAAGCTCTTTTGATGCCTTTGCATATTTTGTTGAGGAAAACTATTCAATGCAAGATTATGCTCTTTATTCCATACTTTTAAAGGTTTAAAAAGTTCCTACCCATCATTAAAGGATGAATGATTCCAAGGGGGAGATAATGTAACACCCTACATTTTTGAGATAAAAATTGAACCGTCATTCCTATGTGTGTAAACTCTAATCCAATGATTTATATTTCAGTTCATGCATCATGTTTCAGACTCAGTATGTAATCATGTTTCCAATCGTACATGTTCAGTCTATGACCTCAGTTTCCTCAGTAGTCTCGGTCTAAAACAGTCACATTCGAGGATGAATGTTCTCAAGAGGAAGGTATTCTGATACCTCTTAAGTATATTAGATCAATTCAACTCTCAATTGTATGTTAAGGGGTCTAAGACTTGAAAATTTCACTAAGTTTTGAGGACTTAGTCACTTTTAAGACCCCTAGACTTTTCAGGTTTTTAAACTGATCTTCCCAACCTCGAAGCATTAATTTTTATGTTGATTCATGTTTAGAGAGGTCAAAAGTACATGTCGGGTGATTTTCAAAATTTTTGGATGAAGGTAGGGGCATGTTTGAAAAACCAAACCATTAGCACCACCGAGGAAGGCGAGCACTGCCCGAGTTAGCTCCCCGCTCTAAGGCGGGCACCATATGGGGTAGTCCCCCGCTCTAAGGCAGGTGCCGCCCGGGGTAGTCCCCCGCTCTAAAGCGCATAACTCCCCTCCCTATTTCGTCCAGCTTTTGTTTCTTGGCATCTTAAGGGCATTTGGGTTATTTTCCTTCACCCAATTAGTCCATAACAAGAAATTAGGGATTCTAAAGAGTATTATTTGTCTATAATCATAAACTCTCTGAAAAATCCCTCTCATTCCCTAAGAACAAACCCTAACCCAAAATCTTCTTCAAGAAAATAAGGAATTCAAGATTTCTTCACCAATCAAGGAGCTTAAGATATGTGGCGATATCCTAAATTTCATGGGCATAGGTTTTATGATTTTAACAAGTTTTAAAGTTATATATGTATGTACATATAGTGAGTTTGGGAAATTGTTTTCATAACATGCATTGTGAATCAAATTTGGTGAAAGTACGTAATATCATACGGTTTCTCCATAAACTTGATTAATAATCTCGTGCCTATGTGATTTGAATTTGAAAAGTGATTTATGAATGTGAATTGTGAAATTCCATTTCCCCATGATGAAATTTATGGACTTTGCATGGCATGAATTGTGAATTATTTTTGAGAGCATGACTTAAGAGCTACTTTTTGATCATGAGATTTATGTATAACCAATGTTGGGGCTGGTTTATGAATGATGATAATTTCTTGAGTCTAAAATGTCACTTTAACCATTATGCATGTGTTGAATAAAAGGAATGGCCACCACGTACTAATGCCTTGTAAAGAGAATGGGTTTGCATAAGTTTCATATGATTTTGATAATAAGAACTCTCGTGTGATTTGATAAATCTTTGGTGGTCATTGACATATGTTGAATGAGAAGGGTTGTGGAATTAATATAATATGAATGACTTGTAAGTCTAGGTATGACGATATCCCTTTATGGTGCGCCCTTAACAGAATTAGAAAGATTTATTTCTAAGCATGAAGTAGTTTTTTATGAGGTTAAAATTGGTCTTAAAGTGAGTTAAATAGTTACCTAAAGAAAGCACAAGTTGAAAAACTTAATGCTAGAACTAGTGATTAGCCAACACAAGATTATGGTACCCTACTTTGTGATCTTGGGTACCTTCATTCATGTCGTCCCAATTTGGGACTATGGTTAAGAGCCCTTCTTTGTGATCTTGTGCACTGCCATGACATATTGATTTGATTGGAGATTATGGCACCCTGGTTTCTGATCTTGCGTGTCCCCCTATTCGATTCTCGAATCCTTGTGGTAAACTTCGATTAAGGGATTAGACGCCGAGTCAAGGGTAGATTCCATATAGCTCGTGGAATTATAGATTGTTGAGTGTACCATCTAGCTCAGTAGAGAAATGAAGAGTTGAGTCATGATTTCAAGAAGATGTTTTAAAGCTCATCAAATTATGCCCATGTATTTTCAATTGTTTTATGTTAACATGCTTTTATGAAATGCTCTCACTTATGTTGTATAAAAATATTTTTTTAGGGTTGTTCTACGTACCAGTACCCTTATGTATTGACCCCCTATAGTTCAGGTTCTACGGTGTAGTCCCATGGTCCATCACATCAGTATAACACTAGGGATATGAAAGAAATGGGTGAGCCATCTATCTTTCGGGAGGCATTTACTTATATGTTGAGTCTTTTAGTATATGGTCCAGCCGGGGGCTTTGCCCCGGTCTACATAGTTAGGTTTCATTAGAGGATTCATAGATGAGAGTTAAGTATTGTATTGTCATAATTTTCTTGACGTAACTTGAAGTATAATAAATCTCCAGTGAATACTATTCTATCTTCCTCACTTTGATTTATGTATGGATTATGCTTATGATTGCATGTTATGGGGTCTCTCGGGCATTCATGGTTTGGGATGCCCATCGCGGCCATGGCCTCATCTCAGGTCATGAAAATACCTTCACTAGAAACAACCTGACCCCGATAAGTCATAATATTCAACTAGAACTCACACTTCGAGAGCTTTGCATACAACCTATAATCTTTCAAGGTCTGTAAATCCAAGAACAACCGAAATAGCCGGTTTGTAAGTTCCATAAATGTTGTTGGGGAATTAGTCAAACCAAAGGACATCACCAAAAACTGAAAATGACCGTACCGAGTTTGGAAAGTAGTCTTAGGAATGTCTACTTTTCTATTCTTCAACTGATGATAACCCGATTAAAGATCAATCTTGGAGAAGTACTTAGAACCCTGAAGCTGATCAAAGAGATCATCAATCCTAGAAAGTAGATACTTATTTTTAACAGTCACTCGATTTAATTGGCAGTAATTTATACACATCTGAAGTGACCCATCCTTCTGATGCATGAATAGAATCAGAGCACCACAAAGAGAGACACTAGGGTGAATAAAACCCTTATCTAAAAGGTCTTTCAACTGCTCCTAGAGTTCGTTCAACTCAGCCATAGCTATCCTGTAATGAGGAATAGAAGTAGGATGAGTGTATGGAAGAATATCAATCCGAAAATTATTTTCCCTATTAGGAAGAATACCAAGAAGATCATCCAAAATCACCTTGACAAACTCATAGACCACAGGAACAGACTGCGAGGAAGGATCTTTTGATATAGAATCCTTAGCATGAACTAAATGGTAGAGACACCCCTTGGAAATCAATTTACGGGCTCTAAGATACGAAATGGACCTTTATATAGGAACTAGGGAGCTACCTTCCCATTCAATCACCGGCTAATTTCGGAATAAAAATTGACCCTTCATGTCCGACATTCAAGAGAGGTATAGCATGAGTGCAACCAGTCCATTCCTAGGATAACATCAAGATCTAGCATGACTAATTTAACTAAATCTACCAAAGTTTCCCTATCACCAACAGATACCATTCAACCTCTGTAGACTCTCCTAGCAACCATAGAGTCACCTACTAGGGTAGAAATAGAAAAGGGTTCAAATATATACTCGAGACTAAAACCAAAATTTATAGCCACAACTGGGTCACATAAGAATGGGTAGACTCGGGATCAATTATACAATATACATCATGAGAGAAACGTTTCAACAGACCATTACTGATATCCAGAGATGCCTCAGATTCCTACCCATTAGCAAGAACATACAAGCAATTTCGGCCAGTGCCTATACTAGTGGCAACCTTTGGTGCAAGAGCTGATTAAGAGGCAAAATGAACATTATTTTCCTTAGAAGTAACCATACCCACGAAATAGTTCCTCAGTATATGTCTCAGCTAACCATGATTGAAACAATTGTTCTTATCTTCATTACAATAACCGTGATGCAACCGACCATAAAATATGCAAGGGGGATACGATGGTGCTGACTAGGCCCACTGGCCTGAGATTGGGCACTTTGTAACCTAAAACCCTTACTATTCTGAAAACAACGATCACTAAATGACTTTCAATAAGGATTACTAGCTGTGGAGTAGGAACCAGAATTTTCTCACTTCTTCTTAGAACACTACCCACCGTCTTTTCCACTCTGCTACTAGCCTCCACCCTGGTCTGATTACTGAAACTTCTTATTCTACCTTTAACTCATCTTTATTTTCTTCTTCTTTTCCTTTTCTACTTATTTCATGTACACCACAAGTCTAAATATATCTATATCCTTGTTCAACAAGGCGTTCTTGATTTCCAAAATCAACTCATGAGACAACCTAGAAGCAAATATCCTCATTCTAGCTCTCATGCTAGATACTAACTTAGAGGCATATTGGGATAGCTGGTGAAACTTCAAGGCATACTCCTTTACTGTTATCCTGCCTTGCTTCAAATTCACGAATTCCTCAGCCTTCACCTCCCTTAACACCTGAGGAAAAAAGCAATCAAGAAAAGCACTAGAGAAGTCATCCCATAAACCCGACTCAACATCATCATCCCTAGACTGGTCCCATTCCTCATACTGCTGATATACCACATCCTTCAACTTGTAAGAATCAAACTCTACACCTTCCATATCAATATCATGGATCACACGTAAAATCTTATCTATCTTATTGATAAAATTTTGAGTATCTTTCTCAACCCTAGAACTAGTGAAAGTTAGAGGAATCAACTTCATAAATTGACCAACTTTAGTGGCCTCAAAAAATGGAGAAACAGAAGTAACACACTCAGTTTAAGAGGCCACCTACTAGGTCAGCAAATGAATTGACTGACGAAATTCAATATTTGTCACATCACCCTGAGAATCTCGAAGAGGAATAGTGGAATTTGAGGGAACCCCAGGAGAGCCATTAGAAGAAGTAGCCATAGACTGGGTTGATATGTGAGCAGATACTAACACATTTGAGGCTTTTAAATAATAATAATTGCAAAGTCTTAAGAAAATTTGGTCATTTTTGATTTATTTTTGTTTGATATTGCAGTAAAAGTCAAGATGCAAGAGAACCACCAATAATGGAAGTAAAAAAGTTGATTTCTAAGCAAGTAGAGAGGGAAGTATAGCTGACGACTTGTCTGATAAGTCATCAGCCTTGTGATAAGCTATCAGAGTTACCATCAGCCTTAGACAGAGGATAGGTCGTCAGAAGTATGATAAGCTATTAAGCTCGTCGTTTGGCTTAGGTAGGGAATGGGATTTGAAGTGAAGGAGTGACAATTCTGATAAGTCATCACTTGTCTGATAAGCCATCACATCTCATCATCAACCTAAGGCAAAGATTGTCAAAAGTGAAGAGGAGCTGACGATATTCCTGATAAGCCATCAAACTCCTGATAAACCATCACACACATCGTCGCCTCTCCGAGAAAATACTGTGATCTTTGATTTTGTATTCATAATTAGGCTGAAGTATTTAAAGCATATATTAGGATTTTCTAATAAAAAGTGGGGGGACTAACATTTTGAGAATCACTTCTCTCAAGTTTTCTGACGTGAACTTTACAATTATTTTTGGAGAGGTTGTTACAATTGTTTTGGGATTTTCTACTGTAAATCAAATCTGAGAAACACTTGTTGCTATTCATCTTGTTGTAATTTCATATATCAAACTATGAATTCAACTTGTTGTCTTGATTATTTTATTATGAGGAGCTAAATTCCCTTAATTGAGTTGTGGGATCTATGGGTTTGGGTTTGTAACGTAACTAAGTGTTCAAGATTCTAACGGTGGTAGAAACATCTTGTTAATTCCATTATTTTATACTCTGACTATTGGTTGCAAACAATAGGCCTTGCTTACTGGTGATTTACATGATATAATAAATCAACCCTAGTAAGAAGTGAATTATCAACAAGGACTTGGAAGCATCAAACTTCCATTTAATAATTAATGTTGTAACAAGATTAATTAACTTGAGATAACATTCTGTTATGAAATATAAATTCCCTAAGTTCGACAGAATTAGGTGGTTAAATTCCTAAATATGTTGAGAAACATTTATACATAAATTCGATAAGGATAGTCTACTGTTCCTACCTACCACAAGAATCTTGAACCGTTACTAGCGTCTGTCAAATCCCGACACCCATAGTGAACATAACTCTGGTTTTCCTTATCATATTGATCTCAAACACTGAATTAAGAAGTAATTATTTTTTACCTATGCAAAAACCCCATTCACAGGAAACTAATAACTATCAGCTAATTAACCCACAGAAAACTCAAATTCACACCATATTCCCTATGGGATTCGACCCCAACCTAGTTGGGTTATATATTGATAACAATTACTTACATTCTCATGAGAGAGATGTAGTTTGAGCGTTATAAAAAATGATGCCGTTGCTGGGGAATACGATTGTAAATTAAAGTTGTGTACGCTAATTGACTTTTTTCGTGCATGCCAAGAACCTAAAGTTATGGATAACCATTATTACCATTTAATCCGTAATCGCAACTAATCGACAGAATGGCAGACCAGCAGGAGGCTAACAGGTTAGCAGCCTTAGGTAAAGCTTAGGTGAATATGCAGAATGATAGTCAACAAGTACAGGATCCAAAGCCTGAGGATGATAATTTGGGAGACGAGGAGTTGCTAAACCCTGGTAACCCAAGGCATGCAGAGCAAATAGCTGCACCAGTACAGTGTAATGCTAATAGGAACTGTCTATTCCGAGGAAGGAAAGATCACCAGCCGGTCTAGTTTAACCTCAATGGTGATGATGATGGAATGGATAGCGATGGTTCAACAGGTGCAATTATTCCTCTACCGTTAGCACCTAAGGAAAAATTCAACATTACGAGTACTATGATTCAACTCCTTAATCTGAAGGGGTTGTTTGGTGGCCTTCCTAGGAATGATCTGAACTTGCATCTGGTGAACTTTGTCACCATTTGTAAATATTTTGATAACCCCGGAGTGAGTCAGAATGCTATCCATTTGAAATTGTTTCTGTTGTCTCTATCTGGGGAGGCAACATTGTGGCTTAATGAGCTGACACCAAATTCTATAACCAACTAGAGGTAGTTAAAAGGAGCTTCCCTAGAAAGGTTGTTTCCACCTTCCAGGAGGGTACAGTTGAGGGATAAGATCAGCAACTTTAGATACACTTGATAGAGACTTTGTACATACACTTGATAGAGACTTGAGAGATTCAAAAAGAAGCTGACGTAGTGTTCAAACCACAGCATGATGGATATACACTTGATAGAGACTTTGTACAGGGCTCTTAACTCTATGACAAAACCGATTGTAGATAATGCTGTTGGTGATTCAATTTTTGATCTTACATTCCTAGAGGCTTCAGAAATGCTTGAGATAATGACTAAACAGAGTCAGGCATGGCATACTAGGGAATCTGTGGTAGCAAGCCCCATTATTTCTGTTGGTATGACTATGGAATAATGTAGAAGATATGAGGAGCGTGATCAAGAAAGGGCTCACCTAAAAACACAAATGGACTTGCTAACCAAGTATTTACTATCAGGTAAAATTAAGAAAGTGAAGGTTGTGGGATCGCAGAGAAAAGTGGAGTCTGGCTCAGAAGAAGAGGCGAACTATGTAAATAATTAGGGGGTTTCTGAGGCAATAGCCAAGGAAATCAAGGTCGAACTTACTATGACAAGGCTAGTTATAAGAACCAAGAGCAAGGTAATTGGAGGAGCAATAGTGATAGGAGCGGGTTATATGTCTCTCCTAGAAATCATGAGGCTGTTATAACAAGTGATGAAAAGATATCCCTGGAGGATATGATGGCTAAATTTTTATAGAGAGTGGTGGCTACTAACTCAGGGGTGACTACCATAAAGACAGATCTATCCTCTATGAGTCATTTGGTAAACTCGCACTCCACTTCGATCAAACATCTGGAATAGAAAATGATCTAACTCTCTACCGCGCTAAACCAGAGGAAGAGTGGAACATTACCAAGTGATACAGTTCAGAATCCACGAAGTGATGGCTCATGTATGGCAATTACCACTTGAAGTGGTAAAATATTACCTGGACCTTCTATGGGCAAAAGTTTGATTAAAGATGTGACTGAAGAAGATGATGAAACCAAAGAAAAATGTCTAGTGGAGTCTGGGAAGCTGGATGGTTCTGATGATGCTCCGAAACAAGGAAAAGAGAAGGAAAAAGAAGTAGTGGTGAGAACTCTCCCAAGACCACCAGCTTTCTTTCCTTAATGATTGAAGAAGAAGGTTGACCACATGAAATTTAGTAAATTCATGGCAATGTTGTAGCAATTAACAATAAATGTGCCTTTGGTGGAGGCACTCGAGAAAATGCCAGGGTATGCTAAATTCATGAAGGACCTTATGACGAAGAGAAGAGTGATGAGCTATGAACTAGAGGATTATCTCCACCATTGTAGTTTTATTTCTACACGATCCTTAGTGTAGAAGAAGGCCGACCCTGGAGCATTCACTATTCCATGTACATTCGGGTCTCTCAATTTTGCTAAGGCCCTATGTGATCTGGGGGAGAGCATAAATCTAATGCCGCTGGATGTGTATAAAAATCTAGGTTTGGGGGATCTTACCCTCGACAAACATGCGGTTGGTGATGGCGGATAGGTCTGTAAAAAGGCCAGTAGGAATATTACATGATGTATTGGTAAAGGTATCCGACTTTATACTTCTTGTTGATTTTGTAGTCCTAGACTGTGAGGTGGATTTTAAAGTAACCATCATTTTGAGTAGACTATTCCTTGCTATTGGGAGAGTAGTAGTAGACATGGAGATGAATGAGCTGAAGTTCAGGTTTAATGACAAAGAAGCAAGATTCAAAATGCACTTATTTATGACACATCAAAAGGAGATAAGTGTCTTCTCAATCGTGGATATGTTTTATAAAGATGGGAAAGAGGTAGCAGCATGGTATCTTGACGAAGTCTGAGCAGTCAAGATAACCTAGTCGTGCCATGACATTAAATCAGGCTCTATTGGGAGGCAACCCAAAATTTTTATGTTTAAACGCAAGTTGTTTTAATTTATTTAGATAGGAAGCATAATGAGCTAAAGAGGTATTTAGGGGTCTAGGTGAAAATTGATGAAGTCAGCCAAAGGATCCTGACGGCAGATGTGATGAGTTATCACAATTGTGATAAGCCGTCAGATATGTCATCAAAAAATCCAAAAGAAAGCAATACTCTACCTAAGGTTGATGACATCTACGATGACTTATCAAACATTTGGTAAGCCATCAAATAATCTTGGGCCTAAATATTGAAAAATTTAACCCGGCCCACAGGCAAACCTTTTCACCTTCCTGCGTATCTCCTTTCTTTTCTTTAAGTTTTATTTCCTTCCATATTTAGTTTATTTACTTACTCTTTTCAAAATTAATTCCTAAGTTAAACAAGAAAAATATTCTTCCTTGTGAAGTGTGGGTTTGAAATCAAGATCAACTCTTCTTTCATCTACTACTTCCTCTCACTCGTGTAACTAAGTAAAGTCGCCTATCAGGTTTTCTCATAAATCAACTCTCCTCTACATTAGGTAAGTGATGCAACTGAGGTAAATCTTAGTTTCAAAGGGATTGAGGCAAGCTTAACTTGCCATTTTGTGAAAAATAGAATCTAGGGTGTATAGTGCTGCATTGTTCTTAAAAACCTAGGGCTTAGATCAAGAACACAACTCTATCTGATTCTAAGAAGAAAGTGGATTGATAATCAAGACTAAAAATGAGCTGAAGGTTGTATTTTGAGCTGTCGACGTGTTTGATAAGCTATCATATTTGTGACGGCTTTTCAGAATTTGTCATCATAAGTTGATAAAAATAAGCGTGTTCTATTTAAGGCTGATGACACGAATGATAAGTTATCACATTTGTGACTACTTATCAGAAAATATCATCATAACTTTTATCTGATACAATTGTGAACCTCTTTTGAGGGATATGGAATTATAATGACTGAACTTCTTAAGTTGGATGATCGTGAGTCTAAATGAGTACTTTCTTTTGCTACAGGTCTTATAATGGCACCCAAAGAAAAAAGCCCTAAACATACAAAGAAAGTAACAAAGGGGAGCTTACCTCAGAGATTTTTCGATGAGGAATCTGATTATGAGGAAGAGGAGCCATTATTCAAGAATTAAAGAAAAAAGAAAAACCCGAAAAAGCCTTTACCACCTCCATAGTTGAGGTGGAGGAGAGTGAAGAAAGTGATACTTAATTAACAGCAACACCTGACAGTACAACTTCAGAGCAGATGGCTTCTGAGCAGCCTGAGTCTGAGCATTTTGAGTCCGGGGAGCCTGAGTCAGAGCATGCTGAATCTGAGAAACTTGAATCTAAGGGACCATCGTCTGAGTCCCTTTATGCTGAGCAATAGGATGATAAAGAATGTTCGATTCATGGAACTCTGGTTAAATACAAGAATGTTGGGGTCCGTGGCAGTGCTAGGTGGCCAATTCCCAAGTCACAAAAAATATTCTATGATGGGCTTCTCAGAACTAAAATACGGACCACTAATAGGACAATCTTTAAAGAAAATAAGATCATCACTACTGTGTTGAGCAAATATCCTAAAGTGGAGTAGAAATTCTGAGACTACGACTTGGGATGGACCGTGAAAAGAGGAAGCTCATTTTGCCCTACACTAGTTCTGGAGTTCTATGCAAACTATCAGGCTCGATTGGAGAACATGTGCAAAGAAGGGTAGAAATCAGTAGATCAACCCTTGTTGGATAAAATTCTAGTACGGGATGTGATGGTGGATCTCTTAGAAACAACAATAAACAGATTTCTTCATGGCCCCAAATTCACTCCTCACACCACTTCACCTATGTTCTATGCTCGGCTGAAGCATAATGAAATTTAATAATCTTGGTTAGCCACCCTCATAGCTGAAGGAAAACCTGAATGGCTGACCGACCCGAATGAAAGAATTTTCAAGCCTCACTGACTCAAGAGGAAAAGTTTTAGTGGGGTGTAGTGCGCATCTATTTGATGCCTACTGAGGGAGATAACATCCTTGGAGATGATAGAGCAATATTGGTCGCAAGTCTTCTGGCTAAAATCAACTTGAACTTTAGAGAAATCATTGCTAAAGAGATGAAAATTTGAGTCTCAAGGCTCAAAACTGCATATCCTTTCCCTTGTCTAATTATGAGATTGTGTAAGGCAGCCAATGTACCTGAGGTTACAGGGATAAACAATGAACTTCCAGCCAAGAAGACCCACAACCCCATCTGATATGATGAAAATCAGTCGAGGCTGATACTTGACAGTGAAGCAGGGGTTGCAACAGATCTACTAGTTACAGATACCAGCTCCGCACCTAATGTAGAGGTGTCGGATTTTGAAGCTTCACCATCGACATCCCCAGCTCTAGGAGACTTAGTGCCTAGAAATGAAAAAAATCCTTCAGCTGCTGTGTTTCCCACAGAATTTGCCTTCAACCCGATGAATTTTAGGATAGTGGCAAAACAAGCCAAGTGGTGTGAGGCTCAACTGCAACTTTTTGCCAAGCAATTTTAATCTGTAGTAGAAAATAGGATTAAGGTCGCACTTGAGCCCTTTCTAGCCTTGCCTAGTTGAATTGATGATTTAGAAAACCATTTTAATACACGGATAAGAGAAATGTCGCGCTCAAACCTTACATAGTTTGGATCATCCCTGGACAAGATAAAAGCGGATGTTGGAGTATTATAGAAGCACCAACTTATGGTTTTGGTAGACCCAGCTATTGATGAGTCTGAGGGTGAAATCCCATTTCTTGATCTCACGGGGAAACCAATGAAAAAAAAAGAAGGGCGAGAAAAAAGGTAAGGGTAAGAGAGAAAGGCCTAATAGTGATGAAGAAAGAAAAGAAGAGAAGAGCGCAAATAAGAAGGCTGAAAAAAAGGAGACAAAGAAGGTGATATTGAGTCCATAGCTAATAATAAGAAATAGAAGGAGGACCTATGAATGAGAGTCGTAGGTACCTTAACTAGTAGGCCTCTAATCACTGCTAGGCCAGATGTGTTAGAACGGAGGGAGGCTCCCAATGGATATAAGGAAGTTGAAGATGCAGCAGCAGGGTCAGGGATCCATGATCCCCGTGCTTGATCTACTCTAGGTATACCCTAACCCTTAGTTCAGGTTTTCTTTGATTTTAAGTTGAGGGTGTAGGGTAAGTTGTTGTTGTAATATTTTGTAGTTGACTAGGAGAAATACAAGTACCTAAGGCAGTTAATGTGGTTTTGTTATTTTGTGATTACCTTTCAAGTGGTCTGATTGTTTAACTATGTGATTTGCATCTAATTGTAACCACTGTGCATCTTGTTATGGTATCAGTTCTAGTGACTTGATAATCATTGCTAAATAACTTCATGAAATGGATAAGTAGTAACTTGTGATATACTTGTGTGCCATGTGCATTTGAGATCTTACTTAGTTCCTTTTGTATGTTGAATCCAAAACATGCCCAGTTAGTTTTGCCTAGATTGAAGGATAGGGGTTAGGAAAGGATCATAGGCCATTTTGATATTATCCACTTTTAGCCTAAATGACCTTCCTTGTATGCATAATATCTCTTGATCCCTATTTTGAGCCTGAATAGCCTATTTTTTTATGATACCTATCACCATCTCATTTATATCATAATGAGCCTATTTTGGCTCTGGTCATCATTACACACTGTGCACCTTGACTTAGGCAAATGGCCTAATTTGAGGGTCGCTATCATAGGGGTGCGTGATGTAAAATGAGTATGAAGAATGGTAGAATAAAAGAAAAAAATAAAAAGATGGGTGTGGTGGAAAAGAATAACAAAAGAAAAGTTGTGAAAAAAAGAAGTAATTGTAGAAAACACCGCACCCATCCTGAAGCTGTGTGATCAAGAAAAGAGAAGAGCAGAAAAAGGTTAATAAGTGAAACCCAAAAGTTAGTGTAGTGTCAAGGAGGCTTTGTCACTTTAAATATCATCGAGTATCATACCAACCCCTAGCCTACATTTCAAGCCAAAGAGAAGATCTATAGTGATCCTAGCTGACCTGTCTAATAATCTTTGTAATGAAAATAAGGGCAAGCCTATGGTATTTGGCATACATTTATTGAAACTTCATCCTGAGAGTGAGTGTCTTTTGACTGTCCCCATGGTTACATATGTCATATCTGATATAACTGGAGTGGGACATCTTTGTAGTGGGGCATACTGGTTACGTTGCTAGTTGCTAACTTGTTTAAATAGTGTAATCTTGGTACATGCATGGTTGTTGTTTCTGATGCATGATCTTGGGTGTATTTATACGCCTAATCAACATAACTTATCCATATTTTAGCTAAGTTTAGAGAATAAAGTGCCTAGTTTCTTATGTTATTACTCTACTTCTATGTAATTGAGCTAACTGATGTGATTAGAATGATTTCAGGTATTAATGAAGTATATGAAGACATAATGGGACTATGGAATGCGGATGACATATGACACAAGAGAGAGTAGCATTCTAGACCAAATGTGGTGCCTAGAAACTATGTCCAAGACTAGTTTGTCATTTATAATTAGTTCAGAGACTTAGAAGGCAATTATGAGAGAAATGATTATTAAAAGGCTTAATGCTGAATTTTTAGTCATCATTCATTATTCTGTATTATTTGGAGAGAGGAGAGTGGCGGCTTAGCCTGGGGAGCGAGAAAAATGTTTTCTCTCGTATTTTCACTATTCGCACACCAAGATCATTTTCTAGTTTTTGGTATGATGAATATATTTATGAATCTTTTCATTTTATTCATGAGTAGCTAAGTTTATTAGTTAGGGTTATGGAAGCCTTGTTGCATACAATCTATTACTTTGGGTTTTGAATTCATTATGCATTGATTTGTTTACATCATACTCTCTTCGCTTATCTTGAATTCTCATGGTTGCAAACATAGAGGATATGCCTTAAAATGCAACTTGTTCGAAAGAAATGTTGATGTTTGAAAAAGAGAATAGTGACAATAAAATAGATTACCAACCCCTATTTCATAAGTTAATGCCTTAGCAGGATTAACTACTTGGAGATTTCATATTGTTTTTGGTGAATACTTTTGATTCGAGAGAACTAAAGTGAATTAGTCCTTGATGGTTGAGAAACACTAGGATTATGTTATTAAATACGATACGTTTCTCTATAAGAACGATGCATGTATGAATTCGTAAAGTCCATATTTAGAAAGTATTTAACACATATCTCATCTTGGTAAACTGAAACCTTTAATTTGTGAACTGAATCAAATTCCCCCTACTTATTTTATGGAAACTAATGATTAAAAGTCAACTAATCTACATAAAACTTAATTAACACCATATTCCCTATGGGATTCGACCCCAACCTAGTTGGATTATATATTGACAACGATCACTTACACCCATTCAAGAGTGTAATTTGTGCGTTATCAATGCCATATCTTGATTCCTGTATGTCACATTGTTGTATCCTCTTGGTTGTGTTTTAGTTTCTTGAGGACAAGCAATTGTTTTAAGTTGAGGGTATTGATGTGTGAGTAGATGGTAACATATTTGAGGATTTTAGCTAATAATAATTACAAAGTCTTAAGCAAATTTTGTCATTTTTAATTGTTTTCTGTTTGATATTGCATTAAAAGTCAAGATGCAAGAGAACTATCAAAAATAGAAGTAAAATAGTTGATTTCTGAGGAAGTAGAGAGGGAAGTATAGCTAACAACTTGTCTGATAAGTCGTCATCCTTGTGATAAGCTATTAGAGTTGCTGTCAGCCTTAGATGGAGAATGAGGTTCAGCTGGAATTCATGAAGACATCTGTGATAGGCCGTCAGAAGTGTGACAAGCCGTTAGGCTTATTGTTAGACTTAGGCAGGGAATGGGATTTGAAGTGAAGAAGCGACAACAATTTTGATAAGTCGTCACATATTTGATAAGCAGTCACGTCTCATCATCAACCTAAGGTAGAGATTGTCAAAAGTGAAGAGGAGCTAACAACATTCCTGATAAGCCGTCAGACTCCTGATAAGCCGTCACACATGTCGCCGCCTGTCCGAGAAAATACTGTGATCTATGATTTTGTTTCCATAATTAGGTTGAAGTATTTAAAGAATATGTTCAGGTTTTCTAATAAAAAGGGGAGGAACTAACGTTTTGAGAATCGCTTCTCTAGAGTTTTCTGACGTGAACTTTACAATTATTTCTGGAGTGATTATTACAATTGTTTTGGCATTTTCTACTATGAATCAAATATGAGAAAAACTTGTTTCTATTCATCTTGCTGTAAGTTCATATATCAAACTATGAATTCAAATTGTTGTCTTGATTATTTTATTTTGAGTAGCTAAATCCCCTTAACTCGAGTTGTGGAATCTATGGGTTTGGGTTTGTAATGTAACTAAGTGTTTAAGATTCTAATGGTGGTAGAAACTTCTTCTTACTTCCATTATTTTATACTCTGATTATTGGTTGCAAATAATAGGCCTTGCTTACTGGTGATTTGCTTGAGATAAGAAATCAACCCTAGTAAGAAGTTAATTATTAACAGGGACTTGGAAGTATCAAACTTCCATTTAATAATTAATGTTGTAACAAGATTAATTAACTTGAGATAACATTCTGTTATGAAATATAAATTCCCTAAGTTTGAGAGAATTAGGTGGTTAAATGTCTAAATAGGTTGAGAAACATTTAGACATAACTTCGGTAAGGATAGTTTGCTTTTCCTACCTACCACAAAAATCTTGAACCGTTACTAGTGTCTGTCAATTCCCGACACCCATAGTGAACATAACTTTGGTTTTCCTTATCATATTGATCTAAAACACTGAATTGAGAAGTAATTATTTTTTACCTTTCCATAAAACCCCCATTCACAGGAAAGTGACAACTATCAGTTGATTAACCCGCACCATATTCCCTGTTGGATTCGACCCTAACCTAGTTGGGTTATATATTGACAACGATCGCTTACATTCTCGTAAGATAAATATCATGGGTCTAAACCCCATAATTGGGATGGCTTCCATCAACATTGTCCTCAAGTGGGACCTAGGAGTTTCCAGGAGCATCATATCTTCCAGGCATGATCTGAAAACCGAACATTCGAATATTAAAATAGATTTAAAACCTTAGACTCTATATCTCAAAAGAAGATCACAAAAAGGGAAATATTCCTATATTCCTCGTAGCCTTTCACTTATAAGTGTGGTACACTATACACCCATAAAACAAACTTGATTTTACATGACTTTGTGGACACCTAATGAAACCATACCTAGGCTCTAATACAATCTTGTTATGACCTGAACCAGGTCCTGGCTATGACGGGTATCTCAAGTCCAATAAGGACTAGAGACCATCCTCTATGCCTAGCTAAACAAAATACAACACCCCTAAAAATGGTTAAAATCCAAATATATAACAAGATAACATAAGATAAGCTTAAATAGATTAGAGTATAGTTATAATTAACAACCGTTAACAAAACCAAAACAAACACCACCACCCAAGTTCACAGTAATCCACAAAGCTTTCCAATAAATCCAAAATGAATAAAGTATTGGGACATGACCCTAACCCTAACAAAGAAAATGACAATGTTAATGATAATGTGAACTTTCAATTATAATATGGAAAGAAAACCAATTAACTGATCAAGTATTTTGGAGAAAAGAAGCTCACCACTTTATCGCAAACGGCTGACAAACCAAGCTAATCTACCTAACTCTATGTAGGAAAAATAGCCTTGCCTTCAAACCCTGCATCACGTGGGAATATAACATTCAAAGACAGTTAGTGGGTTGAGCACTAGCATATAACTCAAGGATAAAGGATAAAATAATGCCATCAATCCAAAACCTATTCAAACCAATGCACACATCCATGTATATTAATATGTGTGTATGTATGTGTATATATATATATATATATATATAAGATAATAGGGAAGAGAACTAGGGTTAGAATGTACTTTAAAATCCTTAACCTGGATTGTGTAGCTTTATTGTCCTTATACCACTCACAAGCTATATAGGTCCAGCTGTAACCCTTTAGTTGGGCCCCAATACATGATAGCCACTTGAATCAGGGATATCACAGAGGCTTGGGATTTCCTTTTACCCTTTGCCAACCATGATACATTTATGTGTAGTGTAACATAAGTGCACGGTCATTTAGACACACTCTTATGTCGGCAAACATGGGTTTCCAGTGTTCATCCTTCAGACTCACACCTTTACTGCCAGCTATCATAACCCTCGTTAATGCACAATTAAAACATTTAACACATAACCCATCCACTAATTCCATAAGTTAATTTTAAGGCATTATTAAGTGGTATCATAATATCGACTATATCTTGCAAGAAATGTCATTAAGACAACAACTAGGGGATTCCTTCTATGACACCCTGAGTCTGTACCCCAGATGCTACATGATGCTCATAATCCCAAAGGATAGCAAGTTAACCCATAATTGGTACCTGCTGCAATAACTGAATAATAATTTTGTAATCATGTAGAAATTAGGTAGAAACTTTCCATAAGGTTCAAACTGAAAGTCAATACTGAATATTGAATATTGAATACTGATACATCTGTCTATAATACTTTAGTCTGAAAAGCCTCTACTGTTTGAACAAGGAGTTAATAGGACAAGTCCCCAACAAACTCTGACTACTAAAATAAATTAAGTACTAAAATACTAAAATAACAAGTCTGTTGTGGATAGATCGCTCTTTTAATTATGATCGGGAACCCGTGCACCTGAACCTATGATATAAGACATCATAACACAAAATAAAGGTATGTGTCAGTACTTTGAATGTACTGGTATGCTAAGTGAGGTAGGCTGAGATGCATGGGTTCATACGCATGAACAATACAGACTAAATAACATGAGTATAACTGAATGAGAGTACATGCACGAATATGTAAATTGTAACTAAGATCATGATAGCACTGGATACTGAATTTTGAATAACAAATTTATTGATATCTGAGTTTATAATACTGTGTATCTGATAATTAAGTAACTGTATTTGATAGTCCTAATTCTGAAGAACTAGTTTTTCTATACTAAGCTGAGTGACTATATCTGACAGTCCTGAATCTATTGAACTAAACTGAGTTCTATATTGAGACTGAATCCAAAATAAGGACTGTGGGAGGTAATCATTTAATCGATATGCCCCTTTCTGAATATATTGTGGTACAACCTGTAACCCCAGTTGTAAAGGTTTCAATATCGTGCCACAGGTAAAGATAACTGGCTATGGGGTCAGTCCTAGTCTAGCGTGTAACCCCTGAAATCAATCCTAACTAGCGGGTGATCCCTAAGTATGTCAGTTCTATCTAACGGTGACATCTCATGACCTACGCTAGCTACGTAGTTTTGGATCTTAGGGATTACTTTTAGGGACCCAGTCCTAGCTAACGAGTGAGCCCTTATCCCTAGGCTCGCTCGGTGCTAAATCCTACCCCTAACTGAAAGACACTAAACTGATTTCTAAATTATTCCAAGCCTTACTGAACTGTTACTGATCATGCTGTCTGACTGAAATAGACTGAGGTCACTGAGTTCTATTGACAAATGGAATACTACTGAATTCTGTTAACTGACTGAATTTATTGAGGTCTGAATTGAATACTGAACTGGACTGAACTGATACTAAGTCTATTGAGTTTTTCTTGAGTTTTGTGACTAACTAAGAGTACAACTGATCATGACATGACTGAGATTATTCTATAACTGACACTGGCTCTAGGTAAATAGATTATCGGATATTAAATACCCCTAGGACTCGATAGCATGAAAAGTAAAGCATCACATGACCTTGCATAGCATAGAAATACACACTTGTTCATAATGCATCCATAGAGGCATTTAATCAAACACATGAATGGCATGAACTAGTATACATGCTAATATGATATAATCTTACTATTTAATTCACATGACCAACTCCTCAAACACTATGAAGGAATTGAATATGCACATAGTACTAATCAAAACATGAGCATCACAATTTTAAGGCTTTAAATGAATCCATATGATACTACATATATCAAATAACTCAACATGAAACTTGTAACAAAACATAGATTAGAAACCCAATAAATTATTACAATCATGAATATAATCAAACCCAACATAAAATTTATGAAATCAGTACACTTGAAGTTTTAAAAATAGATTCTTGAACTCCAAGGGTGGAAGGGACCCTTGGATGAACACTTGACATATCTTAATAATTAAATTCTTAAAGATTAATGAAGTGTTCTTGAGATTTGATCTTGAAATTGATGTTATAGGGTTTTGTTCTTGAGAGCAATTTGAGAGAAAAAAATGAATTTTTCCCTAGGAATGACTTGATTTCATGCTTTTGGGGATGAATAGGGGTGGGAAAATGATCCAATTACCCCTCTGAATGCTGTTTTAATTTTATTGAAAATTGGTTTAGCGATGCGCAGAATGATGTGCCACATCGTTGGCATTGATACGTTGGCCAACACACTATGTTGAGTCTACATTAGTTTAATGGAACTTGCACCGGGAGCTGGAGGAAAATATTCATTGAGGCAATGGGCGGCGCGATGTGACGCATCGAGATAGCACCGATCCACTGGTTTGAGATGTCAAATATGAACCAAATGAATTCCAAAAAATCCAATACTTATCCGAGAACACCCACTTACATTTTTGATCATGATTCATCCTAAAAATTATTACTTTAAGGTCATGAGGGTTATGAAATAGAGTCACCAATCTATGAAGGCTAAAATAACACTAAGTCTGAATACTTAGCTAAAATTTTCTAAGTCTGAGACCCCTTAACAAATTATTAAGGAATTAGTTAAGCTTAGAATTTTATAGGGTCTTACAATATCTCCTCCTTGGGAGCATTCATTGAAGCTAACTGAGCCAAGAATATTGATAAACTGAGCTTTCACACTGTACATGCATATCCAATGCATGGAACACTTGATTGATACTACTGATAAGCTGAGTTTTCAAACCAAACATGTATATCTGATGCATGAGTACATAACTGAACCAATTCGTGAATGCATGACTGAATATGCAACGGTAATGGATACCAAGTTTATAACTGTAATTGAATATGGACTAAGCCAATCTAAGGAAGACTGTTACCTTAAGATAAGAATACTGGTGAACCTAAAATTATTTACTAAATATGCATGAATGGGAACATGAGAACATAATTAAGACAGAAATATGATACATGAACTGAACTGAGCCCCTTCATACATGGATTACGAATGAGATTGGAACTTGAGGGTCCACCTATGAGTACCCACTACTCTAAACTAGATTCATTATGTGAAGAGATGATGGAAGTTTTAGGTCATAAAATCTCAGGGGATGATAATGCATCTCCCCCTTAGGACATTTTATCCCCTGAAGAATGCTGACTTGGATGAGATACTGAGGAAAAACTAAGATGATGCACAAGGCACCTACGAACTAAATCATGACTGTATATCGGGGATCTGAAACAGAGGCATGGCACCTGAACTGAGATAAACTCAAAACCACATGATTGCTCGATCTTGAAATAGTTACATTCATGAGACTTCAGATAGTGTAACTAGATGGAAAGATAGGAAACCCCAACATACAAACATTGTCTGCCTAATTGCTAAACTAAATTGCTGCTTTTCTGGACTAACTTATGCTAAAAACTTATATTCGACTGGAGCCTTTCTTTGACACTCTTTCTATAGAGTTCTAGTTTTTTTAGGGAGAAAGGAGTCTTGGCATGGCTGAATAAAACAACTCAATCAAAAAATCACATCCTGTCTAAAATTTTGTAATATTAGTCAAGGCCTACAAAACATCATCTAAGATGAAGTGACTAAGCCTTATGCACTGCAACTATAAATTTTCAAGCTTAGACATATGGATACTCCCTCAACTATACTCTCCACCGTAGTACAGTACATCACCTAAGACTACTGAAAATATTCACATGGGTGTTGAGCACGAGTGCATAAACATACTAACTTATCTGATTATCTGAATGGCTGATAGCTAAATACTGGTCATGTAAGAGTGAACTGTACTTAACCTGAATAACTGGACTAGAACTGTAGAGTATTATACATATAAGGTAAGGAATGACTGAGTAACATGAGATAACTCAGTTTGAATTCATGAAAACTGTATTATTTGAGAATGCAAGACCAAGCATATTGTAATACCCTGAGAAATTTTTCGTTGAAATTTTGTGCGTAAACGTGTTGGATTCTATCTTCTAAAATGAAGTATAAATTTTCCATGTGGAATGTCTTATATTATGACCCACCATTACGTAGAGTATCGAATAAGACTTCCAATGATATGTGGATCATCCAAAACGGACACCCGAGCGACGAGTTATGAACATTCCGATCGAACCATGAATAGTAGTGAACAGTAAAATGTGCAGGAAAAAGTACTGAGGCCTGACGTATTTTTTCTCCAACTTTAAACGATCATAACTCTTTGAGTCCTATTTCCAATGAAATTGGTTTCATCCAATTTGTCTATCGGAGCAAGAAGTTATGGTCGATCTACTTCAGCCTATCAAAAGTAAATTTTTGGGTCAACTTCAAATAATCATAACTCCTTGTACACAATAATATGGGTGAGATACTATATATCAACAGAAAGATATGAGAGTCTTATTTCTAATGAAATTGGTTTCATCAAATTTGGATATCGGAGTAAAACGTTATGGTTGATCTAATCTAGACTATCAAAATAGTCCACCAAAGGACAAATTCAAGAATTATTTGATGTTTTAGGGGCGGTTTGGTCATTCTCCCTCACCCAATATCAGTTCAAACCCTATACTAAGCCTATTAGAAGAATTATATGTTATATTTCATCAAATTTCCTCAAAAAGAAAACCCTAAGCTCCTACATAAAACTTCAAGAACCTCCAAATTTCACCTTTAATTCTACAAATTTATTCAAGATTCCAAGTTCCTAGTTCAAGAACTCCAAGAACCATCATTCAAGGGCACGATTAACATCACAAAAATGAGTATCGATCTAAAGTTCATCATTCAAGGTATGTGGGATTTTTAAACAAGAACTCTCTTTCGTTCTTGTGCCCACAAGTAATTTTCTTTACAGAGGCATGATTTTTATTTGATTTTTATGAATTTGAAGCATGAACCCATATCTTATGATGATTTTATGAAATCTTGATGTTTATGATTTTGAAAGATGAATTTACATGTGTGGAGATATAAAGCATGAATCTTGAACGACATTTATCATGATTTTGATATTTGGGCCATGAATCCCCATTGGAAATTGTGTTTTTTTGAGAAAATGTGTGTTATAAGCACGTTGATGTTGAATATTTGAGATATTTTGAATGATTTGATGTTTTGGTCTTAATGGAGTTGTTTTGAACTCGAGTATGAAAGAAATCCACAACGTGGTTGATTTTGATAGATGAGAAGCATGATGGCTCCCGATGTATATTTATATATCACTAAAATTGTTTTATTATGGATTGTCTTTAAAATAATCTAAGCTAAGTCCGAGAGAAATCTTTAGCACTGAGTAGGAGGTATAAAGCGACCTTACTTTTCTAGAACTACGTGCCCCCTAAGGAGTGTGCCTGCAGCTAATTTATATAGCTATCACTAGTTTGTGTGAATTTGATATCGATAGTCCTACTCCAATGGTAAGGATAGGATGGCTCTCCCCAATGTGGGTTGTACGTTGGACTCCATGTAGCTCACATGGTTTATGTCGATTATAGGATCTCCTAGTGTGTGTGTGTTTCCTTATGTCTAAAGTGAATGGTGAAGTGATTTGAAAGTGGAATTGTGAAAGTTATTCTTTTGAAAGATTTAAATGATATTTACATTATGAGAATTGATATTTTTGATGAACTGAAAGTGATTGACAAATTATATGATGACTCACATGTGTTATTATACTTATTTCATCCTATCATAATTATGATGATTTTCTTCGGGCTATGTGAGTCTTTCATACATCCTGCATATTTCTTATAAATACTTATGATGATGATGTTTATAAAACTACATACATACCTATATACTCGGTTCCTTTCCATGGTATTGACCCATATCTTTGGATGTGGGCTATATTTTCTTAAAATGTAGGTTCAGGTGCTCAGTTCCAGGTTCGATAGTGATTCTTCGGGCTCGCTGTTCTACATTCTCTGTCATGGTGAGTCCTCATGTTTCGAGGACGTGATGTCTGATATTGGTTTCACTAAATTATTTACATTTGATAACTGAGTATGAGTGTTGGGGCATGTCTCAATAGCTCGTTGGTTTTATTAAATTTCTTAGAGGCTTGTTAGACTACTATAGATGTTGGGAGTTGACTAATAAGTCATATTTTGTTATCTTTCTGAAATTCTTTTATTCTTAGATGATGATTACTCTGTTGATATTTGAGGGTTATTTATAGAAACCCCGTTGATTCGTGTTGAACTGAATGAAAAAGGCTCAAAGGGTTAGTTTGGGGCTACTCGTAGCCTCCAGCACCATGTGATGCTCCGGGACCCATTTTTGGGGTGTTATAAACTTAGTATCAGAGCCTAAGGTTTTAAGGTATCCTAGGGAGTCTGACAAGCCGTGTTAGGTAGAGTATTGATCATCGGTGTGTAGTATGCCACATCTATGAACAAGAGGCTATAAGACGATTTAGGAAAAAATGTGATTCTTTCTTTCAAAATTCTATCATTCTTAAAGTATCTCTCTCTGCTATTGATTCGTGCTCTCCTCTTTCAGAAATATACCTCCATATCGAGAGAGAAGAAATAATGATGGTCAGCAACCTCAACCCGCTGACCTATTAAATGAAAACATGTCTCATGTTGAATTTTGAATAGCCTTTTAGGTGCTAGCCCAAGTTGTTATTGCAAATGTTCAGGCCAACCTGGCCCCGGCTCCACAACAACAGGGAGATGATTCAGTTATTGCCAGGATCCATGACTTCATGCAGATGAGGATCCATGGTTATTTTTAGAGGAGGTACGGAAGATTACTCAGGTGATGCATGTATCTGAGGAATATAGTGTGGAGTTGGTTGTGTATAGGTTGAAAGACCTTGCTTATGACTGGGTTGTTTCTTGGAGGAAAGGTAGAGGTAAGAGAGCTGTCCCTATGACTTGGCAAGAGTTCTAGGATGCATTCCTAGATAAGTTTTTCCCTTTGGAGATGAGGGAGGTGAAGGTGGAAGAGTTTATGAACCTGCTATAGGGCTCTATGACTGTTAGGGAGTACAGTCTAAAGTTTAATTAGTTGGCCAAGTATGCTCCTGACTTAGTGGCTGATAATTGGGCTAGTATGAGTAAGTTTGTGACTGGAGTATCTAGTTATGTGTTTAAGGAGTGTAGGTCTGCTATGCTGAATAGTGAGATAAATCTTTCTAGGCTGATGACTCATGCCCAATAGATTGAGGCAAATAAGATTAAGGAGAGAGATAGAATAAGAGGGAATAAGAGAGCTAGGTCCGAGCAGCACGGATAGGGTCAGACTAGATCGCAGAGAGGGAGTCATCCTCAGTATCAGGATCGTTCGTCTATGCCAGCACCGTCATCTACTAGTGCTCCTGTACCTAGAGGTAGGCAAGAGCAAGGTAGCAGGTCATATGCATCCAGGTCCCAGTACAGTGTTGGCAGTAAGCCAAATTATTCCTGTGTCCTAAGTGTGGTAGGGCTTATTTGGGTGAGTGTTGGGGTGAGAAGAGGGGTTATTTCGGTGTGGTGACATGGGTCACAGAGTTAGAGATTGTCCACAGGATGGACAAGGGCATTGTAACTATCACCCTCAGACCCAGATTTAGACTGTTAGTGCTCCAGTTCCAGCGACTCGTCCAGCCCCAGCTCAAGGCGCCTCTTCTAGCAATGCTGGTGGGCAGCGCCAAAATAGATTCTATGCTTTACCATTTTGCCAGGAATAGGAAGACTCTCCTGATGTTGTTACTGGTATGCTTCGTATATTTTAGTTTGATGTGTATGCTTTGTTGGATCCTGGATCTAGTTTCTTATATGTTACAATTTTGATTGCTGTCAATTTTGAAATGAGTCTTGAGATTATTCCTGAGCCTATCCTAGTTTCTACCCTAGTGGGTGATTCGATTGTTGCCCAGAAAGTGTATAAAAATTGTCCTGTTACCGTTCTTCATAGAGTCTTGTTGACTGATCTGATTGAGTTAGACATGGTAGATTTTGATGTGATTTCGGGTATGGACTGGCTGTATTCTTCTTATGCCTCTATTGATTGTCAGACCCGAATGGTCAAGTTTCAGTTTCCGGGTGCATCCGTGTTTGAGTGGTCTGGGAATTCTATATCACCCAAGAGTCATTTTATCTCTTACCTCAAAGCTAGAAAGCTTATTTCCAAGGGGTGTATTTACCATTTGGTTATAGTCAAAGACACTAACTTTGAGACTCCAACTCTCCAGTCTATTAAAGTTGTCAATGAGTTTTTTGATGTCTTTTTGGATGATCTCCTAGAGATACCTCCTGATAGAGAGATAGAGTTCGGGATTGATCTTCTTCTCGATACTCAGCCCATTTCTATTCCTCCTTACTGTATGGCCCTTACAGAACTTAAGAAGTTGAAAGAGTAACTTAAAGATCTACTAGATAAGGGTTTTATAAGGCCCAGTTTTTCTCCTTGGGGTGCTCCTGTGTTGTTTGTGAGAAAGAAAGATGGCTCTTTGCGTATGTGCATTGATTACCGCCAACTGAATAAAGTCACTGTAATAAATAAGTACCCCTTTCCAAGAATAAATGATTTCTTTGACCAATTGCAAGGTGCAAGTTATTTCTCAAAGATAGACCTTCGTTCCGGCTATCATCAACTCAAAGTTAGATAGTGTGACATCCCAAAAACCGCTTTTCGAACTATTTATGGCCATTTTGAGTTTCTTGTTGTGTCTCTCGGGTTAACTTATGCCCCAGTAGCTTTCATGGACCTCATGAATCGATTGTTCAGACCATATCTGGATATGTTTGTCATAGTGTTCATTGATGATATACTGGTGTACTCCGGTAGTGAGGATGAACATTCTGATCATCTCCGAACTGTCTTGCAAACCCTATAAGATCACAAGTTGTTTTCCAAGTTCAGTAAGTATGAGTTTTGCCTATGGTCAGTTAATTTTCTTGGTCATATCATTTCTTCTGAGGGTATTAGAGTTGATCCCCAAAAGACCGAAGCTGTTAGAAATTGGCCTAGACCTATTTCTCTGATTGATATCTGAAGTTTCATGGGTTTAGCTGGATATTACCGCCATTTTGTTGAGGGTTTCTCCTCTATAGCATCTCCTATGACTCGGTTGACCCAAAAGAAAGTGAAGTTCTTGTGTTCTGAATCTTGTGAGAAGAGTTTTCAGGAGTTGAAGACTCGACTCACTTCAGCCCCTGCTTTGACTTGGCCTGATGGAGTTGATGGTTTTGTGGTGTACTGTGATGCTTTGAGAGTTGGGTTGGTTTGTGTATTGATGCATAAAGGTAAGGTGATAGCTTATGCTTCTAGACAGTTGAAATCCTATGAGAAAAATTACCCCACCCATGACCTTGAGTTGGTTGCTGTTGTGTTTGCTTTGAAAATTTGGAGACACTATTTGTATGGTGTCCTTGTTGATGTTTTCACTGATCTTAAGAGTCTACAGTATGTCTTTACCCATAGAGAATTCAATCTTAGGCAGAGATGATGCTTAGAATTGTGAAAGGACTATGATATGAGTGTGCTGTACCATCCAAGCAAGGCCAATATTATGGCAGATACACTAAGTAGAGTGTCCATGGGTAGTGTTTCATATGTGGTAGAAGGTAAGAAAGAGTTGGCTCGTGATGTACATCATTTGGCTAGATTGGGGTTAAGTTGTTTGACTCTGCTGAAGGTAGTATAGGGGTTCAGAGTAGTTCCGAATCGTTCTTGGTTTCGGAAGTGAAGGAAAAGCAATACTTAGATGCTAGTTTGGTCAGACTGAAGGAGTCAGTCAAGGACCAAAAAGTAGAGGTTTTCTCCCAAGGGGGAGTTGGTGTATTGAGATTGCAGGGTAGATTGTGTGTCCCGAATGTTGATGATCTAAGACAGAGGATTATGGCTGAAGAACACGAGGCGCGATATTATATTCATCCTGGTGCCTCCAAGATGTACTGAGACTTGCGGGAAATCTATTGGTGGAGTGGCATGAAGAAAGATATAGCAGCATTTGTAAATAAGTGTGCAACATGCCAACAGGTTAGGCTTGAACACCAAAGACCTGGTGGTATCATACAAGAGTTTAGTATTCCCACCTGGAAGTGGGAAGAGATAAATATGAACTTCGTGATTGGTTTACCTCCTTCCCGATGCCATCATGATTCCATTTAGGTTGTGGTTCATAGATTGACTAAGTCTGCTCATTTCTGTTCATACTTCATATACTGCTGAGGATTACGCTAGATTGGATATCCGAGAACTAGTTAGACTGTATGGAGTTCCCTTGTCTATCATTTCAGATAGGGGTACTCAGTTCACTTCGCAATTTTGGAAAGCTTTTCAGAAGGGTCTTGGTACCCAAGTGCTTTTGAGTTCTGCTTTTCATCCGTAGACCAATGGTCAGGCTGAGTGGACCATCTAGACCTTAGAGGATATATTGAGAGCTTGTGCACTTTACTTTAAGGAAAGTTGGGATGATCACTTACCGTTGATAGAGTTTGCTTATAATAATAGCTTTCACTCTAGTATTGGCATGGCTCCGTTTGAAGCCTTGTATGGGAGGAAGTGTAGATCACCCATAGGTTAGTTTGAGGTGGGTGAAGCGGCTGTGAGTGGACCTGAATCGGTATTCGAGGCTATGTAAAAAGTTAAGTTGATTAGGGAAAGGTTGAAACTGCGCAGAGTCATCAGAAGTCATATACGAATGTTAGAAGGAAAGACCTTGAGTTTGAAGTTGGTGACCTAGTGTATCTGAAAATTTCACCCATAAGGGGGGTGAAGATATTCGGAAAGAAGGGGAAGCTTAGTCCCCGTTATGTTGGTCCTTACAAAATTCTTAGCCGTGTTGGTAAGGTAGCTTATGAGGTCAATTTGCCTTTCGAGTTGTCCTCTGTTCATCCGATATTCCATGTCTCCATGCTGAGAAAGCATATTAGTGATGCTGTGGTAGTGGATTCCTCTGTAAGTGCTGACATTCAAGAAAATCTTTCTTTTGATGAGATTCCTGCTGAGATTCTTGATTTCAGTGTCTGAAGACTAAGGAACAAAGAAGTTTCCTTGGTCAAGGTGTTGTGGCGAAACTAATCTGTTGAGGGTGCAACTTGGGAAGCTGAGGTGGATATGTGATCCAAGTACCCGCACCTATTTTTTGCGAACTCCGATCAAGCCGAAGGTACCGTTCTTTTCTAAATCATGCACTTTGGATAAAAGTTGCAGCGGTTTAGCTGTCATTTATTATGTGTTCAGCTGTAGTTTCTTGAATTTATTCATTCTATGTTGCATTCGGAGTGAGAAACGATGTGGTGATGAGTCTAACAAATGGTTTCAGCTGTATTATCTATTCCCTATCTAATCTTGGCATGTCTAGCATCATTCGAGGACAAATGTTTTCAGGGGGGATGATGTAATACCCCGAGAAATTTTTCATTGAAATTTTGTGCGTAAACGTGTTGGGTTCTATCTTCTAGAACGAATTATAAATTTTCCATGCAGAATGTCTTAGATTATGACCCACCATTGCGTAGATTATCGAATAGTATTTCCAACGATATGTGGATCATCCAAAACGGACACCCGAGCGACGAGTTATGAACATTCTGATTGAACCATGAATAGTAGTGAACTGTAAAACGTGCAAGAAAAAGTACTGAGGCCTGGCGTATTTTTGCTCCAACTTTAAATGATCATAACTCCTTGTACATAATGATCTGGGTGATCTACTATATTTCAACGGAAATCTCTGCGAGTCCTCTTTCCAATGAAATTTGTTTCATCCAATTTGTCTATCGGAGAAAAAAGTTATGGTCGATCTACTTCAGCCTAACAAAAGCAAATTTTTGGGTCAACTTCAAATGATCATAAATCCTCATACACAATGATTTGGGTGAGATACTATATATCAAAGGAAAGATATGAGAGTCCTCTTTCTAATGAAATTTGTTTCATCCAATTTGGATATCGGAGTAAAATGTTATCGTTGATCTACTTCAGACTATCAAAACAGTCTACCAAAGGACATATTCGAGAGTTATTTGATTTTTTAGGGGCGTTTTGGTTATTCCCCCTCATCCAAAATCCATCCAAACCCTATATTAAAGCCTATTACAAGCATTATATATTATATTTCATCGAATTCACTCAAAAAGAAAACCCTAAGCTCCTACATCCAACTTCAAGAACCTCCAAAGTTCACCATTAATTCTGCAAATTTATTCAAGATTCCAAGTTCCTAGTTCAAGAACTCCAAGAACCATCATTCAAGGGCACGATTAACATCTCAAAAATGAGTATCGATCTAAAGTTCATCATTCAAGGCATGTGGGGTTTTTAAACAAGAACTCTCTTTCGTTCTTGTGCCCAAAAATAATTTTCTTTACAAAGGCATAATTTTTATTTGATTTTTACGAATTTGAAGCATGAACCCATATCTTATGATGATTTTTTATGAAATCTTGATGTTTATGATTTTGAAAGATGAATTTATATGTGTGGAGATATAAAGCATGAATCTTGAACGATATTTATCATGATTTTGATAGTTGGGTCATAAATCCCCATTGGGAATTGTATTTTTTTGAGAAAGTGTGTTATAAGCACGTTGATGTTGAATATTTGAGATATTTTGAATGATTTGACCTTTTGGTCTTAATGGTGTTGTTTCGAACTCGAGTGTGAAAGAAATCCACAACGTGGTTGATTTTGATAGATGGGAAGCATGATGGCTCTCGATGTATATTTATATATTACTGAAATTGTTTTATAGTGGATTGTCTTTGAAATAAACTGAGCTAAGTCCGGGAGAAATCTTGAGCACCGAGTGTGAGGTATAAAGCGGCCTTAGTTCCCTAGAACTACGTGCCCCCGTAGAAGTAAGCCTGAGGCTGATTTATATAGTGATCACTAGTTTGTGTGAATTTGATATCGATAGTCCTACTCCGATGGTAAGGATAGGACGGCTCTCCCCAACGTGGGTTGTACGTTGGAATCCATGTAGCTCACATGGTTTATGTCGGTTATAGGATCCCCTAGTGTGTGTGTGTTTCCTTGTGTCTATGGTGAATGGTGAAGTGATTTGAAAGTGGAATTGTGAAAGTTATTCTTTCGAAAGATTTAAATGATATTTACATTATGAGAATTGATTTTCTTGATGAACTGAAAGTGATTGAAAAATTATATGATGACTCACATATGTTATTATACTTATTTCATCCTCTCATGATTATGATGATTTTCTTCGGGCTATGTGAGTCTTTCATACATCTTGCATATTTCTTATAAATATTTATGATGATGATGTTTATAAAACTGCATACACACCCATATACTTGGTTCCTTTCCATGGTACTGACCCACATCTTCGGATGTGGGCTGTATTTTCTCAGAATGTATGTTCAGGTGCTCAGTTCTAGGCTCAATAGTAATTCTTCACGCATGCTGTTCTACATCCTCTGTCGTGGTGAGTCCTCATGTTCCGAGGACGTGATGTCTGATTTTGGTTTCACGGAATTATTTACATTTGATAACTGAGTATGATTCAGTTGGGGCATGTCTCAGTGGTTCGTTGGTTTTATTGAATTTCTTAGAGGCTTGTTAGACTAGTATAGATGTTGGGAGTTGACTAATAAGTCGTATTTTGTTATCTTTCTGAAATTGTTTTATTCTTGGATGATGATTACTCTGTTGATATTTGAGGGTTATTTATGGAAACCCCGTTGATTCATGTTGAACTGAATGAAAATAGCTCAAAGGTTAGGTTGGGGATACGCATAGCCTCAAGCACCGTGTAACGCTACGGACCCATTTTAGGGGTGTTACACATATAACAAGATTCTGAAATATTCTATAAACTGAGGTACTAAAATAATAATAACTGAATAATTGATAACTGTATGCTATGGTCAAGCAAACCTGAAACTGAACTGAGTTTCTAATCTAATTATTAGACTGAGGCTGTGACTGAGACTGTAACTAAGACTGTAATTGCGAACTGAATACTGGGTCCTGATAACTCTACCTATTGAGGTCTGATCTGGACTAAATTCTCCCACTATATTCAAACCTACTCAAATCTTTGAAATACATTTAGCCACTTACACATCAACATAACATTCAAGCCTATCTTCTTAACTACTGCCTTGTGTAAAACAAGCATGCAACAATCTTTCTTTATCATGAAACACTATGCTGCACTTGACACTTAACTGAGTCCTGATGAATAGGAAATCAACATCTTGGATTTTATCAACAGATCTAAATTAAGGAGTTACACAATGAAATCTGAATGTACCTGTAACCACATTAGGAGAACCTTCCTGATTTTGTCTGGACTGAAGTTCATAAAACTTATTTAGGCATTGCCCACTGGTGGAACTGGAAGTGGTACTCTATTGATTCGAGTGATCGAACTGAGCTGAAGGACGATTAGACTGACCTTGTGAACCCGACTGAGGACAATCTCTGACTCTCTGGCCTAGCTTGACACACCCAAATCAAATATCACTGCCAACTCTACACACTCTCTTATGGTTCTTACCACATTCTCCACAAAGCGGATTAGTACGAACACCCTTTCTACTACCTTGTGACTTAGAGCCTGGTGCTCCATCTCGACTGTCATTCTTAGACTTAAGCACTGGCGCTCTGACTGATGGTGGAACTGGGTATGAGAATCTCTGATGGAATTAGGAGCGGTTACTACCCTCTGAACTTGGCTAAAAACTTCTTGTTCTTGCCCTCTTATTCTTTCTCTCCTTCTTCCCATGCTCCCTTTTCTCATTCGGCTGATCGTGAATCAAAAGTATAGATAGGATAATAGTCTATATGTTATTCTAAGAAACTACTAAATTGGTTAAAGTAGTGAACGCAACTCTAAATTTTGCGTGGGAGATATGTTCGTCCAAGGGATCTGCCTAAACGGGCTGAGGTGCTGACTGATTTTTTGTTCTTCTATCATTAGTATTTTTGGTAGGCATGTTCTATAAATGAAAAAGAGGGAATCGATCATATTGAGAGTCTTACTTAAGTTCAAGCTCACTAGCACGACATAAATACTGAAAGAAGGGAAACTTTTCCTAAAAATATCTTTTAAACTCCTGTCCATAAGTGTGGCGCGCTACACACCCATGCACAAGACTCTACTTGGTGCGGCTTTCAGACTTTTTAGGACTCTGTTGAACCTTAGGCTCTGATACCAAGTTTTTAATGGCCCGAGTCTATACTCCGGATGCAACATAGTGCTCATAATCCTGAGGGATCACAAGCTAAACCATGACTGGTACCTGCTGCAATAACTGAATAATAATTCTATCATGTGAAAATTAGGCGAAAACTTGCCATAAGGTTCAAACTAAAAGTAAATACTGAATACTAAAAACTAAATATTGGTACATTTATTTGAAATACTCTAGTCTGAAAAGCCTCTACTGTCTGAACAAGGAGTTGATGGGAAAAGTCCCCAACAAACTTCGGCTACTAAAATAAACTGAGTACTAAAATACTAAAACAATAAGTCTGTCATGGAACTATGAGGACTCATCACTAAGTCTGCTACTGATAGATCGGGTTGCTAAGTATGATCGGGAGCCCGTGTGCCTGAACCTATGATATTAGACATCATAGCGCAAAAGAAAGGTATACGTCAGTAATTTGAATGTACTGGTATGCTAAGTGAGGTAGGCTGAGATGCATGGGTTTATATGTATGAACAATACTGAATAAATGATATGAGTATAACTGAATAAGAGTACATGCATGAATACTTAAATTGTAACTGAGATTATGATAACACTAGATACTGAGTTCTAAATTATTGATTTACTGATATCTGAGTTTACTAATACTGTGTATCTGATAATTGAGTGACTATATTTGATAGTCCCAATTCTTAAGAGCTGGTCAGAGTTATATACTGAGCTGAGTAACTGTATCTAACAGTCCTGAATTTGTAGAACTAAACTGAGTTATATACTGAGACTGAATTTGAAACTGAGACTGTGGGAGGTAATATTCTAACTGACATACCCCTTTTTTAATAGATTGGGGCCCAACCTATAACCCAGTTGGAAGGGTGTCAACACCGTGCCACGGGTAAAGAAAACTAGTTATAGGGTCAATCCTAGTCTAGCGGGTGACCCTTGAGATCAATCCTAACTAGCGGGTGATCCCTGAGTATGTCATTTCTATCTAACAGGTGACATATCATGACCTATGATGGCTACGTAGTTCTGGAACTTAGGGATTACTTCTATGGACCCATTCCTAGCTAATAGGTGAGCCCTCATCCCTAGGCTCACTCAGTACTGAATCCTACTCCAAATTGAAAGACACTGAACTGATTTCTAAATTGTTTTAGGCCTGACTAAACTGTTATTGATCGTGCTATCTGACTGAACTGGGCTGAGGTCACAGAGTTTCATTGACTGGCGAAATACTTCTAAATTTTGTTTACTGACTGAATTTACTGAGGTCTTAACTGGACTGGACCGATATTGAGTCTACTGAGTTTTTTCTTAGTTCTGTGACAGACTGGGAGTACTACAGATCATGACATGACTGAGATTATTCTATAACTGACACTAGCTCTAGGTAAATAGCTAGATTTTCGGGTATTAAATATCCCAAGACTCGATAGCATGAAAACTAACGCATCACATAACCTTGAATAGCATAGAAATGCACACTTGTTCATAATGCATCTATAGAGGCATTTTATCAAACACTTGAATGGCATGAACTAGTATACATGCTAACATGATATAATCTCACTATTTAATTTACATGAACAACTCCCCAAACACTTGGAAGGCATTGTATATGCACATAGTACTAATTAACATATTAGCATCACAATTTCTAGGCTTTAACATGAATTTACATGATTCTACATATATCAAATAACTCCACATGAAACTTGTAACAAAACATGGATTAGAAACCCCATAAATCATTATAATCATGCATATAATCATACCCAACATGAAATTCATGAAATCAATACACTTGAAGTTTTAAAAATAGACTCTTGAACTCCAAGGGTTGAAGGGACCCTTGGATGAACAATTGACATACCTTAACAATTAAATGCTTGAAGATCAATAGAGTGTTCTTGAGATTTGATCTTGAAATTGATGTTCTAGGGTTTTGTTCTTAAGAGCAATTTGAGAGAAAAGAATGAATTTTTCCTTAGGAATAACTTGATTTCATGCTTTTAGGGATGAATAGGGGTGTGAAAATGACCCAATTACCCCTCTGGATGTTGTTTTAATTTTACTGAAAATTGGTTTAGTGATGCGCAGACCAATGCACCGCATCATGGGTATCGATGCAATGGCCAACGCACCGCATCGAGTCCGCATCGGTTCACTGGAACTTGTAGTGGGAGCTGGAGAAAAATATTCATCGATGCGATAGGCGATGCGTCCCATCAAGATTGCACCTATCCACTGGTTTGAGCTATCAGATGTGATCCAAAAGAAGTCCAAAAAATTCAAAACTTGTTCGAGAACACCCACTGACATTACTGATCATGATTCAACCTAAAAATCATTACTTTAAAGTCATGAGGGTCGTGAAGTAGATTCACCAACCTACGAAGGCTAAAATAATACTAAGTCTGAATACTTAGCTAAAAGTTTTTAAGTTTGAAACCCCTTAATAAGCTTTAAAGGACTGAGTTAAGCTTAGGATTTTGTGGGGCCTTACACCTTCGTACCCCGTGGACTCTATTATTAAAATTGCTCAAGAGATTTTTTGTACCTCGCAAGGTTTTTGTTATATTTATTATCCATTTAACTATTAGTACAATGCATTAGTTTCAAAGAGAATAGCAAAACCAAATGATAATTCACATTTCAAAACTAAATATGCAAGTGGGTTGAGGTTATTACAAATTTCCATACACAAACCAATTATTTGGGGATTTCCTTGAACCTCTATTGCCATATAAATTTAGGAAATCCATTGTACCCCTATTCAATCCACCATTCCCATGAACCCCAATGCATCTACAAATTATTAAACAATTTCTTAATAATCATAAGAAAAGCATTTCGACCAAATACCTTCAAAACCCTCAACCCACAGTTTAAAACCCAATGTCAAAACCATGAATAATAAATAATATTTCATGCCATTAACAAATAACAAGTGTAGGGAAAGAGATACAGACCTTAAATACCAAGAAATTTGAATAAGATAGCACCCTTAGAACCCTAGATGACTATTTTTCCTTGAAACCCTAACCCTTACTTGAATGGGGAATTTGAGAGAGAATTGGATAGGTTTTTGAAGTATTATGGATAATAAATTGGTCCCCATTGTATTTTATAGGTCGTGGGGTCTAAGTTAAAAAAATAGGAAATTACCAAGAAGACCTAAATTAAAATACTAAAATAATATCACCCACTCGCTACGAGCCTCTAAATGACTCATTACGACTTCTTATGACTTGCCTTCTTGATTCTTAGTCTATACAGTAACCCTAGGAACCCCATTGGTCTTGCTATGAGTCATACCATACTACTCGTAACCAAACCCTATGACTTGCATGCACCATTTATTTTCAAGACAGAAACTTTTGAGCCATACACTGATCGCCTTACGACTACCTCTTAACAACTTATATAGAGTCATTACGACTAATTGCCCTTGATTTTGGGCATATTTATATGTACAATCACCAATATTTACCCATAATAGCACTTTTTTTTATAAGCTAAAATATGTTATTCTTATTGTATTTGAATTACAATTGAATGATTGAGCTAATGGACATGATTAGTTAATGCACGATTGAATTATTATGAAATTACACATAATTGGATGCATTAATGGGAAGCAAATAAAGATTGAATCTTTGGGAATGATTTTTTGGACATGAGAAGACTTGGATTAGGCTTAGGAAGCATGATTTTGAAGTTAGGAACAAGGAAAGAAATTTTGAGCTAAAAAGGAAAAGAGGAATAAACTGTGTGGCGTGGAAGCTATTCCTCGTATTGAGCTCTGCATCGCCACATGTGACTTTGGTATCGATGGAAAATTCTAGTGAGCCTCCATGATAGTCCTGCAATGTGGAGGCCAAATTAATTCGCAAGATAAATTCCAGTGAGCGTCTGTGATAGCCTCGCGGTGTAGGCCCTGGTCCCCTGCTTTGACTGCTGCGATACAGACTCAACCCCCTGAACTAAGACCCATGACGCAGTGGTGCCTTATTACTGGGTCAAACTTGTCCTACTATAAAAGGAACACTTCAACACAATTGATAATACTTTGGTCATACCTACAACAGAGGCTAAAAACACATGATACTTCTTTTAGGGCTCTTGGAACTTCATCCTTTCAACATTAATTTTTGGTCAGATTAACTATTTATTTTTTATGTCGAATTCGAACATGAGTGGTTAAACACCCTTGTTCTGGGTTTGATGTGAAAAAAATTATTACACTTCAATAGTCTAAGAGTATTTTGTTGTTGAATTATCATATGGGTTATTCTTAATCTCCTGTACTTACTATTTTGATGAATGGCCACCAATAAATATACCTATATTCCTTTGTGAATCCGAGAGGAGAATCATAGGATAGATTGAAGAGTTTAAGGAGAAAGGTTCTTATTCTTTTATAGAATAAAGGATTTGAATTAGCATCTAGGATAGAGATATACCTAGAAGCCTTGATTGGTTCACTTGCAGGATGATAAATTAATGAATTTAAATGAATTATTACATCCCTACTCAACGATGTAGTTTTAATGTACATTTAGGTAGAAGATTAGAGGATCGAGAGATGATGATCTTATTTTAAACCTTGCGAATCAATAACCCAATAATAAACTAAACTATGATAATAATAGAGATTTGTAAGATTTATAAAAGTGTCTCAACCCTAAAACTCTCACTCATATTGCTTACAACTTTGCTTACATTGCCACTATCACATATTTATATTTCTTAATTAGTAAGATTAATCATTAAATCTTCACTATCACTTTGAAACTTTGAAACACTTAATACATTATTGTCGAAACTAAATTAGTAGAATTGTTAGTAAAGTATTCCATGTGGGTACGATATATAACTCTCTAAGGCACAATATTACTTGTACGATCGCATGAACTTGCGTGTGCAATAGACCGCAACAAGTTTTTGGAACCATTTTCAGGGAATTAAGTAATTAGTAATTGTATAAATTTTTGGTTTTTAATAGTAAATTTAAGGGTTAACGTCTTGATCTTAGAGGCTAAATTTTACAAGATTAGCAAAGTGATGGATTGGCAAGAGCAAACGAATTGGTAGAGCCTTATTCAGAACCAGAACAGGCATTTCATCAGAGGCTAAGAGCAATAGTACTTCACTATCCAATTTAGCAAGTTCAAATGGGTGATTAAAGAGATCCCAATCTTAATGTTCACGTTGACCCTAATGCTCAACGTGTTCTAGCTCTCGTGATTCTAGCTATTCCTGCTAGAGTAGAAGCTACGTAAAGTGGAAATCCCACTCACGAAACATGCTACTAATTGTATCCACAAGCCAGAGGTGGGTGGTTAGTTTTAATTAATTCAAAATATGGTGCATCTATTGTGTTCAAGTGGACAATTTTCACGATTATCACATGAAGACCTACAACAACATATTCAGACCTTTCTGGAAATCAGTGATACCTATATTCTTACTGGGTATTCACTGATAATATTACATTGACTCTCTTTCCCTTTTTCTCTAATTAGGGAAGCAAAGAGGTGGTTATATACCAAACCACTAAACTCCATCACTTCTTAGGATAATTAGGGTTGGATGTTCCTTATTCAATTCTTTACATCAGGGAAGACAACACGTTTGAGAAGAGAGATTTGGAGTTTCAGGCGAAAAGAAAGAGAAAATATTTACCAAGCTAGGGAAAGATTTAAGGGTATGCTTAGAAATTTCCCTCACCATCATCATTCTAATGATGTCCTAGTTCACACTTTCAAAGAGATTCTGGAGCCAAACATCAAGATTCTCTTGGATTCAACATGTAATAACCTATACTTTTTCTAGCTTAAATTCATTCCTAGAATGTTATGAAATAACTTCCAAAATGAAGAATATTTATTTCGTATGGAATTTTCCAGATTTAGACCTCCCATTGCATCTGAAAATTGAATAAGCTTTCCATCGATACTAAATTCGCCCAAATCTGATACTTGGTTGGGGATTTAGAGAATTTTTAAGTTGATAGTGTGCCACCTGAGCACTTGGCACATTGCAGAGCTGGGTAAAATGATGATTGTCAAATTCCAGTGGACCTCCGCGATAGCCCTACATTGTGGAGAAGTCCAAATTCCTAATTGTCCTATTCCAGTAGCCTGACGCGATATTAACGCGTTCCGCCAGTGGCTAAAATGGCATTCCAAAGAGGAACCGCGATGGTGGCGCATCGTGGAGAAAGTCCAGTTCCCACTCGTCCATTTTCCCGTAAGCCACTGCAATAGTGGCGCGTCGCGGTGGCCACCCAAATTGGAAAAACGTTATATTTTCCAGTTACTTTTAGAAGTTTAGAAAGGGTATTTTTTTCAATTCCCAAGCCCCAATCCATCCAAAACACAAGATTAATCATATTCAAAGCACTTTGTAGTCATTATTCATCATTCTCTTCAAAATAAAAACCCCAGAGTTCTAAAACCTCTTCTCCAAGAAATTAAAATCCTTAATTGATTCTTCAAGAAAGCTTAAGATTGAGGATTCCCAAGGCACGTTAATCAAGAATCCATCTGCAAGAACTCAATTAGGAATCAATAATTTAAGTTTTTTATCTAATCATCTATCAAGGTATGTGGAGTTTATGAAAAAGGATCTTCTTCCATCCTTGTGCCCAAAATCAAGTTTTAAATTTCAAATTCATATGATTTTGAATGAATATCCGTGAGATTTGAATTAGGGTTCATACCCATTATTGCTATTTGCAAGATTATGAGTTTTTGAAAGATTTTGAAGATGAATTGCATGTTTATTTTCATATTTTTATGCCCATTGCAGTAATTTTCAGATTTTGAGATGAATTATCATTTTTTTCATTATCAAGCATAATTATTATGATATTTTGACATGAGATTGAATCATGGGTTAAGCATCCTATTATCAGATTATTTATAGATTTTCAGTAAAGCTTTGACCATTGGATCACTAGATAAGTTTGGAAATCACTTTAAATATTTATTACAGATTACAAAAAGCAAAATAATTTATTTACAGATTGATTCAGATAAGTGTGTAACTCATTTTATAAAGAACTCTTATGTGAGTTTTAAAGTGGATTTCCAACAAGATAAGTGTAGCAACTAAAGGGAGTTGTATTTAGCACCGAGTTGGGTATGATTCCAAGTTCTCATACCACAGAACTACCTGCCACCATAGAATTGAGATTTGAGAGCCCATAGTGGGCTGAGATAGTGATCACTTAAGCTGACGTTATACTCCCTGGAAAGAATATGAAACCTCTCCCCAATGTGAGATTTTTTCCTTAGAAGGATGGGACATTGGAATCCATATATTTGCATGGTTTCTATCGGTTAAGAGAACCTCCCAACTAGTAAAAGTAAATAAATAGTTTTGAGTATTTCCCTATAGAAAAGTGTAATCTTACAGATAAAGTTTTGAAAGTATTTTCTTATAGATTATAGATTTTAGAAAGAGTAAAGAATAACAGAAAAGCTTTTAGAAAACTAAGTGTAAAGGCTCACAAAGTTTACTCCGATTATGCTTTATAAAAAAATAATAGTTACAGAGCTATAGAAAGTGTCCTTTCATTGTCCTTCATAAAGTCATGTTAGCAGACCTAATAGAGTTAGATATGGTTGACTTTGATCTTATTCTTTGTATGGATTGGCTTCATTCTGGTTATACCTTTATAGATTGTCACACCCAAGTGGTGAAGTTTTAGTTTCAAGATGAGCCAGTTTTTGAGTGGTCAGGTAATTCAGTATCTCCCAAAAGCCATTTCATATCTTATCTTAAAGCCCGAAAATTGATTTCCAAAGGGTGTATCTATCATCTTGTTTGAGTTAAAGACACTAAGTCTGAGAGTCCAATAGTTCAGTCAGTCAGTGTGGTCAATGAGTTTCCTGATGTTTTTTCCGAAGATCTACTAGGGGCGCCTCCGTCCTATTCGTGCAAAAAAAAAGATGGTTCTTTGCCTATGTGCATTAACTATATTCAGTTGAATAAAGTTATAGTAAAAAACAAATACCTTTTTCCTAGAATTGATAACTTATATGATCAACTCCAAGGTGCTAGTTATTTCTCAAAAATAGACCTTGGATCCAGCTATCATCAGCTTAAACTAAGGGAATATGATATTCCAAAGATAGCTTTCAGAACCTGTTATGGTCATTTTGAGTTTTTAGTTATGTCCTTCGGACTAACCAATGCCCCAAAAACCTTCATAGACTTGATGAACAGAGTGTTCAAATAGTATCTGGACTTTATTGTCATAGTCTTTATCGATGATATTTTTGTCTACTCTCGTAGTGAGAATAATTATGCAGACCATCTTAGAATTGTGTTGTAAACCCTTAAAGACCACCAATTTTTGCCAAGTTCAGCAAGTGTGAATTTTGGCTAAGTTCAGTAGCTTTTCTTGGTTATATCATTTCCAGCGAAGGTATTCAAGTTGATCCTCAAAAGATACAAGCCGTAAGGAATTGTCCTAGACCTATTTCCCTATTATACATTACGATTTTCTTTGGTTTAGCTTGTTATTAGCGATATTTGTCATCTATTATGTCTCCTATGTCTAGATTGACCCAAAAGAAAGTTAAGTTTCCGTGGTTAGATTCTTGCGAGAAGAGTTTTCAGGAGTTTAAGACTCGACTCACTTCAGCACCAATTTTAGCGTTACCTGATGGTACAGATAGTGTTTTGGTTTATTGTGATGCCTCCAAAGTTGGTTTGGGTTGTGTTTTGATACAGAGAGGTAAGGCCATATCCTATGCCTCTATACAGCTTAATCCCTATGAAAAGAATTACCCAACCCATGATCTTGAGTTAGCTGCTACTGTGTTTTCTTTGAAAATCCTAAGACATTATTTGTATGGAGTGCATATTCATGTGTTCACGGATCACAAAAGCTTGTAATATGTGTTTATTTAGAGGGAGTTGAATTTGCATCAGAGAAGGTGGTTAGAATTGTTGAAAGATTATATTTTAAGTGTGTTGTACCATCCGAACAAGGCCAATATAGTGGCAGATGCCCTTAGTAGATTGTCTATGGGCAGTGTTGCTCATGTGGAGAAAGAAAAGAAGGAGTTAGTTTGAGAAGTTCATCGATTAAATATACTAAGTGTTAGGTTGGTTGACTCTGCTGAATGGAATATTTGGATTCAAAGTAGTTCCGAATCTTCCCTAGTTTCAAAAGTGAAGGAGAAGCAAGATAAGAATCCTAGTATAGTCAAACTGAAGGATTCAGTTAAAGACCAAAAGGCAGAGGTTTTCTCCCAAGGGGGAGATAGTGTGTTGAGATACTAGAGTAGATTATGTGTGCCTTGTGCTGATGATTTGAGGTAGTAGATTATGGAAGAAGCGTATCGTGCGCATTATTCTATCCATCCTGAAGCCACCAAAATGTACCACGACTTGCGGAAAATCTATTAGTGGACTGGTATGAAAAGAGATAAAGCAGATTTTATAGCTCAGTGTACAACTTATCAACAGGTTAAGGTAGAGCACCAAAGACATGGTGGTGCATTGCAAGAGTTTGGTATCCCCACTTGGAAGTAGGAAGAGGTGAATATGGATTTTGTGACTGGTTTTCCCCGTTTGCGTCATCGACATTACTCAATTTGGGTTATTGTAGACATATTGACTAAGTTAGCACATGTCTTACTAGTTCATACATTTTACATGGCTGAAGATTATGCTAAGTTGTATATACAAGAGATATTCAGATTGCATGGAGTTTCTTTGTCCATCATCTCAGATAGGGGAACTAAGTTTACCTCTCAATTTTGGAGAGCCTTTTAGAAGGGTCTTGGTACCCCAGTTCATCTTAGTTGAGCTTTTCATCTGTAGACAGATGGTCAGGCAGAGAGGACCATTCAGATTTTGGAGCATATGTTGAGGGAATGTGTTCTTAATTTCAAAGGTAGTTGGGATTATTATTTTCAATTGATTGAGTTTTCTTATAATAACAGTTATCATGCTAGTATTTAGATGGCTCCATTTGAAGCTATTTATGGGTGGAGATGTAGATCACCAATTTGTTGGTTCAAAGTGGGTGAGGCCACTTTGATCGGGCCAGACATGGTATTTGAGGCCACGAAGAAAGTTCAGTTGATTAGAGAGAGATTGAAAGTAGCCCAGAGTCATCAGAAATCTTATGTCGATGTGAGAAGAAGAGATCTTAAGTTTGAAGTTAATGATCTTGTGTATTTAAAAGTTTCACCCATGAAAGGGGTGAAGAGATTTGGTAAGAAGGGGAAGCTTAGTCCCCGTTATGTTGGTCCCTTACAAATTTTGAGCCGTGTTGGGAAGGTAGCAATGAGCTTGAGTTACTCGTAGATTTATCCTCAATCCATACAGTATTCCATGTGTCCTTATTAAAGAAGTGCATGGATGATTCAGCCGTTATAGTTCATCTAGAAAGTACAGATATTCAGAATAGCCTTTTTTATGAAGAATTCCTAGTAGAGATTCTTGATCATCAGATTCGTAGACTAAGGAACAAAGAAATTCCCTTGGTCAAAGTTTTATGGCGAAATAAGTCCGTTGAGGGTGCTACTTAGGAAGCAGAAGCAGATATGCATACAAAGTATCCTCATCTCTTATGTATGAACTTAGATTCATTTGAAGGTAATAGTTTTCCTTTATTCAGTTTTTTTCAAATTTCAGATTCAGTTATATACAGTCATCTTCATGGGAATTCATGTACTCTCAGATCAGTTCAGTAGCTTATTTTAATTGAGTTTCAGTTATTCAGTTTATTTCAGTTATGCATGATAGTTTATAGCCTCAAATTTCTCAGTAATTTTCAGCTTAAATTAGCCACATTCGAGGATGAATATTCATAAGGGGGAGATATTGTAATACCCTACACTGTATCTCAAAGCCATGAAAACTTTAGGTCTTCAGATTCTTCGCAACTCAAACTGTAATCTTTACATGTATTTTGATGCTAATTGGGCTAGAGAACCAAATAATAGAGTATCTTCATCGAGCTATGTTTTTTTATTTGGATGTAATCCTGTGAGCTGGTCGTCCAAAAATCAATAAGTTGTAGCTCATTCATCTATTGAAATAGAATGCAAATCAGTTGCAAATGATCATGCGAAACTCACTGGGTGCACAATTTGCTTAATGCATTGTGTATCACTATTCCAAATACACCCACAACCTTTTATGACAATGTCGGTTTCACTTATCTCTATCATAATCTAGTGTTCATAGCTGTATGAAACATATTGTTGTGGAATTTTGTTATGTTAGGAACCAAATTCAAGCACATTGGGTTCTTGTCAAATAGACCAGTGCTTGTGATCATCTTGCTGATACACTTACCAAGTCTTTACCAGAACCAGCCTTTGCAAGGTTTCATTCTAAGTTAGGCATTGTTGCACCACACCTCACTTGAGGGGTGTATTAAGAATAATTATTTTTTATTATCATTATTAGAATAAGTTACTATTATAGTTACTACTTTTGTATCAGTACAAGACTCCAACTATTGTAGGACTTTACTATTGTTGTATATTTATAGATGACTCCAACTGTTCAAGAGTATACGCAATAATTAGCTTCCTAAAGTTTAGTTTTAGGTTGTTGTTATTTATTGTATTTAAAGCTTGGAAGCTTAAAGAATAAAACCATCTTTTGACTACTTCTCTCTATCAGATTTTATAACTATGATGATTTCAGTTTATACGACAAACATGGATTGGGGCCCCCGCTAGTTGGGAAAATAATAGACCTATATAGACCATGGATTACTTAATATAATTCCAAAGTACATAGTTTAGAATAAATATTTCTGTAACACCCCATAGTCGTAACACTCTTTTGATGCTTCTAAAATAATCTTTTAGACCCCTGTAGTGATGGTAGATCATGTGTTAACATTGTGGGAGGTGTTGGGGGTGTTCTAGGGCATCAAAAAAAAGTAGGCATCGCCAAATAGAGCTTAGGAGATGGCCAGGCATCGCCTACCTTCACTAGAAAGGTTTTTCCATAGCTTAGGCACCACCAATCTTTGATTTATACATAGTTTAGATGACAGCAACCTTGGGTTTGGCCATGGGCTTAGCACCGCAAACCGTGTGGTTAGGCCATGGGTTAGGAGCCACCAACCCTACACTTTTTGGTGTAGGATCTCCATTTTTGAGTTATTTGAAGGGCAACAAGGTCTTTTGACACTACATAACCATCCCTAAACATAATTACATGAAATCAAAGTCCCTAAATACATTTTAACTCTCTCAAATCCCTAGTTCATCATTCTAAATCACAAGAGGAGATAAACAAGTTAGGGTTGCACTCTCAAGCTTAAAGGGTTAATGTTTTTGCAATTTCTTCATCAACTAAGCTACGTCGGTCTTTCCTAAAATTATTGGGCATAAGTTTTATGATTTTTAGAAAGTTTAAAGATATACAATCATGTTTACAAAAGAGGTTTTTTACATTGTTTTGAATAGCATGCATTATAAACTTGTTTGATGAAAGTTAACATTTGTCTTGAACCTTTTCTTATAGAATTGAACTATGATCACATATACACATATAATTTTAGTTTTGCAAAGAATAATTGAGAGCATGAATGACTAAACCCCGCTCTTGTTGTGTTAACTCTTGATTTCACACATATGGGTTGTACATGTTTAAAGTATGAGATAATTATTTTACTATTGTTGTGAAATTTATATTGATTATGACTTAAAGAGAAGGTGTTTTCATGTTTGTAAATGTTTAATGAGACAATTGAAAAATTTGCATAGGATTACTATGCTTAAGGTTAATCATGTGTGGCAGAATTTTGGAATATTTCTTTCCACCCGAGTAGTAGTTTGCAATAAAGTGTCACAACCTATGAGCTGTAAGATGGTCCATAAGTTAGTGACATGAAGTCACAAGCTTAGAAGTCAGAATGAGGGTGATTTTTTCATAAAGAAGCTAGTTTAGTTGCATAACCATTGATTAGGGGGTGGGTTGCCATTTTCTAGAGAAAGACTAATGTGGTAGAAATATTTGTAAATTGTATGGCAGTCTATAAAGGAAGAGACCAGCTATGTTTATTATTTATATAAAATAAGAAAGGATCTCATAATGGATAGCTATGGTGATTATAGAAATCAATTATAGGCTATGAATGAAAAGGGGTAGTTTACTCAATAAGTTATGGGTAGAGACTCATTGGTGTAAAGGGAATTTGAATTTAGTCTAAATGTATGCATGGCTAAGTAAATATAATGTGAGGAAGTGGAATATTTTGATAAGATTGTAATGAAATATCATATAAGATTAAGATCGACTATCCCTAGTATGGGACTTACCCCTTGATTTTGTTTTCTCGTCATTGTAAACTAGTACTACGTGTGAGAAGGTATGTAGTAGATTTTGAGGTGTAGTAGTAATGTTGTGGAGAAGATGAACTTATGGGCATAGTTAAGTGAAATAAGAGACTTAGGATGATATTTCTATTCAATTGATTGGTATAGTATATGGCATGCTCCATATGATTGGTGTTGTTAGACAATAGACTTGAACTTTAGATGTGGGTTGTGGTGGTAAGAATAGTAGCTTAAGGTTAATGAGGCATGTTTTGTGGGAATGAATTAGTGGGCTTGATATGAGGTGTGATATTGCCTAGGTTGGCAATTTGCAGAATAAGAAGTGGGAAATTATGATATATATATATATATAGGCATGAGGATTAGTGTTAAAAATGATGAATTCTCGTTGATTCATAAGTGGATAAGGGCGTAAGTAAAAAAGAATAAGTTTAACCCTGAGGTAGCATATTGTTAAATAAGTTGTGATGAGTATGAGTGTCACGTGCACCTAGATTTCATTATCAAATCTTGTAGTATGGAGAAGTCTGGGGAGTTATTGTATAGCATTATTTAGAGTTTATTTAAGGAAATATGGGTAGGAAATATGCGCCTATGGAATTGCTTTACAAATTTTGTTAAGTTGCAAGTTTTGTTATTCGAGGTGTAATGCTAGTATCCTAAGAAGTTGAAGACAGCGCGGTAAGTGTTAAGAAGCATGGATGTCCAGGCCCATGATAATTTTTGTCATTAGTCGATGAATTTAGGGGTTGGAGAAAGTTAGGAATAGTGTCCCTGAAGGGGGAGGTCCAAGAAAAAAATTTGTGTGTTTTTATTAAAATTATTGAGGGGAGTTGTATTCATGTGTATACTGACCCCACATTGTGTTGAGAGTTGTGGTTATAGATTTGATGAGGGCATATGTCTACAAGTCTAGGATTGTGACTTTGATGTAAGGGAGAGATAATGAATTAAGGTAGTTTCTGAATTTTCTCAGTGTGGCAAGTTGTGGGGAGGAGTCATGATAAACCTATTCCTATTCAAGAATATTCCTACTACTTCAGCTTAAGAGGTCATTCTACCAATGTCTTATGTATTCAAGTCCTATCTATGTCTAATGTCTGAGTTCTCTATGTAACTCATGTAATGCTCCGACCTCCAAACTTGAAGCAAAGATGTCTCAGTAAATCTAGTCTTTCATGTATTTAAGCTCTATGATTATGATGTTCATGATCCATAAATCTGTGTCGCAAATCATTATTGGTTCTAAGGAACTATGTATTCATATATTACTAATTTATTTTATGTCGGGATTAGCCAAAATGATAAAGTTGTGCGAATTCATGACTATTTCAGCTCTGAAAATGAGAAGCGATAGCTTCGAGTAGAAGTCCTTGTCTCAATCATTGACTTCATGAATTCCAAACATATATTATATGACTTGTGATGTAATCTCTCATGTTTCTCACTATGGTCTGTCCTAAGCACTCATATTGTGTTGCGTTTATGCCGAACGACTCTCTACTTATGATCCAGACACTTAATAGATGAAACAATCCATGTCTATCATATCGTATCTTCACCTCATGTCCTACCTTGAGTAGTGTAATAAGTATATGTTATAATCTAACAATGTTACTCCCATTTATGATGTTTGTGCTGGGGTTCCTTAATTACCCTCCATATTTAGTATGGTGGTGGTTGTGGAAGCATAGTAATATGTTAGGTAGGGGAGTAGATGCTCTTAAAGATGAAAATTTTTATGTGATTTCTTGAAATAAGGCTATGGGATAAGGGGGAATAAGGAGATGAAATTTTGTTATGTGAAATAGTTAGGAAGGAGATATGTGGAAAAAGATTTGTGAGATTGATTAAATTTGCTAGTCTTAGTGGGGGGGATCCATGAATTGGGTGTAGTAATGATAGGTTTTAATGTTGTGATTGATGAAAGCGTAAACCAATGTGTTATGTGGTTGGTATTCCTTGATTTAAAACTTGAGTCTGTTTGATGGAAGTGGTAAGGTAAAGTAATTTTCTTAATGGGATGTAGAGTATAGAGTCCCATAGCATAAGCTAGCACCTCTTTTCTCCGAGTTAGGCTGCAACATAGAAACATTATGTAGTGGAACTCAAAATCTTGTGGTTAGATGTGTAGTGGGAGAATTGTAAGTTGGAAAGTATGTAGTATGTTATTTATTATTTGGGGGGTAAACAAGTAGTGTCTCTAATTTTAAGTCTATTCATTGTACCTTGTAAGGTAGAGAATGCTTCTAATCCTATGTCCCGCAAAAACGTTATTTCATGATTAGTACCAACGTAAAATCAGACCTAATAAACTCATACCATATGTTGTGATGATTATGCTCCCTAGAACTCATAAGCAAAGTCGCCTCTTTGTCAATAATTGTTATCTCATGCTTCGTGCTTACACTTTTCACTAAGGGTTATCATGAAGCTCTATGGTTCCTTTGCATATTTTGTTGAGGAAAATGTTCAATGAGATGTTACGTTCCTTATTCCATACTTTTAGATCTTCAACAAATCCATACCCATCATTCGGGAACGAATGATCCCAAGGGGGATAATGTAATACCCCATAGTCATAACATTATTTTGGTGCTTCTAAAATGATATTTGGGATACCCGTTGTGATGGTAGATCATGTGTTAACATTGCAGGAGGTGTTGGGAGTGTTTTAGGGCCTCAAAAATAAGTACGCGTCGTTGAATAGATCTTAAGCGATGGCTAGGCATCACTTTATCATTGCCTACCTTTACCAGAAAGGTTTGGCCATAGCTTAGGGCTGCCAACTTTAGGTTTGACCATGGGTTAGGCGTTGCCAACCTTGGGTTTGGCCATGGGCTTGGCGCCGTCAACCTTGTGGTTAGGCCATGGGTTAGGCACTATCAACAATATACTTTTTGGTGTTGGAGCTGTGTTTCTGAGTTATTTTGAGGGCAATAAGGTCTTTTGATAATACATAACCATCCCTAAACATAATTACACATAATCATTGTCCCTAAATACGTTTGAACTCTCTCAAATCCCTAGTTCATCCTTCTAAACCACAAGAGGAGATAAACAAGTTAGTGTACACTCAAGCTTAAAGGGTCAATCTTTTTGTGATTTCTTCGTCAACAAAGGTACATGGGGCTCTCCTAAATAATTGGGCATAAGTTTTATGGTTTTTATCAAGTTTAAAGCTATACAATCATGTTACAAAAGAGGGTTTTGACATTGTTTTGAATAGCATGCATTATGAACTTGTTTGATGAAAGTGAACGTTTGTCTTGAACCCTTTTTTATAGACTTGAACTATGATCATGTATACACATGTGATTTAAGGTTTTCAAATAATAATCTAGAGAAAGAATGACTAAACCCTTCTCTTTTTGTGTTACTTCTTGATTTCATAAGTTATGGGTTTTCCAATTGTACGTTTTAAAGTATGAGATAAATATTTTACTATTGTTGTGAAATTGATATTGATTATGACTCGAAGAGAGGGTGTTTTCATGTTTGTAAATGTTCAATATGATGATTGAAAGAATTGCATGGTATTAATACAAAGTAATTGACCCCTTCCACCACATGTTAAGATTTGAAATAAGAGATGTTTTCTGTGAGTTTCCACATACTTTTGAAATACGAATTCTTTTGTATTGTTTAAATGATTTGGGTGGTCAATAATATATTTGAAATAAGAATGGGCAGTAGATATGTTGTGACATGATGATACCCTATTTTGATATTCTCGAAGATAAAAAGAGAAACAATTTTTAATAAGTTATGTTTTTCAAGAGTCTAAAATGGGGCTTAAGAGAGTTAGATGGTTACCCAAAGAAGGCATGAGTTCAGATAACTCCTTGCTCGAAATCGTGATTTTCTGACACAGGGTTATGTTACCCGAAAAGGAAATTGTACGCTGGCAACGGCCCTATGATATAGTAGATAAGCAATACTCCAACCCTTGCAGCAATTTTGGGTTGGGGGCTTGTCCACCGAGTCAAGGTTAGATTCCATATTGCCCGTAAAATTACATATTGTAGGGTGTACCATCTAGCTTAGAAGAGAATAAAGAGTAGATTCATGAATAGTAGAATTATGTTTTGAAAGATTCAGATTATGCCATATTTTTTCAACTGTTTTAAGATAACATGTATTTATAAAACACTCTCACCTATGTTGTATATAAATGTATTTTGTTTTTGGATTGTTGTACGTACCAATACATTTTTATTGACCCCCTATATTTCAGGTTCTGAAGCCTAATTTAACGGTCCTGCTAAACAGTAGATTGTTGTCAGGCATTCAGAGTTGGTGAGCCTCCTTTACTTCGGAAGGCATCTTGTTCACTTATGTTTATCTCATTTGATCTTAGTTCATGGTTTGATCGGGGGCCTTGTCCTGATTTTAGACAGATTGTTGTTTCCAGTTGTAGTAGAGATTTTGTACACTTGTATTAGATGGTTTGAGTTTTATTGAACTTATTTCCGCATTGCTTAGTTGAATAGTAAAATAACCATTTTTCCATTTTTTTTTTGCATTTTGATAATATATGAATGTTGCATATGATTTCAAGTTAAGACGACTCTCGACCTTCATGGTTCGGGATGTCCGTTGTAGCCAAGGCCTCGGCTCAGGTCGTGACAGTTTCAAATGGTAGTTTCTTTATATTTTGAATTAGTTTCGTAATATATTTACCTATTCCTATGTATATTTTGGATTTTATGAGTTGCTTTATAAATTTCTTTGTCCCTCTTTCCTGTGTTGCATATAGTAATCATTGTACAGATTGTCTCTAGATGCTATATTTTTTCATGACATAGGTTTGGAGGCATATTATCGTATTTTTTTGTGTCACTATGATCTTCTTAGGATAGCAAGGAGCGAGTGGTGAGCTCTCCATCTTTCGAATGAATTTGATTTCATTTCTATTGACATTGGCTAGTTTTTGTTTTCATTTCTATTGACATTGGCTAGTTTTTGTTTATGGTATCACATGGGGCCATGTTCCATCTTAGAATTTTAGTTGTAATGTTAGAGGCTTAGTATAATGATTTAATATGTGTCATGATATCGTATTTAAAGATTTGGTGTTGCAACTATTATTTAATTTGAATTTCTTATCTTTAAGTCTAATTTTTGCACTTTAGTAAGGGTTCTATGCTTACGATGTTATGCTAAAGGGTCTTTTGGGCCTTTGTTGGATTGGGTTGCCTATTATGGCTAGGGCCTCATTTTTTATCGTGACTAAATCACATTTGTCACTTTCTAAATTCTCAAAATCCTATGCTAATAATAGCAGGGGTGACATATAATATATAAGAATTTAATTAACAAGCTTCTATTGCAATTCAAGGTAGCTGATAAGATTGAAAATGACCATATGGTAGGGTATCCTTGGTGGATTGAGAATCTATCTTTTAAGGATAACGTGTTGATTATGAGGATTGAAGATGTTATGTAGTTGTTTTTAGCCTCCTATATTGACATAATGTAATTTAATAATGAAAAACTAATAATGAAAAATATGAAGGATACACCGAGGGAAAGAAGGATCATCCTTAAAGCTGAACTTAGAGGACCATCTAGCAAGATCCCTAACTACAAGGAAGTTTGAGCTGGTGTCATGACCAAAACTCGATCCTGGCCGCGACGGGAATATCAAGCCCACCCTAGACCAGAGATAACCCCCTTAACCTTAACTCAAGAGCACAATATAAGGAAACAATGGAAGCCAACAAAGATAATAAAAGATGTATATAAATCCAAAGAGAGATAAAAAGTCAAAGCCAAACATCAATGACATCCCAATACGGTCCACAAAAGTCGCTAATCCAAAAACATCAATTAAGTCAGGACATTCCCCTGACTGTCACAAAAGAAATCTATAAGTACTATAAAAATAAAGAAAAACTAAGAGAATGATTGGTTCTTTCAAAAGATGCAGGCTCACCACTACATAGCTGATCCTAGGAGTACTAAACCACCTAAAGTTGCATAAGACCACAAGAAAATCCCTCAAAACCTACATCATAAAATGATATAGCATTTAGGGATGGTAAGTACGGCAAGAGAAGGAATAATATAATGCATTTAACAAAAATACTGTCATAATCCACATGCAAAACACTTTGCACATGTATAAGATGTCGAGATAGGGACAAAGGACGTAGAATATAATCCTTTAAAACATTAATCCTAAACTATGTAGCTCATACTGACCTTCTAGGTACCAATGGGCTATATGGGTTAGGCTCCCCCTGTCTGAAGGGCCTCAGTCCATGTTAGCCACATGTACCGAGGAATGACTAAGGACACAAAGGTGATAGCCATTCAACATATAATGTGTCAATCATACACAATGTTCATATAGACCCCCAACATTGTAAATATGGTTTTCAGTATTGGTCCCCCCGAGACTACACCTTCTCAGTGAGCTACACTATTCCCTTTAAGCTCAAATTAAAACTATTTGCACATAAAACAATCATTAACCATGGAGTATTTTATTAAGGAATTTCCAACTTGGTATCATCATAGAAATAGACTTGCAAGATATTCCAATTATGTCAAACCAAAACAATTTAACCATTAGACTCCAGGTTACGATTTAAAATCCAAACCATAGCCACTAAGGGTATTTCAAAACCATTTTTATCCATTGGTCCTTTAATGCAATTCAATGCAATATTTTCAAAATGATGAGTTATATAATGTAAAATTTGGATTAAAAATCAAGATTATAATATGGGTTGAGGGTTATGACATTGCCATGCCAAAATTCACCAATTTTGTGAAACCAAGTACCAAATTCCATCATTTTCATAAACCTCAATTTTCATTCACAATTCACCATTATAACAGTGCATCATTTAAGTTCAAATCCACCATTTAAAATATGATAAACCATTTATAACAAGATATATGTTAAGCCTCGATTTTCTAGAACTGGAATGTCACACGGTTCTCATAATCCCAAAGGACCACAAACTAACCCTTATCTGGTACCTACTATTATAATTGTATAAAAATACTGAATAATAAGGAAAACTGACAAAAAACTTGCCATAAGGTTCAAAACATCTAAAATAATCAATACTGAAAATTGAATATTAATACATATGTCCGAAAAGCCTCTATCTATCTAAACTGTGGAGTTTATGGGACATATCCCAAAATAACTCCGTCTATTGAAAGTAAACTAAATGTAATTCCATAATAAGATAAGGATCATCCTCGAATGAAGAGGACTCACTGCTACATCTACTGTTACTGACTGAGTCTGGAATGCTAAGGGTACTCTGGAGCTCGCACTTTAAAACCTATGGTATAAGACACCATAATACAAGAGAAAAGTATGCATCAGTACTTTGAATGTACTGGTATGCTAGATGAGGTAAGGCTAAATACAAGGGCTTCTGCAAGAACATCGCTCAACTGAATAATCATGAGAGTACTGAATGAGGACATATGCATGAATGCACAACCATAACAGAAATCATCGTGACTCTGAACACTGAGACTTGGGTACTGCTTTACTGATGTCTGAACTCACTACTAATATTGAGAAACTAAATATCTTAATCTTCTGATATTGATTACTGAGTACTAAAGTTGAGATCAGTCCTATCTAGTGAGTGATCTCTGAATTTAATGATACTAAAACTGATTAACTGAAACTACTTGTATCAATTACTGAGTTCTAATCTTGCTACTACCAACTGACAAAATCTGAGATTGAACCTCTCTAAGGGATGATCTATGGATCTACTAATAATGATAAGGAATGATTATATATGAGATCAGACCTATCTAGCGAAAGATCTCTGAATTTAATAATAGAATAATGGACTAAGTTTGAGATCAAGCCTATCTAACGGGTGATCTCTGGATCTATTAGTACTGATACTGATTAACTTTATATGAGACAAGGCCTATCTAATGGGTGGTCTATGCATTTATTGAACTATCTAAGTTCTTTATTGAGATGAGAGAATGTATCTGATAGTCCTGATTTTTGCGTTCTACTCTAACGACTGGTACTGAAACTACAAATGTGGGAGTTCTCATTAACTGACATGCCTTGAATCTGATCTAGTGGGGTCCAACCTGTAACCCCAGCTGGAAGGGTGTCAATACTATGCCACGGGTAAAGACCTCTACAATGGTCAAGCCTCTCTAATGGGTGACCCTGAACATGAAGTCAAGCCTAAGGAAGTATGATAGTCAAGACTTAATCTAATAGGTGACTCCTGGTACTCCGCTGGCTACGCAGTTTTGGAGTTCAGGAACTGTTACTAACCACTCTTCCTCTCTAAAAAGGAAGTCGTCATCCCTGCACTCGCTCGAGGCTAGTTACTAATCCCAACTGAAGGACTCTGAACTGATTCTTAACTGAACTTAGACTGAGATGAATCTATTACTGATTATCTTATTTGACTGATCTGACTGAGTTTACTTGATTTCATTATCTGATGGAATACTTCTGAATTCTACTTTCTGTCAGAATGCTACTGAGTTATGCAGCTTACTAAGCTTTACTAAAATTTGAACTGAATACTGAATTCTACTGCGGTCTGAACTTAATACGGAACTGGGTTAGACTGAATACTTAGATTACTGAGTTTTCTTAATGTTATGACACTG
>NC_061113.1:224899279-224904174 GCF_002878395.1 Capsicum annuum
AGTAATAATCGCTGGAAGTTGATCCAAGAAAAATCATATGCCAAAATTTAATGGATAGGAAAGCACTCAACTTAACTTTGATATAGGAGGAATTTAAGACTTAAATCCATCCCCGAATATTTTTCTATCCTAAATAATAATTATTCACGTTTATTTCTCAGTAGAAACCATTGGCTTTGGGTCTGTATATATTGGAACGATGATTAAAACTCTAGCCTAAAAATGTGGGGTGTTACACTCAATTATCAAACTTATCTATCCAATATCTCAACTAGGACCTCTTCATAGGACAACAAATCCTTAACACCAATATCCTCAATAGGTACAATAAAGAAAGGGTCACCCACACATTTTTTAAGCGTGGACATATGGAAAATAGGATGAATCAAAACAAAATTTGCTAGTAACTCCAATTCATACACAACATTCCAAATCCTTCTTAAAATCTAATACAAACAAATTTTATGGGGACTGAGGTTCCCTTTCTTCTTGAATCTCATAACTCCTTTCATAGGAAAACCTTTAATAACACTCAATCATCAATCTCACACTCGCATAGGATTTTTGGAAACTTTGAGTTGTCTTAAGTCTTTCTCTAATCTTGGTGAACCAAGTCAGGGAAAAATAATCTAGTCTCAGCCACCTCAAACCATCTAATATGACACTTGCACCTTCTACCATAAAGGGCTTTAAAAGGAGCCATCCGGATGTGGGAATAATAATTATTGTTATAAGAGAACTTAACGAGTGGTATATGGTAAGCCAAACTTTCTTTGAAATCAATTAGATAGACCCTTAACATATAATTCTAAATAGTACGTTCTGCTTGTCCATCTGTTTGAGTATGGAAAGCGGTGATAAGGTTCACCTGAGTACCCAAACCTTTCTGAAAATAATGCCAGAAAGCAATTTGAGCCACCACCTCTGCCTGAGATTCAATTCTTTCTGTGTAACACATGCTGCAAAATCTTATGATCAAAATAAATATCCATTGCACCTCATACAAATAGTGATGCCAAATCTTTACAAGAAAGACCACAACTGCCAACTCCAAATCTTGAGTTGTGTAAGTCCTCTCGTGAACCTTGAGATATCACAAAGAAAATGCTACAGCCATACCATGCTGCATCAAAACACAACCTAGCCCCATAATATAATGCCCCAAAAAGGGTCCCGAGATGTCACACGGTACTCAAGACTATGAGTATCCTTAAGCTAACCCTATCTGCCTCCTACTAAATTTAAAGCTCAAAATAGAGGAAATAAAGATATATAATCAAAGATAAGATGCAAAATTCTATCGAAGCTAACTGAAATTATCTGTATATAATATCTTAAAATACTTTACTTAACATTTGATCAATCAATACTGGAAATCTAAATCGTATCTAGCATTCTGACAAACGTCTACTACTAATAACTAGAGAGTCACTGGGACAAGCCCCCAACAGACTCAAACTATCTAAAAATACTAAATCATCTATACTAATAAGCTGAAAAACTGCATAACTAGGTCCCCAAACTATGAGGACTCACGAACAATTGGGATGTAGATAGAGATGCTTGAAATCACTCACGTTGCTGAAACTGAGCACCTGAACCTTCATTATGAGACAATGTAGCACATAGAAATCCTTAATTTTGAGTTATCTTGGAAAAAAAAATGATGGAATTTGGATTTCTTAGGGATAAAGGTTTGATGTTCTAGGGTTTCTTTGAGAGAAAGTTGATGAAAAGTGAGCATAATAGGCTTAGAATAGGTTTAATCCTCTGTTATTCATGATTTGGGGCTTAGGGAAATGACTAGATTGTCCTTTGTAAAATTTAACTCGAAACTAGAAAATACCAATTTTAGGCCCCATCGCGACGCACTGCTATCGCAGTGGCTCACCAGAAAAATAATGAGCTCCATTTTGGCCTCTGGAATGACGCGACATAATCGTATTACGCCACTGAAAAAGAAATAGAGCCATTTTGCACTCCACCATGATGCAGTGTCTGTTCAATTGAGAATTTTTGCGCAATATAGGCTAATCACGGTGAACTATTGGAAAGGAAGGAATGGGAACTGGAACTTCACCGCAATGCAGGCCAATCGTGGTGCTTCACTAGAATTAAAAAATTATGAATTTTTCCTTCACCACGATGCGGAGCTTATCACGGTGTTCTACTACTTTTACTAAAATTGTCATAACTTCTTAACCGAGTATCGAATTAAGGCAAAATTCCTATCGTTGGAAAGCTAATTTAATTATCTACACATTGGTGGATCTAGAACTGGAAAATTTCAAACGTATCAAGAGTTATTCATTTCAAAGTTTACCCTTGACATTCAAGGAGCTGAGCTAGGAAAAGTATGGGGCATTACATCATCTCCCATTGGAAATATTCATCCTCGAGTGAGACTAATTAAACTTAAGATAATGAGGAACTAAGGCTATATGCTAGCAGGCACAACTAAAAAAAATTGCATGACTGGATCTAAAACATATTAAGCGACTTAACTAATCTGCAAAGGCATGAACTTATAAAAAAAATAATTGTATGGCTGAATATGAGATTGGAAAAGAACTAAATTAAGGAGGACTGTTACCTTTGGCTAAATCTGAGTTCGTGGGGAAGAGATGAGGATACTTGGTACGCATGTCTACTTCTGCTTACAAAGTAGCACCCTCATCAGACTGATTTCACCATAGAACTTAGACTAAGAGAACTTCTTTATTCCTTAGTCTACGGATCTAAAAATCAAGAATCTCTTCTAGAAGTTCTTCATAAGAAAGGCTATTCCAAATATCTGTACTTTCTAGAGGGACTGAAATATCTGAATCCTCCATGCACTTCTTCAATAAGGACACATAGAACACTGGATAAATTGATGACAAGTTAGCGGGTAGCTCAAGCTTATACTCTACCTTCCCCACAGGTCTCAAAATCCAATAGGGGCCTACATATCAAGGACTAAGCTTCCCCTTTTTTGCCAAACCTCTTCATCCTCTTCATGGGTGAAACCTTCAAATACACAAGATCATCTACATCAAATGAAAGATCTCTTTTTCTTATGTCTACATAAGATTTCAAATGACTTTGAACTTCTTTCAATCTCTCTCGAAATAACTGAACTTTCTCTATGGATTTATGCACCATATCTGGCCCAATCAAAGCGGCCTCACCCATTTCAAACCAATTGACTGGTGATCTACATCTCCACTTATAATAAGCCTTAAATGGGGCCATCTGGATACTAGAATGGTAACTGTTATTATAGGCAAACTTGATCAATGGTAAGTGGTTATCCCAACTTCCTTTTAAGTCAAGAACACATGCCCTCAACATATCTTCTAAGGTTTGAATAGTCCTCTTTGTCTGGCCATTTGCCTGCAAATGAGAAGCTAAACTGAGATGAACTTAGGTACCAAGACCCTTCTGAAATCCTTTCCAAAACTAGGAGGTAAACTGAGTACCTCTATCTAACCAACTCTCTGATATACGGGGTTAGCATAATCTTCAACTATGTAGTACGTATGAACAGATAAGAAATGGGATGATTTGGTCAATCTATCTATAATAAACTAAATTGAATCATGCTGACGACGTGAATGGGATAATCCAGTCACAAAGTCTATATTCATCTCTTCCTACTTCCAAGTAGGAATACCAAACTCCTATAATATGCCACTAAGTATTTGGTGCTCTACCTTAAGCCGTTGTCAAGTTGCTTACTTAGCTACAAAATATGCTATATCTCCCTTCATATTGCTCCACCAATAGAATTTCCATAAATTGCGGTACATTTTGGTGGCTCCTGGATGAATGGAGTAATGAGCACCATGCCCTTCTACCATAAGTTGCTGCCTCAAATCGTCAACACATGGAACACACAATCTACTCTAGTGTCTCAACATACCATGTCCCCCTTGGGAGAAAACTTCTACTTTTTGGTCTTTAACTAAACTTTTTAGCTTGACCAAACTAGCATCCTTATTCAGTGTAATACCCCAAAAATATCCAAACCAATACTAGTGCCATGTTTCAAGATCATGTATAGTACATCATGGTTTTTTTTATAGTTTTATGAGAAATTTAGATGCATATTAAGTCTTCAAATAACTCCCAACTATTAGACAAATCAAAACATTCCTTATCGATTTAATTCTTGAGAAGGATATTGACATAGTCAAATTCAAATGAGCATATATCTTATTATAATATGAATTATTGAGATCATGACCTACCAACATATATATAATTGAATTATCTTTCTAACGATACCAATTTTTCCTAAATCTAATATTGGAGCAAGGAGTTATGCCTATTTTACTCCAACATGTCGGGCTAGCAACGGTGTGACGACAATTTTGATGGCCTGTCACATTTATGACACCTTGTCAAAATGGTCGTCAGCCTTAGGCAAAAACCAGTTTCTGTGAGATAACATTTTTGATGGCCTATCACATTTTTGACGCCTTGTTACGAATGTCGTCAGCTTTTCTTTCCAGAACTTGAGGGACATTTTAGTAAGGGTATTTTGGTCTTTTCCCATCACTTCCCACGACTTATGACCCTCAAGGAGGGTATTATCTTCCATTATATTAAGTTAAACATCTCAAAAAGCTCTCTTATATGCTCTCAACCACAAGATTTGGGTTTTTTCTCAAGATCATCTCCTAAAGAACAAGAACATTCTCTCCCAAAGGGGTTAAACCCTAGTCAAGAAAAAAAATCAAGAGCAAGCCTAAGGATTTCTTCAAGAACCTTCCAAAAACATTAGATCTCTTTCAAGACCAATCTTTAAGGTATGCGTAGTGTTTATCCATGGGTCCCTTTCATACGTGGAGCTCAAGAATTTTGTTTAATTTATAAATGGTGATTTCCTTGTTGTGTTATGACTATATTCA
>NC_061113.1:224907174-224911453 GCF_002878395.1 Capsicum annuum
AAATAATCTAGTCTCAGCCACCTCAAACCATCTAATATGACACTTGCACCTTCTACTATAAAGGGCTTTAAAAGGAGCCATCCGGATGTGGGAATAATAATTATTGTTATAAGAGAACTTAATGAGTGGTATATGGTAAGCCAAACTTTCTTTGAAATCAATTAGATAGACCCTTAACATATAAGTCTAAATAGTATGCTCTGCTTGTCCATCTGTTTGAGTATGGAAAGTGGTGATAAGGTTCACCTGAGTACCCAAACCTTTTTGAAAATAATGCCAGAAAGCAATTTGAGCCACCACCTCTGCCTGAGATTCAATTCTTTCCATGTAAACACATGCTGCAAAATCTTATGATCAAAATAAATATCCATTGCACCCCATACAAATAGTGATGCCAAATCTTTACAAGAAAGACCACAACTGCCAACTCCAAATCTTGAGTCGTGTAAGTCCTCTCGTGAACCTTGAGATGTCACAAAGAATAAGCTACAACCATACCATGTTGCATCAAAATACCACCTAGCCCCATAATATAATGCCCCAAAAAGGGTCCCGAGATGTCACACGGTACTCAAGACTATGAGTATCCTTAAGCTAACCCTATCTGCCTTCTACTAAATTTAAAGCTCAAAATAGAGGAAATAAAGATATATAATCAAAGATAAGATGCAAAATTCTATCGGAGCTAACTGAAATTATCTGTATATAATATCTTAAAATACTTTACTTAAAGTTTGATCAAGCAATACTGGAAATCTAAATCGTATCTAGAAGTCTGACAAACGTCTACTACTAATAACTAGAGAGTCACTAGGACAAGCCCCCAACAGACTCAAACTATCTAAAAATACTAAATCATCTATACTAATAAGCTGAAAAGCTGCATAACTAGGTCCCCAAACTATGAGGACTCACTAACTATCGAGATGCAGATAGAGATGCTTGAAATCACTCACGCTGCTGAAACTGAGCACCTGAACCTTCATTATGAGACAATGTAGCACATAGAAATCCTTAATTTTGAGTTATCTTGGAAAAAAATGATGGAATTTGGATTTCTTGGGGATAAAGGTTTGATGTTCTAGGGTTTCTTTGAGAGAAAGTTGATGAAAAGTGAGCGTAATAGGCTTACAATAGTTTTAATCCTCTGTTATTCATGATTTGGGGCTTAGGGAGATGACTATATTGTCCTTTGTAAAATTTAACTAGAAACTAGAAAATCCCAATTTTGGGCCCCATCGCGACGCACCGCTGTCGCAGTGGCTCACCAGAAAAATAATGAGCTCCATTTTGGCCTCTAGCGCGACGCGACATAATCACATTACGCCACTGAAAAAGAAAGAGAGCCATTTTTCACTCCACCATGTTGCGACGTCTGTTCAATTCAGAATTATTGCGCGATATAGGCTAATCACAGTGAGCTACTGGAAACGAAGGAACGGGAACTGGAACTTCACCACGATGCAGGCCAATCGTGGTGCTTCACTAGAATCAAAAAATTGTGAATTTTTCCTTCACCACGACGCGGTGCTTATCACGGTGTTCTACTACTTTTACTAAAATAGCCATAACTTCTTAACTGAGTATCGAATTAAGGCAAAATTCCTATTGTTGGAAAGCTAATTTAATTATCTACACATTGGTGGACCTAGAACTAGAAAATTTCAAACGTATCAAGAGTTATTCATTTCAAAGTTTACCCTTGACATTCTAGGAGCTAAACTGAGCTAGGAAAAGTATGGGGCATTACATTATCTTCCATTAGAAATATTCATCCTCGAATGAGACTAGTTAAAGTTAGATAATGAGGAACTAAAGCTATATGCTAGCAGGCACAACTAAAAAAAATTGCATGACTTGATCTAAAATATATTAAGCGACTTAACTAATCTGCAAAGGCATGAATCTACAAAAAGATAACTGTATGGCTGAATATGAGATTGGAAAAGAACTGAATTAAGGAGGACTATTACCTTTGGCTAAATCTGAGTTAGTGGGGAAGAGAAGAGGATACTTGGTATACATGTCTACTTTTGCTTACAAAGTAGCACCCTCATCAGACTGATTTCACCACTGAACTTTGACTAAGAGAACTTCTTTGTTCCTTAGTCTACGGATCTAAAAATCAAGAATCTCTTCTAGAAGTTCTTCATAAGAAAGGCTATTCCGAATATCTGTACTTTCTAGAGGGACTGAAATAGTTGAATCCTCCATGCACTTCTTCAATAAGGACACATAGAACACTAGATGAATTGATGACAAGTTAGCGGGTAGCTCAAGCTTATACTCTACCTTCCCCACAGGTCTCAAAATCCAAAAGGGGCCTACATATCAGGGACTAAGCTTCCCCTTTTTTGCCAAACCTCTTCACCCTCTTCATGGGTGAAACCTTCAAATACACAAAATCATCTACATCAAACTAAAGATCTCTTTTTCTTATGTCTACATAAGATTTCAAACGACTCTGAGCTTCTTTCAATCTCTCTCAAATTAACTGAACTTTCTCTATGGATTTATGCACCATATCTGGCCCAATCAAAGAGGCCTCACCCACTTCAAACCAACTGACTGGTGATCTATATCTCCACTCGTAATAAGCCTTAAATGGAGCCATCTGGATACTAGAATGGTAACTGTTATTGTAGGCAAACTCGATCAATGGTAAGGGGTCATCCCAACTTCCTTTGAAGTCAAGAACACATGCCCTCAACATATCTTCTAAGGTTTGAATAGTCCTCTTTGTCTGGACATTTGTCTGCAAATGAGAAGCTAAACTGAGATGAACTTAGGTACCAAGACCCTTTTGAAAGCCTTTCCAAACCTAGGAGGTAAACTGAGTACCTCTATCTAAGATGATGGAAAAAGGAACTCTATATAGTCTAACCAACTCTCTGATATACAGGTTAGCATAATCTTCAACTATGTAGGACATGTGAGCAGATAAAAAATAGGCTGATTTAGTCAATCTATCTATAATAACCTAAATTGAATCATGCTGACGACGTAAATGGGATAATCCAGTCACAAAGTCTATATTTACCTCTTCCTACTTCCAAGTAGGAATACCGAACTCCTGTAATATGCCACTAAGTTTTTGGTGCTCTACCTTAAGCCGTTGTCAAGTTGCATACTTAGCTACAAAATATGCTATATCTCCCTTCATATGGCTCCACCAATAGAATTCATGTAAATTATGGTACATCTTGGTGGCTCCGGGATGAATGGAGTAACGAGCACCATGCCCTTCTACCATAAGTTGCTGCCTCAAATCGTCAATACATGGAACACATAATCTACTCTAATGTCTCAACATACCATGTCCCCGTTGGGAGAAAACTTCTACTTTTTGGTCTTTAACTGAACTTTTTAGCCTGACCAAACTACAATCCTTATTCAGTATAATACCCCAAAAATATCCAAACCAATATTAGTGCCATATTTTAAGATCATGCATAGTACATCATGGTTTTTTTTATAGTTTTATGAGAAATTTAGATGCATATTAAGTCTTCAAATAACTCCCAACTATCAGACAAATCAAAATATTCCTTACCGATTTAATTCTCGAGAAGGATATTGACATAGTCAAATTCAAATGAGCATATATCTCGTTATAATATTAATTATTGAGATCATGACCTACCAACATATATATAATTGAATTACTTTCTAACGATACCAATTTTTCCTAAATCTAATATTGGAGCAAGGAGTTATGCCTATTTTACTCCAGCATGTCGGGCTGGCAACAGTATGACGACAATTTTGACGGCCTGTCACATTTGTGACACCTTGTTAAAATGGTCGTCAGCCTTAGGCAAAAACCAGCTTCTGTGTGATGACATTTTTGATGGCCTGACACATTTTTGATGCCTTGTTACGAATGTCGTCAGCTTTTCTTTCCAGAACTTGAGGGATATTTTAGTAAGGGTATTTTGGTTTTTTTCCATCACTTCCCACAACTTATGACCTAAAGGATCATATTATCTTCCATTCTATTAATTTAAACATCTCAAAAAGCTCTCTTATATGCTCTCAACCACAAGATTAGGGTTTTTTCTCAAGATCATCTCCTAAAGAACAAGAACATTCTCTCCCAAAGGGTTTAAACCCTAGTCAAGAAAAAAAATCAAAAGCAAGCGTAAGGATTTCTTCAAGAACCTTCCAAAAATATTAGATCTCTTTCAAGACCAATCTTTAAGGTATGCGTAGTGTTTATCCATGGGTCCCTTTCATACGTGGAGCTCAAGAATCATGTTTAATTTATAAATGGTGATTT